>NW_028318305.1:505000-844219 GCF_062004578.1 Staurois parvus
TCTTTTCCTTTCTTTCTTTTCCTTTCCTTCTTTCTTTTCTTTTCCTTTCTTTTTCTTTCTTTCTTTCCTTTCTTTCTTTTCTTTTCCTTTCTTTCTTTTCCTTTCTTTCTTTTCTTTTCCTTTCTTTCTTTCTTTTCCTTTCCTTCTTTCTTTTCTTTTCCTTTCTTTCTTTCCTTTCCTTTTCTTTTCCTTTCTTTCTTTCCTTTTCTTTTCTTTTCCTTTCTTTCTTTTCCTTTCTTTCTTTTCCTTTCTTTTCTTTTCCTTTCTTTCTTTTCCTTTCTTTCTTTTCCTTTCTTTCTTTTCCTTTCTTTCTTTTCCTTTCCTTTCTTTTCTTTTCCTTTCTTTTCTTTTCCTTTCTTTTCTTTTCCTTTCTTTTCTTTTCCTTTCTTTCTTTTCCTTTCTTTCTTTTCCTTTCTTTCTTTTCCTTTCTTTCTTTTCCTTTCTTTCCTTTCTTTCTTTTCCTTTCTTTCTTTCTTTTCCTTTTTTTCTTTTCTTTTCCTTTCTTTTCCTTTCTTTCTTTTCCTTTCTTTCTTTTCCTTTCTTTCTTTCTTTTCCTTTCTTTCTTTTCCTTTCTTTCTTTTCCTTTCTTTCTTTTCCTTTCTTTTCTTTTCCTTTCTTTCTTTTCCTTTCTTTCTTTTCCTTTCTTTCTTTTCCTTTCCTTTCTTTTCCTTTCTTTTCTTTTCCTTTCTTTTCTTTTCCTTCCTTTTCTTTTCCTTTCTTTCTTTTCCTTTCTTTCTTTTCCTTTCTTTCTTTCTTTTCCTTTCTTTCTTTCTTTTCCTTTCTTTCTTTTCCTTTCTTTCTTTTCCTTTCTTTCTTTTCTTTTTCTTTCTTTCTTTTCCTTTCTTTCTTTCTTTTCTTTTCCTTTCCGTTCTTTCTTTCTTTTCTTTTCCTTTCCTTTCTTTTCTTTCTTTTCCTTTCCGTTCTTTCTTTTCTTTTCCTTTATAATGAGCAAATGTAAACTGCTTCACTACACCTTATAGGGCCGTTCCCGCTACTGACCTAATGAATACCTGCCAATAATGGTTTATTTATTGGCTCGGTTGCCTAGAGGCACTGTGAGTTCTTGGTTCTTTATGTTTTGACTGTTGCTTTATATGCTGTGTTTCTGCACACCTTGCTGTTTTACATAGCCACACTTTGATGCCTTACGGGTAATATGTGGGCTTGGTTGTATATTTATAATATATTATCATTGAAAACTCTTTTAATAAAAACATTGTAAAGAGAAGTCTCCAAGAACCTGCAAAATTTTATTGTGGGATCTGCAAAGAAGATAATAAGGGAAAAATAAGAAAAGGATAACAGCAGAAAAAAGTCTTTGTAAAAGGAAAGCTGTTGTGCTGTTGGAACTCTGGTCAGCTTAAACCTATCATTTGATATGTGTGCCCTCGCTTTTGCTGGTCCTGCATTGTACAAAATGGTGAGGGCCCGGCCACATTTCAGGGCTGCAGCATGAGCGGAGGAGATCACTGGCTGCCAGGGGAGCAAGGAACACAATAAGTATCCTTACCTGATATATCCCTCTAGACTAAAGGAGCAAGTAGCAGTTACTATACTAGATGTGGGGCATCCAGTTTTTATTTTTCTAAGCTGACCAGAGCTGCTTTGAGTATAATGAAGTGAACATTTTAATTTTTAAAGGTTTTTAAAGTGCAAAAGTGAACTAACTCCGTACTACCTCCCCCAGGGTCTCCAGTGTACTTGCCTCCAGAGATGCTGAGCTGTCCGTGTCCACACGACTGTTCCAGCGTCCCAGTAATTTGAAATCCCTGCTCTTCTCTCTCTCTTTTGTACAACACTTTCAGAGTGGACCAGAGAAATTCAACATGCAGGCGCTGACCAGAATTGCCCTGGTCTGTCCTGGAAGTGCTGGTCCGTTCTTGAAGTGCTGCACAGAAGAGAGGGAGAAGAGTGGAGATTTCGAATCCCCAGACCAGTGGACTGGCTGCATGGGCACAGACAGCTCAGTATCTCCAGAGGTAGGTACAGCGAGGGGGAGGGGAGGGTGTACAGTGTTCACCTTTTTAATTTTTTCTGTAAAGGTGAACACTTTAAGTATAGCGTAACATTACATTTTAATCCATGATGTTATATCTGTTTAAAAGGTATTATTGCAATATTGTGGTTATGCCTTAGCTAACAAATGCTGTAAGTAGGTTTTCTGGGGAGCATTTGACTAGATAAGCTAATTGCTTGCTTGCCTGGGGAAAGGGTGTGGGGGGTGGAAATATGTATAAACAAAGCCTTATTAGATATTTGCTTGATTTTGTTTTTGCTTGTTTGTTGTAGAACAAACATTTTCAGGTGTGTGCAACTTTAATTAAAATGACGGAGGATGTCCTTTCTATGGAACTCTTCGGTAGACGAATCATTTGCGATGCAGAGTATGGAACAGTGTGTTATGTTGGAACCGTACCACCCACTTCAGGTAGGCTTTGTTTACTATTGCCAAAACAGCAACACTAGAAAAATAGTTAATCTAACTGGCAATTTAAATAATAAAAAAAAAAACAAAAAACTTTAAATTCTGTTGCTGAAAGAGCTTTAGTTTGGCTGAATTAGCCATATTCGTCTTTGTAATTATCTAGTTTAAGGGGCTTAATATTCCTTTTCTAGAGACACTTAAAGTGTTACTAAGCACAGGACCCTAAATTCCCTATATATGGTCTCCCACATTACATAGAACAAGTAAATATAAACTGCTAAATACCTTTTCTCATCAGCAGTATATACAGTAGCAGTCTTGTGACTTCTATCAGTGTCCAGCTGAACACCGATTAAAGCTCATAGGAGGCGTTTTCATTCTGTTCTGACTGTTCCATGAGGCTGCATAACCCCTGACCCTCTGTCTGGACAGTGCTGCTTGGCCCTGTGCTGATCACATGCACAGTCCCAAAGAAAAAAAAAACTCTCTAGCAATATACACTTAAACTGAGCATGTGCAGAGTGACTCCTGTACTATCAGCAGATGAATTGGGGACAGCAGAAGAAGGGGAAGATCGGAAAAGACAGTATCAAACAGCCTTTTTGCACAATGCGGATTAACCGCTTAGGTTGTGAGTATGAACAGCATGCTTTACTGCATGTGCAGACTGATTTTACTGATGTGGATTTAGTAACACTTTAAAGTGGTAGTGAACTCTCAAAAAAAATAATGTGCTGGTATGCATCTCATACTAGCATATTATGTGAAACTTACCTTAAAACAAAGCCCTCCAGCTTCACTGCTGACAGGGCTTCCATCTTCTGTCCCTCTTCCAGGTTCGCTGGCTCCAGCAACTTGAATGGCTGAGCCATGATGACGTCACTCCCACGTATGTGCACAGGAATCACTGTTTTTGGCACACAGTTCTGAAGAAACGGCCCAGGCATGCCGTTCCTTCAGAGCGTATGCATCAGTGCTCTACACAGGTTAAATCTCCTAAATGGTGCACATTTAGGAGATATTTAATGTACCTACAGATAAGCCTTAGTATAGGCTTACCTGTAGGTACAAGTGTAAAAACAGACTTTACTACCACTTTGAAGTATAATTAAACCCCAAACCAAAAATATAATATATTGCAGCTACCAATCCTTGGATATGGTGTCAGCTTTAATATCTGTTTTTATGCTTTTTCCTTTAGTTTCACTAGATGATCTGGCCAGCAATATACGTCATGTCACAGGCTTCACTCTATAGAGCAACAGAGACACCCTTGAGTAGCAGCATTTTTTGTAAAGGGTAGTGTTAGACAGACTAGTGGCCAACAAATTAAAGCCTAACAGCAGTTTAAACTTTTTAAGAAGTTACAAAACAGGTTTTTTTTTTTTTCTTTTGGGTTAAAGGTTTAACTAAGAAAAAGCAGCTTTGTCTGGTAAAGTTGAAAAATAACTTACTGGCCAAGTCACCAGGAAAAATAAAGGGAAGAACAGCTAAAAAAAAGAAAACAAAAGCAGCTACCACATTTAGGGATTAGTAAGCTGATATATACATTTTGCTTTTGAGTTTAGCTAAACTTTAAATGCCTCTAAAAAGGCTCAAGTTAAACTTTTTCTCTTAGATGCTCGATGGTCTTCGTGATCTCTGATTATGCTAACCACAGATGCTCTTTTTCCTACATTACGTTCTATAGAACCTCCTGGTTAGTGCCATTAAAACATTGTGATATTCATGGGGTACTGGTAGTTCATAAAGAATATAAACTGTCACTGTCTTCACTTTAACAGACCTACATTTTTCTCAGAGTTTTACTGATTACACAAATTGAACATTTGAGAACACAGTTGTTTATTTTCCTTGGTGTTGTAGATCAGTCTGCTTTCTAGGTGTTTAAAGGATAACTTCACCTTTTTTTTTTTCTATTTAACCGTTAACTTTATTCAAGTTTAACAAAACAATCAGCAGTGGTACATCTACTCCAAATAAGCAGTGGTTACAGAAAAAAAGGAATACAGAGGTCACACTAGAAACAGAAACATATGTGGTACAAGCATTAATGCATACTTATCAAAAGATGACACGGTGTATCCCCATCCCTGCCTAGGCAATACAGCGAAGAATGCAGAAATAACTGAATATTGATGAAGCTAGTCAGCTAGCCAGAAAAGAGGGAGAGGAAAGGGGGAGAAAGGGGGGAGAAGAAAGGGAAGAGGGTGGAGAAAGAGGAAAAGAATCCTATCAAGGCAGCCTAGTAGCAGAGGTATGGTAAACTCTGTGTACAAATTTGAGCTGGGTAAATCTATCTACCGCATAAATCATCAGCAATAAATATTGCTGTATGCCCTCTTGCTAATCATCAGCTAAGGCAGGTATATTAGTTTGTGAAACAGAGAAAATCTGTGACACCTTGGAAGTCCCCAAACCAGCTAAGAGGGACTATGGGGTGAGAGGTTTCTCTTCTTCCTACAATCTTAGGAGGCCCTTCAACAGCATGAGGCTCTTGAGCTATGGAACGAGGAAATTAAGCCCTAGGCATGACGCAACTGGAGAAATACAAAAGACTTTTGATTGGGGAGGCCATGCTCACATTTGAGGTTGCTCAGAATAAGAGCCAAGCAAAGCCTAAGGGTTAGGTGGCTCTTCTGAAAACCACCTCCAGACTGTAACCAAGACTGTGGCCCAATAGTATTTAATAGAACTTGGCAGTGCAAGGCCTCCAAGAGTGGTTGGTAATTGCAAAGTAGTTTTAGCTATTCTAGGCATAGTACCTGCCCATATAAAGTAAGTAACTATACTATCCAGTCTCCAAAAACTGTTTTCAGTAAAGGTACTGGAGTAGGTCTATACAGATATCAAAATGTGGGTAAAATACATATTTTAATAAGATCAACACGAACAAATGGTGTCAAGGGCAATATTTTACACACAGCGCATTTCTGAAACCACCGGGTTCAAATTTAGAGGGCTATATTGTGACAAATCCCAATGAATTTCAACTCCTAAATACCGGAATTGGGAGACACCCTGTAATGGGGTGGCCATAACCAGCGGGCCAGCTAAAGGATGAAGAGGAAACAAAATAGACTTTCCTCAGTTGATGCGGCTCCCAGAGTAGTTTCCAAAATTATCAGTAACAGGCAAGGCTGCTAGTAGTCATCCACATCTCTAAGATATATTAAGGTATCGTCAGCTTATAAAGAAACCTTTTCCTCTGGCTGACCAATAGCTATCCCATGAACATTCGGGGAGGAATGGAGAAGAATAGCTTAGGGCTCAATGGCTAGCGTAAACAGCCCAGGGGAGAGTGGGCACCCCTGTCTTGTTCCTCTCTGGAGACTAAAAGGAGGAGAGAGTAGCCCCTGTGCATACTCGGGTTGTCAGAGATGCGTATAAGGTCTGTACCCATGGGATAAGTTCACCTTCAGTATTATGTTAGACCATGGGGTGCTCAACATTTTGAAGAGCAAGGGCCACTTAAGTGATTTGGTGACTGGTCACGGGCCATGATGAAATTAAATGGTTTAGAGTTTTGAATATTTTATTTTGAATAGCAAATTAACCTTTTCATCCTGCAGCCTTTGAATGCTAGTGGGAGAGGGAAGAGAAGCCGGCTTTCAGCAGTTGCAGGAGGAGAATTGGTATTTGCCATCCCTGCCGCCCCTCCTGTCCAAATGTAAAGCAGAATACGACGGAGGCCACACTGGCCTCTGGAGCATGGGGCAGGGTCGCCATTACCCCTGACGCTACATCAGTGGTTGGTGTGTGTGGTAAAAACAGGTCTCAATGATGCAGTTTTACTGCCCCCCAAACCACAAATTTAAATGGGCCCTTGCTGTCCTGTGCCCCCTATAAGGCTGCTCTCACAGCGCAGTGCACCTGCAGCTTTCCTGTGGGCTAGCTGCGCTTTTCCATAGACTTCTATTATACCTTGTGGGTGTGGTGTTATTTCTTAAAGTGCACCAAAACTCCTGCATTCAGTTTGAGGTTGAGGGCCACATCAGAAAGCTCCTGAGGGCCACAGGTTGAGCACCCCTGTGTTACATCCGTATTTAGGGTGTAACTATTTAGGGTGTAACATGTTACTAAATCACCTGCCACCACCCGACCTGAACCCCCTTTGCGACAGCAGGTGAGGGATCTCCTCCCAGCACCCGCTGTTACAATTCAAATCCAGTGTGGCCGTACAAGGCTTCGCTCACACGGCCACGTCATTCATTTACAGAGTTCTGTGAATGAATGAACTACAACTACCATCAGCTATTGTGGCTGACAGCTTGTAGTTCTTAAATTACGAGGGCACTGGTAAGCTCTCTCATAGCTCTTTGATCTTCCTGAACTTCAGTAACTGCCTGCCCATATTGGAGTTATGGGCAGATGGCTCTATAGACAGTCTGCAGGAGCCTGGCATTTCACCCACAATCTGATTGTAGGTGCAATGCTTTACAGGCTCCTAAGAAAAAAAAATTAAATGCACATTTTGATTTTTACCTGCAAAAACTGTGCTTTCATTATTATTTTAACTTAGTAACTAATATAGCCTTTAAATAACCTGTTCATCCCAGACTCTTCCAGTTGTCCTCCAAAATCCGTATGCTACTACAGTTTTAGTCTGTCTCTAGTCACTCTTTGAACAGCACGTTCTACCTTTTTGAAACATGTCCAGTAGAAGTCCTAGTGTCTGCCTTAAATGGTCTATGCAACCATCTCCTGACTTTTAGGTGAAACTATAAATCCCACAAAATTTCCAAACCAGTTCTACTGGCTAGAAAACTGGAATTTGGCCTTGAATTGCAGACGTCCTTGTATACTTATCAGTGCATCTCTCTGAAAGAGAAAAGCTGCAAAAGTGTTCAATTCCCCTGATTCATATGAAGATTTTGTAAACCATAAATTTAATTTGATTTTTTTCTTAAGTAAAAGATGAGCATTTACAATCTGAGAACTTTAAGACCCCTGTGGTTTGATGATCCTACCATTTTTTTTTACTACTTTGCATTCTGGGATTTACAGAAAGGGATAAATATATACTCAACTCAGGATATGATATTAAAAACCAAAATACCTTTTAGATTCTAGAATAAGATTTGATGAAATACAGCCAGGTCCTCCATTTGCACTTCGTACAGGGAAAATATATTTAGAAATTTATTTCAGAAGTTTTAAATAAATTTTAATTAAGGAATGCCAACAGCAGGATTGATTGTTAGGTATCACTTAACTATTGAATATAGCATTTTATTTTGTATTACCGGAAATGCAGAATGCGGCAGACATACTGCTGGTGCAGAGGGAACAAGTTTTTAAAGGCTATATTCACATTGGCTTCAGCTTAAATAGTTACATAGTTGGTAAGGTTGAATAAAGACACCAGTCCATTCAGTTCAACCTGTGTGGGTGTGTGTATGTTCATGTCAAAAACATTGCCTTTGACCCTGTATATTGCATTTATCAAGATACCTGTCCAACAGTTTTTAAAACTATCAAAGTTTCCTGCTGGCACTGCCATTTGTGGAAGTGAGTGCCGCATCCTTACCACCCTGATAGTGAAAACACCCTTACGCAGTTTAAGAAAAAGGTAGGCCCAACAAAAAATGGATGAGCTCAAATGAAATAGGAGCCCGCAAGAGTAGCCGTAGTAGGTTAAGGACCTCTCTCCAAAAGGGTGCAATGTACAGGCAAGCCCAAAATATGTGCAAGAGAGTGCCAGTTTCCTCGCCACAACACCAATAGACAGAAGAAACATTCGGATTACGAGCATGGAGAACCTCAGGAGTCCTATACCAAAACATCAAAATTGTATAAGTGTTTTCTTTATATACTACACATATAGAAGATCTGGAGGCAGCTTCCCAAACCCTACTCCATTGATCCAAAGAAATATCATACTGGAGGATGCGAGGCCATTTACGCATATAAAGGTGAGTATCAATAGAAAGGGGGGGGTGACTAAAAGTAGCTTATAAATAGAAGAAATGATGCCCCTTTGGTATGGGCCTTGGATACAGATATGCTCAAAGGGGATAGGTTTCTCAAGAGTCAAAGAAGAGGCTTTGGAGGAAAAGAATTGACATATCTGTAGATAAACATAATATTGGTAGGGAGGCATACGGGTGGCTTTTTGAATCTCGGAGAAGGATTTAAGCTTATGAGTCACTGGATGGACCAAGTGTCACAACTGAAATAGATTGGCCAGGGATGCACGCGGGCCGAGGCCAGGCTGTCTAGGAGACAGGGATTAAATATGACATTGGTCAAGGGGAACACACGGAAGACAGGGCAAATGTAACCCTCTATATAGATAATGTGAACTGCATGGGTCCAAGCAGGAGATGTTTGTGAGAGGAGGTTTCAGTGTTGATCGGAGACCAGAGGAGAAAACAAGGGTGCATCGGGCTTCGTTGTAAACATTCAATCTCGACCCATTTATTAGGGGGGTGTTGGGAGGAATGTGGCGGAACCGTCCCGCCTTCGCTTCCTCGTGCGGAGCAGTGCATCTCAGCCAATGGTCCCCTTTTCCAGCGAGGCTTCCAGTGCTCTGCCAAGGCAGGTAATATAGCTCAAAACACTCCCTTCTCTGCTCTCCCCAAAACAGGAGTCTGAACTTCGTGTAGGGTGAAAAAAGAATGACTCTTTTCTAAACACAGTTCAGTATATGGCCCAGTCTGGTACCAATTGGGGTTGGACTAGGGTGAGTGTGGCACCAGGGTCCCGTAATCCTTGGGCCTGATGGCCGTTAACATGGACAACCTGTTGGTGATGTCGGCGATTGTCCGGGGTGGCAGCCTGGAGAGGGTTAGCCTCATGAAAGACCCCGATGTCCTCATCCTCGGTGGTAAAATTCCTCCATGAAGAGGCAGTGTCACTCAGGTGGTCCTGTAGAGAGTAGGCAGAGGCTCGGCCATAGGGAGTGGTAGGTCGGTTGGAAGTGCCCCGAGGGGGTTGGCTGCTCTGGAGCCTTGGTGGATTCCGGGGGCAATGAATGCAGATGTGCCCTGTTTGGTTGCAGCCATAACAGCGTGGGCCAGACCGCTTTGGGTCAGAAGGTGTGGGTGGTCTGAGGCATTCTTGGGTGACCGGAGTGGGCACCACTGGTTGTGGACGAGGTGCAGGAGAAATGGCGGGCTCCATTAGCCTCCTGTTGTCCAGGTACTCATCTGCCCAGCGACTAGCTTCAGCTAAAGTTAGGAGGTGTTTGTCCCAGACCCAATGTCTAACATCCCCTGGAAGTCCATTGTAAAACTGCTCCAGTAACAGCAGTTGTAACAGTTCCTCTAGCTTGGTGATCTGACACCCTCGGACCCAGCTGCGGGCAGCGTGTTGTAACTGATGTCCCCATTCAGTGAAGGTGTCATGGGGTTTCTTCTTGAGTGTCCGGAACTTTAAGCGGTACGCCTCTGGGGTGAGAGCGTAACGGGGCCAACAAGTGTTCTTTAACAAAATCATAATCCAAGCAGTAGCTGTCAGGTACAGTTCTGAATGCGTCTGCAGCCCGACCGGTTAGCTTGCTGCTCAAAATGGGGACCCGGTCTTGGATTGCCACACCATGGATGGTGCACAACCATTCAAAGTCCAGAAGAAAGCTGCCAATGTCCCCATCCGCCTCTGAGAAAGTTTTAAAAGCAGCGTAGGGAATTTTCTTTGGTCCGGTTGCAGTCTGGAGAAGGCAGGAGGTAATCCTCTCCCAGACCGAGTCCTCGGTTGATGACCGGGAGTGACTAAGCCGCAGTTGGGTGGCATCGTCCAGGGCCTTGGAAATCTGTTCGGGGGGGAGCGCTGCCAAACAGAGACAAACGCCACTCCACCTCTTGTCGTAAATCCGAATGGTATAGGGGTCTCTGTATGGTGCTAAGTGGGCCTGGTGTTTCAGGGGCCAATGAGCTGCTCTGTTCCTCCAACTCCTGTGAAGCAGTGTTCGCTTCAAGTGTAGCGGAGTGTGCATCAGGTGAAGTGGGGTGTGAATCCACTTGGTCTAGGGCCATAATGTCGGCCAACAGTTCCTCTCTGGTCTTGGAGCCAGCGATACCTCCCCGAGCGACAAGCAGGCTTTGGAGAGCTAGCTTCCGGAGGTCCCGTATATCCATCTGGCTGAGCAGGGATGTCTCTGTGAAAAAGATGGGGTCCTGGTTGGTGGTTTGGACTTTCTCCGCAATGAGGAAAGATCCCACCGCTGCCACCAATTGTGGCAGAACCGTTCCACCTGAGCTTCCTCGTGCGGAGCAGTGCGTCTCAGCCAATGGTCCCCTTTTCCAGCGAGGCTTCCAGTGCTCTGCTAAGGCAGGTAATATAGCTCAAAACACTCCTTTCCCTGCTCTCCCCAAAACAGGAGTCTGAACTTTGTGTAGGGTGAAAAATTAATGACTCTTTATTAAACACAGTTCAGTATATACAACTTCACCCCACCTCCACCAGACAGCTTGGCACCAGGTTTTCCCCACCCACAACAAACCCTACAATACAACAATACAGTATAAACTCTATTAGAGGTGAATGACTACCACGTCACATTACCCTAAACAGTGTAGAATGTCTGTGAAACATGACCAGCTTTACAAAGGGAAGAAAACCGAAACAGAAAGGGCAAAATGGTATCACAAAGGGAAGATTTGTTACAAGGAACATGAGACAAGAGCTCGAAGGTGAGTAGCTTAGCAGTACAACACAATGTCTGGGGCCCCCAGCTCTCCCCCCCCCCTCCCAGATCAAGGAGAGAGAAGAGCAGTACGGGCAATCCGGTGAGATTTCTTATTCCAGATGAAGTGGAGGATGGACTTCTGAAGGGAGTGTAATTTGGACATGGGGATAGGCAAAGGAAGCGTCTCAGATACAAGAGCTTGGGCAATATGGTAATTTTTAATACATTGATCCTTCCAGGGAAAGAGATGGCAAGATTGTCCCAAGATTTTAAGAATTTAGAAATTGCACGAAACAGAGGGGAGAAGTTAGCAGCATAAAGGGATTAATATGATGAAGTAAGGTTGGTACCTAAATATTTCAAGAAATGGGGGGCACCACCGGTAAGGTTAATTTAACTGGAAGGAAGATATATTCATAGGTGGTATATGGAGCTGCAGTGCCTCAGTTTTAGATGCGTTAACCTTATATCCTGACTGGGCACCAAAGAGCTTTACACCGTGTTCCAAATTATTATGCAAATTCTATTTGTGTCACAAAGATTAAATATTTTGTTTTTCAGTTTAACTCATGGATGGCATTGTGTCTCAGGGTTCTTTTGATCACTGAAAACAATCTTGGACACCTGTGATAATTAGATTGGCCGGTGAGCCCAATTTAAGGAAAAACTACTAAAGGACAGTGTTCCACATTATTAAGCAGAGCACCATTTTTAAGCAATATGGGGAAGAAAAAGGATCTCTCTGCTGCCGAAGAGTGAAATAGTTCAATGCCTTGGACGAGGTATGAAAACATTAGATATTTCACTTAAGCGTGATCATCGCACTATTAAGAGATTTGTGGCTGATTCAGAGCACAGACGGGTTCGTGCAGATAAAGGCACATTGAGGAAGATTTCTGCCAGATCCATGCATCTGATCAAGAGAGCAGCTGCTAAAATACCATTACATAGCAGCAAACAGATATTTGAAGCTGCTGGTGCCTCTGGAGTCCCATGGACATCAAGGTGTAGAGTCCTCCAGAGTCTTGCAACTGTGCATAAACCTTCTATTCGGCCACCGTTAACCAATGCTCACAAGCAGAAACGGCTGCATTGGGCAGAAAAATACATGAAGACTAATTTTCAAACAGTCCTGTTCACTGATGAATGCCGTGCAACCCTGGATGGTCCAGATGGATAGAGTAGTGGATGGTTGGTGGACGGCCACCCTGTTCCAACAAGGCTGCGACATCAGCAAGGCGGTGGTGGAGTCATGTTTTGGGGCAGAATCGTGGGAACAGAGCTGGTCGGCCCCTTTAGGGGCCCCAAAGGTGTAAAGATGACCTCTGCAAAGTATGTGGAGTTAATGGCTGACCACTTTCTTCCCTGGTGCAGAAGGAAGAACTATGCTTTCCGTAATAAAATCATCTTCATGCATGACAATGCACCCTTTTATGCTGCAAATAATACCTCTGCATCAATGGCTGTTGTGGGGATAAAAGGAGAGAAAGTCATGGTGTGGCCTCCATCCTCCCCTGACCTCAATCCTATTAAGAACCTTTGGAGCATCCTCAAACAAAAGATCTATGAGAGTGGGAGGCAGTTTATATCCAAACAGCAGCTCTGGGAGGCTATTCTGACATGTTGCAAACAAATTCAAGCAGAAACTGTCCAAAAACTCACAAGTTCAATGGATGCAAGACTTGTGAAGCTGCTATCAAATAAGGGGTCCTATGTTACAATGACCTGTTAAAATGTTTAAAAAGTTAAAATGTTGTTAAAAGTTTGATTGAAATAGCTTTTGATTTCAGTAAATATGCTGCAAACACAACAAATGACAATTTTCAGTTCTTTACAACCTATAAAGTGTATTGAAACTTACACTGCGTAATAATTTGGAACAGTGCATTGTAAGTTTTTTATGTTTAAAAAAAATACTGTTATTAGGAGCTTTGTTCAGTAAAATTTGAATTGTACTCCTAATAGTTGATAACATGAGAATTATGCTGACTGTTATTTACATCAATTATTTAGGTAAATGAGAAAAATATAATTTGCATAATAATTTGGAACACGGTGTAAACTACGATGTAAAACAGGTAAGGTAGTGTGAGGCTCCATCAGCATCAAAAAGATATCATCAGCGAACAGGGATAATTTAAAGTCACTGCTATGGGTGCGTATCCCTCGGATATCCGAGTTGGATCTAATGGCTATGGCAAGGGGTTCTAAACAGAGGATAAATAAGAGGAAAGTGGACAAATGGACCGCTAAACCCAAATCTCTCCAGGAGCAGAAACATATAAGGCCAACTAAGTCGGTCACACGCTTTTTGGGCATCCAAGCTCGACGAGAGTAGAAGTCGAGGACTTATTAACAAGATCAATCAAATCAATAGTCCTCCTAGAGTTATCCGTGGCATGTCTAGCTGATACAAAACCCACCTGGTTTCTGTGTATAAGCTTGGAAATACACTTGGCCGTTCTGTTAGCTAATATTTTCATAAATATCTTGTAATCAGAGTTTAATAAGGCTATAGGATGATAATTATCAGAAGGGAGTGGTCTTTATCTGGTTTGGGGATCACTGAGATGTATGCGCGTGTAAAATCATCACATGGATGCGACCCCTTCAGTAGATCCTGAAACAAAGACAAAAGGTGAGGGGCCAGAATGCCAATAAAGGTCTTGTAATATGAGTAGGGAAGACAGTCTGGTCCTGGAGACTTGTGTGTAGGGAGATATTTGACAGCATCCAATAATTCTTCGGTAGAGATGTCTGCGTTTAGAACTGTTACATCAGCAGGTGACAAGTGTGATAGTTGTAAGGAGTCAAAAAAAGCATCAAAGTCAGCAATCTGAAGGGAGGGGGGGGCAAGTGGGTATCAGGGGCTAGACACTTATAGAGCTTCTCATAATATTCTTCTAATACAGTAGCCATAACATGTGGGTCATATGTGGGTTTGCCATCGGACTGGAATAAGTGACCTGGCAGTGAGGGGGATGTTTGAGATTTGAGTCTATTTACAAGCAATTTACAAGCATGCAATGTGGTTTGTTAGATAATTAATAGAATTTTTGCCTAGCCCAAGCAAGGGACTGGACAGTTTTGTGCAATTCAAGGGCTCTGATTTGGTCGTGTATACGGGACACTTTCTGATGTCAAGGTATAGGCAGGTTGTTTATTCGTCGTCTTTCAGCTAAGGACAGTTGGCATCTAAGAGATTGTCTGGTACTAACAGAGGCCTTCTTTAAACGAGTGCCCATTGAAATACAAAGGCCTCTGAAGACAGCTTTGTGAGCCTCCCAGAGGGTTGAAGATGAGGCTACCAAGCCAACATTGTATTGAAAATGAGCGTCCAGTCCCTCAGAGAGTTCCTCTCGGAGGTGATCCGAACGCAGGAAACTCTCATTGAGGCGCCAGTTAGTAGAAGAGTTAGGGAGAAGGAGATTAACTGACAGGGAGGCATGATCTGACCAAGTCATAGGGTTGATCTCAGAAGAGACCAAAAAGGGAAGCAGTGACAAAAAAATTATTCAAGTGAGAGAATACATGAGGCGGAGTAGAGTAAAACGTGAATTGCCTATGGAGAGGATTTTGATCCGCCAGGCGTCAAAGAGGCGATGCTCCCGGATCAGTTTACGGAAGGCTGTTGAGGAGGAAGAGTAAATTCCCTTTTTAATGCACACTAATATTTTGTGTGCTTTGTTGCTGAGCCTGTCATCTACTAGGACCCACAGATCCTTTTACATCCTGGATTCCCCTAGAGAGGTTTGCCCTCTAGCAAGTAATTTGCATTTATATTTTTAGTCCCCGGGTGCATTACTTGCATTTTTCAACAATAAACCTCATTTGCCATGTACTTGCCTACCCCATTATTTTAAAAAGGTCTTCATGTAAAGTTTCTATATTTTGTTGTGATATTATTGCCCTACTATAGCTTTGTATTGTCAGCAGACACTGAGATTAAGCTCTTTATACCTACCTCTATATCATTAATGAAAATATTAAACAGAATTGGTCCCAGGAGAGAGCCTTGTGGTACCCCACTTACCACTTCAGTCCAAGTACTAGCCATTTATCACCACCCATTGGACGCCGCCCTATAACCAGTTTTCTTTCCATGAACAAACCCTGTGGTCCATGCCTAGAGATCTTTAATAAATGTTTATGTGTAAGTCTGTTGAATGCTTTTGCAAAATCCAGATCCACCGCCCTTCCTTTGTCTAGATGGCCACTCACCTCGTAGAATGTTAACATATTGGCTTGACAAGAACGACCTTTCGTAAATCCATGCTGATTACTACTGTCAGGGATCTGGGTATGACCAGAAATGTGTGGGAACACAGGCGTGGTCAGGGCTGGAGAGGTGGAATGGTCAGGCAGGCCGTATGGGTCTGTAATGCACCGTCTGGCGGTACCTCTAGCAACCCATGGAATAGGATTCCCCATAGCGTGGAGTCTAAGTCCCAGTCTGCTTGTTCACCAGGGCCCCTGATGGTGGGGATGGACTTGGAGCAGACAGAGACCAGGTTGTGGCCCCTGACTACACCCACCCCTGGTAGAGGGATCCGCCAGAGCTATATTCTGGAGGAGAGCCTGACATGAGGCGGATGGGTCCGTGCAGGCTGGATGGATGGCTGAGCATAAGCGTAGTCAGACAGGCCGGGTCGGTAACGGTGGGGACAGCGCGGTACAAGGCAGCAGGCACAGAATAGTCTGGTCACTTGCCGGGTCAGTAACAGGAGATCAGATCCAATGAGGGTATCCAAGAGAAGTCAGACAGGCCAGGGATCAGGGCAGGAGAAGTCAGCAGAGGTCAGGATCAAAGCAGGGTCAGCAACAAATCAGATAGGCAGATATGCAGGAACACAGGATACCAGATACAGGGGCTCATGGGAAACAAACACCAAGTCCCTGACTGCAGGTCTGGCCATTGCTTAAATACACCTCCTGCAATCAGCCTCAGGTGATGGCTTGATTGCAGGAGTGAGATTCTGGCTGCTGAGAGCACCCGCTGGCCAGCACTGGTACTGCAGCCCACAAGACAGCTGAGCCCCAGCACCACCTGTGCTGAGCACATTCCTGACAGTACCCCCCCCTCAAGGAGCGGCCTCAGGACGCTCAAAACAGTCCGTAATGGCCCCAATGTTCCACCGCCTGGGTCCGGTAACTGGCTGGACATCCCACTGCCGGAATCAAGTGACTGTCTGGGTCTCCTGCTGATAGGCCTATCTTTTTGCAGGAGACCGCAGGAAGGCAGGTTGCTGGACACAGGATTTCCAGAAGCAGGCTGGGCATCAGGAGCTGGCACGTCAGGCTGGGCAGTGGACAAAAGCACGTCAGGCTGGGCAGTGGACAGAGGCACATCAGGCTGGGCAGTGGACAGAGGCATGTCAGGCTGGGCAGCAGGTACCGGGTCATCAGGCTGGGCAGCAGGCACCAGGACATCACGCTGGGCAGCAGGCATCAGGACATCAGGCTGGGCAGCAGACACCGGGACATCAGGCTGGGCAGCGAGCAGAGGCACATCAGGCTGGGCAACGAGCAAAGGCACATCAGGCTGGGCAGCGGGCACCGGGCCATCAGGCGGGGCAGCAGGCACCGAGTCACCTGGCACGACAGTGGGCACCGAGTCACCTGGCACGACAGTGGGCACCGAGTCACCTGGCACGACAGTGGGCACCGAGTCACCTGGCACGACAGCGGACACCGAGTCATCTGGCAGAACAGCAGGCACAGGGTCACCAAGCTCGACAGCGGCCACCGAGTCATCTGGCACAACAGCGGGCACCGAGTCATCTGGCAGAATAGCGGGCCCCGAGTCATCTGGCAGAACAGCGGGCTCCAGGTCACCAAGCTCGACAGCGGGCACCGAGTCATCTGGCACGACAGCGGGCACCGAGTCATCTGGCACGACAGCGGGCACCGAGTCATCTGGCACGACAGCGGGCACCGAGCCATCTGGCTCGACAGCGGGTATTGGGTCATCTGGCTGGACCACGGGCACCGGGGCGCCAGGCTGGACCACGGGCACCGGGGCGCCAGGCTGGACTACGGACACCGGGTCATCAGGCAGGGTCGGGTCATCAGGCTGGGTCGGGTCATCAGGCTGGATCGCCGACATCTGTTCCTCAGGCTGGACAGCAGACATCGATTTCTCAGGCTGGACAGCAGGCACCGGATCACCAGGCTGGGTAGGATCACCAGGCTGGGTCGGATTACCAGGCTGGGTCGGATCACCAGGCTGGGTAGGATCACCAGGCTGGATAGGATCATCAGGCTGGGTAGCGTACACTGGATCATCGGGCATCAGGCTGAACAGCGGGCACTGGGGCACCAGGCTGCACAATGGAAGGCGGGTTCTCAGACAGCAGGCTGACCGGTTTGGATACTGGCAGGATGGTACTGGTTGGAAAGAATCTTCGCTTCTTCTTGAGTTTAGTTACTGAAGCACTGCAAGTAAATGCAGGGCTGTAAACGGAGAGAGCAGCTAAAGACAGAGAAGAGCTAGAGGATGGAACAGAGAAGGGAGCAGTTTCTACAGAGGACTTCTTTACAGGGTTAAAGGCAGGATAGGTGCAGCAAGTGGGAACAGGGGACTGACATGTGGTAGATAGCAGGGTATACTTGGCTGTAACTGGGAGTGCTGTGGGAAATGGAGGAAGAGAGCTTTGAGCAGAGGAATGATTAGAAGCAGGACTGGGTTGTTGCAAGCTGACTTAGGCTGGGTGTAACAAATCTGACCATGTCTGTAGTACTGGTTGAACAAAGCTCAGCTTACACAAACCTGTCTGACCAAAGACTGCACTGCGTTTATACAATCCACTAGCACATGTTGTGAATAATGCTCCAAGAAGCAATCCGGATCATCCTCCAACAACCATACCAGTGACACTACTTGATCCGTACTGAATGGTGGAAAAAAGTCATTCCTGCTTTCAGGGGTACTAGATGAATCCAACTCAGCACAAGCCTGGATCAATGCTTGCACCTCAGAGAACTCCATGCCCTGATCTACTAGGGAATGAGCGACCCGTATGCACTCTAGCAGCTGATCCCTGGCATACTCCTTCAGAGTCTGATAGGCATAATCTCTGTCATCTAAGACTAGCAGATACAAGTACACAACCTCCTCAGGATGCATCCTTCACAACAACAAGCCAAGTTGTTTAAATAATTACCGCGCTCTAATATCATCAAAAGGTGTAAAAAAGTGAAAAATGCTTATAAATTAATACAAGTGAAATTAATTGATATAACGTGACTAATTAAATAAATAAAATTAAAACATGTAAAAAATTGATACTATCATATATTAACAGATCACTATATGTGCAATCCTCATATCAATGTGCAAATCTTCCATTAATAAACCTCAGAAAAATTCATGATATAATATAAAAATGTAAAAATTTGAAAAATAGTTAGAAAATGATAATAAATTAAAATAGAAATAAAAATAGAAAAATCTACTGTGAAAAACAGCAATATTGTCCCAAGTGTAACTGTGCAAATGAATGTCTAGCCTAGACAAATATACTCTCCTTCGGTGTGAAGATAAGATCTTTGCAGTGATGTTGTAAACCTGTGTGACTGCAGGGCTGTGAGGGATACTCCCTCCTTTAATCCACTCCTTAATCCTCTGCCTTTGTACACACATCATCCCCCGGACGAAGCTACGAAATCCCTATAGCGCAACGCGTTGGGGAGGGGCAGTGACATCACCGTGCACTCTATCTACGATACGGCGAGTACTGAAGGTGTGTGGACACGCACCCTCCGCTCTGTTTCAGCTGCAAGCTGTGGGATTTTGTTTATCTAAAGCGCAAATATATTATATAACGTGAGTGCAATATGGAAGCACATTAAAGCTGCTTTACCCCTGGGATAAGACACTATATCTTTTATCGCTTTCTTGCATGAGACATACGAGGAATACAAAGACAGAGGATTAAGGAGCGCTGATTAAATGCATCTATCTGGAAAAGAACTAGTGGACTAGTTGCTGTGGGAAAATACATTTATAAATACACTCGTCATCCTTGTGCTGTGATAAAAGACAAAACCACCTTACCACACTCTCCCCAAAAGAGAGGGGATAATGCTGGAAATAGTACGGTTTGTTTTGCTGGGGTATTATACCACCTAAAAATGTAAAATCATCATAAACAGCGCAGACCGGTCTGCCGTCTTACGTCACTTCCAGTGAGTGGAACGCAGGCCGAAGCGCTGCGGTCCAAGCGGCCATCTTGTGGTTTTGTGATTTAGGCACCCTGTCATCTTCTGCCAAGCTGTGGGATTTCTGATGCTGTTCTGGATACAATGAGAGTTGTGAAAGCCTTTTAGAGGCAATAAAACATACTGATTTTTATTCTATATAATGTGAGTGGCCTGGTGTTTTGATATTATTGCATGCTGGGTGTTGCAATATTACACTATATGTGTTTTTTTATTTCTCCTACAATATTTGGAGCCTGTCTGGGAGGAGAAGTTTGGAGGTATTAGAAGGTGGATTAAAGGTCTCATGTGGTGGAGTAGAGTTTTGGAGGCTGAAAAGAAGGGTCTAGGATCCCTAAAATACCGAAAAGGAGTATACTTCACCAGAATCTGGTGAGTGCAGTATATGTTGGTTGGAGCACTGGTTTATGGTGGAAGCACACTTTTGAACAAATACTTTTTTTGTTTTTTATTTTTAGATTTTTTTTGACACTTTATATATTCATAATTTCACACGATTTTTGGAGTGGGACTATTTATTCTATTTTCATATGTTATTATTTGCGCTGTTTATGATGATTTAAAATTTTTTGGTGTTTATTGCACTTATGTACAGCAGAATTTAATGTATTTATTAATTGGGTATACAGATTTCTTTGGTGCTGGGGATTTACGATTATATATTATACCACCTAGATAAGAGTTTGTAATGAACCTCTTCCATTTTGGAGGTGATAGAGGATTATGTGAGAAGGTTGAATCATCATGTCTTTTGAAATTTGAGGTTGATTTTGAGTTTTTTCCTATTGGGAGAAATATCCAGGATAAGGTGTTTGATCATCTTGTGTTAGAGCTTTATAGAACTGAGAGACCCATCTGGGTGGAAATTTAGATGAAAAAATGCACTCAATTGTCTTATTTCACCTTTGGTGTATAAGCATTTGTGGGGGATCCTAGGTCAGCTTGGGTTTAAAGGGATGATATTGAGGAAGTGTCTCATGAAGCCTGCATTAAAGGCTTCCATGTGCCTTTCTGATAAATTACATACAGTCAGGTCCATAAATATTGGGACATCGACACAATTCTAACATTTTTGACTCTATACACCACCACAATGGATTTGAAATGAAACAAACAAGATGTGCTGCAGACTGTCAGCTTTAATTTGAGGGCATTTACATCCAAATCAGGTGAACGGTATAGGAATTATAACAGTTTGCATATGTGCCTCCCACTTGTTAAGGGACCAAAAGTAATGGGACAGAATAAGACAGAATAGATATGCAGTTTTCTAGCTTATGTGGTGACATTGCTTGTCTACATTCACTGGTTGGTGCCCTGCAGTCTGAGACCAGGAGGCTGTCTAAGCCAATTTGTTCTTTTGAGCTTCCTTGCAAAAAGCTACCTCTTCCTCAAAGTGCAGGAGAAGGGCAGTGTGGACAACTGTTGGGTCAGGAAGAGTAAGGTCTGTGGACCATAAACATGTAGCGCTTGATTTGACACTCCTATGGTGTTCTTTCTGAGCTAGAAGCAGATACAAAGGTTGCAAATGTAGCTGATTGTGCGCGTAGGAAGGAGGACCCTGAGGAAAAAATTGCTTTGCCAAAAGTAATTGTTTTATCTGAGGTTCCATACCAGGCAAGTGTTATGGATAAGGCTCCTAAAAAGAGAATCCACGTGAGTAAAAACACTACACAATAGTAAAGGCACAGGTAGGTCACATTTAACTCCCTGATCACCCCCCCCCGCAGTTAACCCCTTCACTGCCCTGTCACCAGTGTCATTAGTACAGCTTATATAATCTACAGGACTGCACCCTAGACCTTTTGGATACCAAAAAAAAAAAAAAAAAAGTGATATAAACAAAATATCACAACAAACAGGGCAGCTGCCATTCTGAATGGTGTGCTTCCTCTCCCAGAGGACGTCAAGTGATGAAATGCGTAGGATGGGGCTAGGAGGTGACGTCACCATGCCCAGCTACGGAGTCCCGGGATACAACCGGGGACGACCTTTGTTCACTACCTTATGCGATTATACTGTCAGTGTTGTGTGTCGGTGGAGACACTAAGCAATGTGAGTAGTTTTACGCTTTTATTGGAATAAATAGTTGGTATGGTTTTATGCTATGGAAGTCCCTCTTTTCTTTCCTTCTCTTTTGTGAGTCACTATAAGATAGCACGATATTGGTCCTAAGAACCTTTGAAGATAGGATCACAAGCTGCAGAACGTCACTCCCAGAGCTAACTGGTGCTTTTGCTGGTTTATAACCTGACAAGCATATCGCTGTAGTGAGTTCATTTAGGCTATCAGGTGGTGGATGAGCACAGTATGGTGACTGAAAAAAGAATTTAACTTGGAGTATTTTGGAGGTTGCAAGACTATATACTGGACTTTGCTACATCGCTTACACTTTATATATGATTGCACTGGACACTGTAATATTTTTGTTTTATGTTATATAGACGTAACAGTCTGATTTGCACTGGATTTTTTTATATACAGTAAGGTATACTGAAATAAATGAACTTTTGCATGATATTCTAATTTTTCGAGTTTCACCTGTATACAGGTGAAACTCGAAAAATTAGAATATCGTGCAAAAGTTCATTTATTTCAGTAATGCAACTTAAAAGGTGAAACTAATATATGAGATAGACTCATTACATACAAAGCAAGATAGTTCAAGCCGTGATTTGTCATAATTGTGATGATTATGGCTTACAGCTCATGAAAACCCCAAATCCACAAACTCAGAAAATTAGATTATTACATGCAATCAATAAAAAAGGATTGTACATAGAACAATATCGGACCTCTGAAAAGTATAAGCATGCATATGTACTCAGTAATTGGTTTGGGCCCCTTTTGCAGTAATTACTGCCTCAATGCAGTGTGGCATGGAAGCTATCAGCCTGTGGCACTGCTGAGGTGTTATGGAAGACCAGGATGCTTCAATAGCGGCCTTCAGCTCTTCTGCATTGTTCGGTCTCATGTCCCTCATCTTTCTCTTGGCAATGCCCCATAGATTCTCTATGGGGTTCAGGTCAGGCGAGTTTGCTGGCCAATCAAGCACAGTAATCCCAAGGTCATTGAACCAGGTTTTGGTAGTGTGGGCAGGTGCCAAGTCCTGCTGGAAAATGAAGTCAGCATCCCCATAAAGCTTGTCTGCGGAAGGAAGCATGAAGTGCTCCAAAATCTCCTGGTAGATGGCTGTGTTGACCCTGGACTTAATGAAGTGGTCCAACACCAGCAGATGACATGGCTCCCCAAATAAACACAGACTGTAGAAACTTCACACTGGACTTCAAGCATCTTGCAGTGTGTGCCTCTCCATTCTTCCTCCATACTCTGGGTTCTTGGTTTCCAAATGAGATGCAAAAGTTGCTCTCATCAGGAAAGGGGACTTTGGACCACTGAGCAACAGACCAGGTCTGTTTTTCTTTAGCCCAGGTAAGACGCTTTTGACGTTGTTCGTTGTTCAGGAGTGGCTTGACAAGAGGAATACGACATTTGAAGCCCATGTCCTGGATCCGTCTGTGTGTGGTGGCTCTTGATGCACTGACTCCAGCCTCAGTCCACTCCTTGTGAAAGTCTCCAACACTTTTGAATGGCCTTTTCCTGACAATCCTCTCCAGGCTGCGGTTATCCCTGCTGCTTTTGCACTTTTTTCTTCCACACTTTTCCCTTCCACATAACTTTCTATTAATGTGCTTTGATACAGCACTTTGGGAACATCCAACGTCTTTTGCAATTACCTTTTGAGGCTTTCCCTCCTTATGGAGGGTGTCAGTGATGGTTTTCTGCACAACTGTTAGGTCAGCAGTCTTTCCCATGATTGTGCTTTTTACTGAACCAGACTGAGAGACCATTTAAAGGCTCAAGAACCGCTTGCAGGTGTTATGGCTTAATTAGCTGATTAGAGTGGGACACTTTGAGCCTAGAATATTGCACCTTTTCAAAATATTCTAATTTTCTGAGATTGTGGATTTGGGGTTTTCATGAGCTGTAAGCCATAATCATGACAATTATGACAAATCACGGCTTGAACTATCTTGCTTTGCATGTAATGAGTCTATCGCATATATTAGTTTCACCTTTTAAGTTGCATTACTGAAATAAATGAACTTTTGCACGATATTCTAATTTTTCGAGTTTCACCTGTTAATTTTGGTCCCTTGAAAAACCCTACCCTACTTGTCTGGGGGTGGACTCCTGCGCTGCCAAATATCCTCACAAGGGATGAAGTAGCTGCTAACACCCGAAGGAAATGAGCTGAAAAAATTATTTTGAACAAATGGTGTAGCGCTGTAAATACTAAAATACCATATTGTCAAATCATAATATAATATTAAAGTGAAAGAATATTAATAAACCTTGTATATCCTTATTACCTTCATTAAAGGTGAAATACATTCCAAAGCAAATATAAAATTAAAGTGACCAATTATAAAACTGTGACATATATCAATTGATATAAATAAATAAAAAAAAGTCCCAAGTGAAAAAAATTAATATTATAGCACAAAAAAATAATATAAAAATCCAGATTTTTCAATTCTTCAACTTTTATATTCCCACTTTTTGTTGCATGCTCATATTTATGATGCCAATTATTTCCTTCACCTTCTAGTGTGTGCGCTCACCTCAAAAATTCGACCCTCAAGGAGTCAAAGAGCAATCAATATCCCCGGAAGATCCCTTGTTGGTTGGATCTCTCCCTTAAGTGTACTGTGTAACCCACAGTCAGGTGTACATACGAGTCTCAAGATGGCAATTACTGTCCAAACTTAATGACATCACCACACTCTATTCCTTCTAGTTATGTCACGCTAACACGTGTCTTCTTCAGGGCTATAGAACTGGTGACCACGGACACCTTTTATAGGAAGTCCGCATCTGAATTGGATCATTAAGAATCAAAATATCTGATACCTAATGTGTATCGGGTTCCTGTTATGTATACTATACCAAAAATTTACAAAAATAATATTAATCCTCCTGGCCGACCGATTGTAAACGGAATAGGATCAGTAGTGAATAGACTTGGACAGTATGTTGATTTTTTCCTCCAACCACTTGTCCCTAAAACAATGGCGTATTTGAGGGATACAAAATATTTAGTACAACTTTTGGGCCAATTGCAGATTCCCTCTGAGACAAATGGTAATGTCTTTTTGGTAACAGTGGATGTAGCATCCCTATATACTATCATCAGTCACTCTGACACCATTATAGCGGCAAGTTGGGGTTTAAGAGAGTGGTAATTTGAGTTGGAGCCAAAGGAAATTAATTTGTGATTTCCTTGAATATTGTCTTTATCGCAATTGTGTGTGGACCTTCAAATTCCTCTATATAATCTCTCATTTGAATTATCTCTCTTTAAACTTACAATAATATTATAGTATAAGTTAAATATGCAGGTAATTGTTCTATATAGTATGAGGGGTGGTACCTGGGGTAAGGGTAATGTCTGGTTGGGATGGCTGTTGTCTCTAGGTACTTGGATGTCACCTATGTGCTGCTGGGTGAGGTTCCTTCAATGTATGTGTATAATCTATGGGAAAATGGCCGCTATAATCTATGTATTAATGTGGTTCTTTTCAATCATTTGTATTCATATTCATCCATATATACTTTTATATGTAAATTAAGGGTTATATATGCAGTATGACCATCGGGTCAGAGTCTGTCCAAATATTGCAATAATTTGAGATCGTTATCATGCAGTTTTAAATGCTCCTTGTATATGTGGAAAATCCATAGGAAAATGGCCACTCTGCTCCGCCTAATGATCCAATTCAGGTTCGGACTTCCTATAAAAGGTGTCTGTGGTCACCAGCTCTATAGCCCTGAAGAAGTCACGTGTTAGCGTGATGTAACTAGTAGGAATGGAGCGTGGTGATATCATTACGTTTGGACGGTAATTGCCATCTTGGGACTCCTTGTATGTACACCTGACTGTGGGTTACACAGTACATGCCTTCTGGGTCTGTGACCCTTGTTTTTATGTGAGTAGCCATTTTGTTGTTTTTGACTTTTTTAAATAAATATCTAATTACTACACTATGGAAGTTCTAGAAGTTCTTTGACTTCTTTTTGAGCCATTTGAAGACCCCTTAAAGATGTGTTTGATCGTTTATATGATTTCGGTGGGAGCTGTTCCTGTGTCCACTTAAAGGGAGAGATCCATCCAACCAGGGATCTTCCGGGGATATTGATTGCTCTTTGACTCCTTGAGGGTCGAATTTTTGAGGTGAGCGCACACACTAGAAGGTGATAGATATAAATGGCACCATAAATATGAGCACACAACAAAAAGTGTCGAATGTAAAAGTTGAAGAATTGAAAAATCTAGATTTTTATATTATATATTTTTTTCTGCTATAATAACTATTTTTTTCACTTGTTGGGACTTATTTCTTCACTTCTTGAGACTTTTTTTATTTATTTATATCAATTGATATATGACACAGTTTTATAATTATATATATCAGAAGATGCAGCGCTACAGAGGAGAAACACTATAATTGAATGGATGTATGGATACAAATAGGTATACATATGAATAAATAAATAAATAGATAAATAAATAGTTCATAAGATAATATCAAGGTGACTTCAAGTGCTCTCCTCTATTTCATATCCTCCTGCTGATCAGGTACTGTGCGAAATAGTGCTGAAGAAATGCACACTCACCAGAACGCACAGTTAAATGGGCGTTTGTAAATATAAATTTCCCTTGGAGTCATCAGTTGGTCAGGATAGGGTCTGCAATGAAAAAGCCTCCCTCCAGAACTCCTGGATATTCCTGTGTAATCCCTTGGAAGGTAGCTTGTGGACTGCTCCTTAGTGCTTACATACGTTCCTTTTCCCAGCAGAGAGATGGATGGCTGTAAATTGATACTCCCCAAGGGAGTCAAGATAGAGACATATCCATAGTGTAGGTAAATCAAATGGTTTATTCAGGTAAAATGATCATCGATAATACACAGCAGTGTATAGAAGTATTACAGCCATTCTTTATGGAATGTTCTAATTTCGCAAACATTTCTGCTATTTCCATTTTTGTAGCTTGTTCTTTGTTCTTCAGTATTTTCTATATCCAGTTCATTTTCCATATGTAAGCAAGTGCAGTGCAAAAACACTAATAAATAAAGTAGGAACAATAAAGTGCATCACATTAAAAAAAATATCACTTTCGAGAAAATAATGGAAATGAAATAGAACTATATAGTGCATCATAAACTACATGTGCCAAAACAAAACACAGTGCATCATATGAGAGTGCAACAAATCTTCAATAAATGAAATTCATAAAATGGAACAGTAAATGCATCAAAAACTGTATGGATAAGGCGGAACAGCAAGGTGCATCATATAAAAGTGCAAAAACCGTCAGATGAATCAACTTCAATAAATATAAAGTGCCTCATAAATATATAGGTAATGTGATGATGTCCACAATCATGCGTAGTATCAAGTGCAATATAGGCAAAAATATTATAAAATTATGCAGATGATAAAACGGATAATGTTTACATGTGATCCACGTAAATGTCCATGAAACAATAAGGTGCAGCAAAATAAAGTGCTGGGTGCAAGTGTGATATTGATCACGCAGGAGAATCGGCCACCTTTAATGGATGTACACTCACCAGAATGAACTTGGTAACAGGCATTTCAAGCATAGCACATCTTGAGGTAGGGGGCAGCTAAGAGGTTAAGGTGGACTATCTCATTTAGGGCATTGGACGAAAAGGAAGCCTTTGTCTTGAAGAAAACAGCTCAGAGCTCAGCAGATGAACCGCCTCCTCTCCACCTTCTCCACCTTCCCAGCTTCACTACTCCGCCACTGCTGCCATTCGTTGTGCGAGACACTCTCTGTCCTCCTCTCCTGGGTGGTCCAAGGTGATCCAGAGTGAGGGGTCACACTCCGTGGGATCCTGTCAGCTCTGGTCCTCACTGTGCCGTCTCCTTTCCTCCTCTACCCAGTCAGCATCTCCCAGAGCTCCTCTGCAGTGGTCACATGACCTCTCCCAGTGTTCACTGCTCCATTCTTCGCTGGCACCCGCCTCTACTCCACCCGATGACCGGATCCTCCTCTCCCTCCGGAGCCAACTCGGGGGCACCACACCAGACAAGGGCACAATCAGGATAAGGTAGGGTAGAGATTCCCCATGTAGCTCAGGTTTTCCTGTACATTATTCTTGGTGGTTCTCAGGAGCTCCTATGTTCATTCACCCTGATGCAGCCATGTTCAGGCCCCTCCCCATCCATTGCTGTACCCCAAACATTTAATCTTTTTTGCTCTTGCTTTTTCTGGCCGCTTTCTCTGTGCGTGCTGGAACTTTGCATACACACATCTTCCTCTGTTCTGTTGGTCAGTTGCTCTACAAATTTCCCCTGTAATAGTATCATTGGCCAGTCTCAATACAAATTGCCCCCTATAAAATTCATCTCTATAAAGTGGGCGTGCAAAAAAAAAAAAATACTTGAAGTGCTGGCTTGACAGCTGTCCACAGGTTTTAGATAAGACTGCATAGAAAGAAGGAATAGTGTGATAGAATCACCCTAATATACACCTAGTTGCTGGGTAAAAGTTAGAGTAGTTGATGAATATTGCTTTCTGTAAGTTGGGTTTTTTTGATACAGCTACAGGAAAAAAAGTTTTCCAGGTATGGTTACATGCATGCACAATTTTCCCTTATCTAATTTACAGGGATTTTTTGAAAAAAAATGAAATAGTCTAGTTCTGCTTTTATAGCCACTGGTCACCAAATGGTTCAATTAAAGCCCTCAGCAGGATAAAGATGACCTATTGGTTGACTGGAGGCAAGGTACTTTCAAGTAAGAGAAGAGCACTGATGTAATCACATAGGATTGGTAGGGGAGCGGTGGTCTCAGGTCATCATTGCAGCACTAAAATTGTGCCCCCCCCCTCCCCCAGAACAAGCATTCGTGAGAGACTTGGTTTGGGGATTTAAGTGAGTATTGCTAGCTTCATAAAGTAGGGAGAGTAAAAGACTGTCAGGATGGGTTAGAAGAAGTTAGAGGGAAGGAGTGGGGTGCGTGCAGAAACACAGCAACACAGAGTCCACCTATTTTTTCAGAAACAGATGTTCTCCTGTATAATTGTTTTTCCTAGAGAAAGTATAGAAGACATATTGGGGTTGATTTAATAAAGCTGGAGAGTGCAAAATCTGGTGTATGGTAGCTAAACAGCTTCTAACGTCAGATTTTTCTGTTAAGCTTAAAAAAAATTGGAATCGGGTAGATTTCTGTGCAGAGCTGCACAAGATTTTGCAAAATGAAGTAGCAATACCAACATTGAAATGTTGCAAATGTGTGTTGCAAACTGAATATGTGAAAAGGAAATCAAGACTGCAACAATTCAAAATAAATAACATGTTGCAAAAGAAAGTTTAAAACCAAATAGTATCATGCCTTTAGTTTTTTGCATTCTTCTGGATTAACTGTGGGTATAGGTTTGGGTTTTTCTTTGTTTTTTCTTATTTGAATGAGATGGTCTTTTTTACAACCTCAATATGTAACTGCTGTGTGTCTAAAATAATCTTGCAGCTTATGTCTGACACCGCTCACAGAGGGCTTAACACACTCTATGCTTAGCTAAACACAAGAGCAGTTTCTCTTAGCCTTAGAACACTTGTAAACTTGGCTTTTAACACCCAAAATCCCCAGTAGACTTCATAAATAACTAAAAATTCTTCCTGCGCCAAGTGAAAAACACTACTACAGGATCTATCCTGCTGCTGTGCAATGTGATGAACACAAAATGTGATAAATATAAATAAACAGCGCAAACATAGACCTCTATATCAAATCAATATATAAAGTGCAAACATATATAGAAAATTATATTAATAGTGAAAGTCCATCATGATAATAGACAACAAAAGTTCATAAATCTCAAAAAATTTGTGCAAAAAAGATCAAAAATTCTTCTAATACAAAGGAAACTTCCACCTTCCACCCGTGCAAACCAACATCAAATGCACTCACCAGATTTAGGTGAATGAAACGCCTTTTAGGAATTTTTATGGGATCCTAAACCCTCTTTCGTATCCACTCTATAGGAATCCTCACCTTCAGTATAGGCTCCACCATACAACCGGGGAGAGAAAATCTCAGATAGTGTGATATTGCAAAATACCGTTTTTAAATAAAATCAAGGATTAAGGCCACTCACATTTAAATCACTTTAAAAGGGCATATTTATTAGGACAAGCTTCTTCCAGATGGACAATGAATGTCAGACAACCTCCTCAGGAATCTCACATCACAGCTCCAGGATACAGCAGAAGCTCCACAGAGACCAAACATGCACAAATCCCAAAAGATGGCCGCTGGAACGCACCGCTCAGCGTGCGCTCCACTCACCGGAAGTGACGTCAGACGTACGGGGTAAAGACCGGAAATGCGTCAACACGTTTCGCCCCTCCCATCGGGCGTTCTCAAGACGTCCATTTCCTGTCTGAAGCTCCCTTAAATACCCAACAGGGACCCACCCCTCCGTTATAATTGGTCAAGACACGTCCCCAGGGTTATCAAAAACCACTCCTCCTGTTGTGTGACGTGAGAGTCCTTTACAAACGAGGCATATACCTACACAACTTAAAAACCTTTTTAAAATATTCCCATCACTACTTGATTTACTCCCAGCAACAAAATATATATTAATACATATCCTTAGTGGGACAAAAAATATAAATTAAAAATTGCCTACATATTACGACAAAACGTTCTTTATTAAATGAGTAATAAATGACATCCCTACTGAATAGTGATAAAAATAAAAATTAAAATTAAAATAAAATAAAAAAATAAAATAAAAATAAAAATAAAAAAATAAATAAAAATAAATAATAAATAATAAAAATAAAAATAAATTAAAATAAAAATGAAAATAAAAATAGATATAAATATAAATATGAAATTAAAATAAAATAAAAATAAATATAAAAATAAAATTAAAATAAAAATAAAAAATAAATAAAAAATAAATAAAATTGAAAAAAATTTTTTTTAATAAATACAAATAATCAAAAAAAAAAAAAAAACTATATGAAAAAACATAAAATATATGAAAAATCTATATAGTAGTGATAAGAAACACATAAAGAATTTTTATTTGAATATCTCTATAAAAATAACTATGCTATTACCAATTAGACAAAAAACAATTAATGTCTATGTCCGAGTTCAACCCCTTAGGGTATAAAGATCCCAATTGAAAGATCCATTTTGTTTCATTCTGTGAGATACCCTTCACCATATCTCCTCCCCTCCAAGGGGAAAAAATCCGATCAATCCCGCAGAATTTTAAACACGATGGATCCCTATTATGATACATTCTAAAATGGTAAGAAAGACTGTGATATTTGTATCCTTTTTTGATATTCCTAATATGTTCACCTAATCTCACTGACAATTTCCTGGATGTTCTATCTACGTATTGGAGGTGACATGAGCATTCCAACAAATACGTAACAAAGGAACTGTCACAAGATATGAAATTATTTATTTTATAAGAGGAACCCGTGGAGCAAGAATGAAACGAATCATATCTCCTCTTAGTGTCTCCTTTCATATTTCTACATGCCATACACCTATTACATTTATAAAACCCCACAGTATCCAGAAAAGTTGCCTTTTTCTTAGGAATATCTGGAATATTTTTTGCTAACTTCATTCTCAATGTGGGCGGTTTCTTATAAATAAATGAAGGTTTCCTAGGTAATAGATCATGGAGAACCTCATCCCTTTTAATAATCGACCAATGTTTCCTTATTATGTTCTCAATAACCTTATGTTGATTTGAATAACCCGTAATAAAAGCTATTTCACCTATTTTCTTTTTCTTCTTATTATTTGTTAGTAATTCATCTCTGTTTATCTTCTTCACCTGATCCATTGCACCTGTTAAAATTTTTTCTTCATAGCCTTTTTCTCTAAACCTTTCTAACAGAATATTTGCTTGCTCTTGAAATGTCTTATTATCATCACAATTCCGTTTTAGTCTTATCAATTGACTTTTAGGAATGGACCTCAACCAGTTCCTATGATGACAGCTGTGGATTGGGATGTAAGCATTCCTGTCCACTTCTTTAAAATATGTTTTTGTGTGAAGATAATCCCCCTGTCTATAGATGACTAAATCCAGAAAATCTATAGATTCCATACCGATATGATTTGTGAAAGTAATATTATAAGGATTACACCCCATTTCACGGATGTATTCCTCTAGATCACTCCTTGTTCCCTTCCAGATTATCACGATGTCATCTATAAACCTTCTAAAGAGTAATAATTTCTCATTCATCTTTTCAAATATAGCCTTATCTTCCCACATGCTCATAAAAAGATTGGCTACTGATGGAGCATACTTCGCTCCCATCGCAACTCCAGTATACTGCCTATAATAATTGTTAGAATGCCAAAAATAATTATTTGACATTGCTAAATCAAGACAATCTAGCAAGAAATCAATTTGATCACCTTTTAAACCCGATTTTTTTCTCCAATGCCCACCTCACTGCTCTTATAGCATCCTCATGTCTAATGTTGGTATATAATGCATTAACATCAACACTGGCCAAAACACAGTTCTCTTTAATCCTTATTTTTTTCAAAACTGAGATCAAATCACCACTATCCTTCAAATAAGATGGAAAACATGACACCAGGGGTTGCAGGAATTCATCCACATATTCCCCTAGTCTCGAAAACAGTGAGTCAATCCCATTGATGATGGGTCTTCCAGGTGGTTTTAATAAACTTTTATGAATCTTGGGTAGTTGGTATATAACAGGTGTAACAGGTGCTTTTGGTACCAAATATCTCGCTTCTTTTTTATTTAGAAAACCTTCTTTTTCACCTCTTTTCACTAATTTTATTAATTTATTTTTGTAGCTTTTTATAAGGTTACCCCTCTATTTCTCATAGGTACTTTCATCACCCACCAATCTATTCTGTTCTTCATAATAATCATTCCTATTCAACACCACCACCCCTCCCCCTTTATCCGCTGATCTTATTACAATATTATTATTTTTTTCTAATTGTTGGATTCCTCTGATTAAATCATGCTTCATCCTCTTATTTGGAACGGATAGTACCTCTAAATCATATTCTACCATCTTTTTGAATGCATCTATACAGCAATTATTTCCCACTTTTGGGTTGAACACAGACTTGTTCCTCAAATTAGTGTGCTTATAAACCCCTTCATTCCCATCATTACTCATTATTCCACCCTTATGAGAGTCAATAACATTCTGTTTGGAATTTTTACTCCAATACTTTTTTAAATTTAATTTTCTAATAAATCTATGAAGATCTATATACGTCTCCAATTTATTTAATTTTTTATCGGGTGCATACTTCAAACCTAATGCTAAGACCCTCAATTCTTTTAAAATATAATCACTTAAATTGAAAATTCCTTTATTTACATTGACCTTTTCCTTTTTCCTTTTACCTCCTCTACATCCCCTGTGTTTCTTCCTCCCCAATAAGGATCCTGATAGTTTGGGTCCTGGTAATTTTGATAATTTTGATAATTTGGAGGTGGTTTCCATCCACCCCTCCCCCCTCTGTTTGGCCCCCTCTCCCTCTCCAATTGTAAGCTCCCCTTTGGTTCCCCCCTCTCCATGGCGGTCCCACAAAGCCTCCTCTTGGAAAAACCTTTCCCTCATTTTGGTAATTATATGGGGATCCCATTAGAGGCAAATCTATTGTATGTGGGCACCCCATAGTTAGAAGATGGATTCTCATCAATATTCTTCCTGGGGGAAGAATTCTTTTGGACATTTTTAGAGAAAGCAGCTGTAGCTGTTTTAATCTTTAGTCCAGATGGTCCCAAATTAGAAACATGATCTTTAGTATCCCCCTCAACTGAAGAATTTCTAGAGTCATCAGTTCCCTTACTATTATCATCCTGCCACTTATAAACATTTTGGGATTTATAATCTTGTATATCTCTGCCATATTTCTTAATTTTCTTCTTTTTTGTGTCCTCATCTACTTTGTTTATATATTCTTGAGTTTGTTTTGCCTTTTCCTTAAAATCCATCGATTCATTAAAAGGGGCCATTTTCTCCTTTAGATTATAAATTTTTTCTTCCAAAATATTAAGTTTCCTTTTTCTTCTTTGTACAATTAATTCCATAAGTTTTTTCTCAACATGGTTGAAAAATGAAAACCACTCTTCATCCAACTCTTTACCCACAAGACCATCACTGGGAGCAACTTCCCATCTAAGCCTCCTTGGGGTAATCCCTTCTTTGATATATTTTTCAAGTGCCACTACATCCCACCACGCTCTCACCTGTTTGTCCAAAGAATTTTTTAATATTCTAAAATCCTTAGACAAATCAGTGTTCTCTATATTTTGTGAAAAGATATCTTCCACATTCACCCTTTTTTGAGAAACAAAACTGAATAAATCCATGGCTGCAAGATCAAATAAACAGGCGAACAATATATGTAAATATATAACCCCTGCAAACAAAAAACTAAAAATTCTTCCTGCGCCAAGTGAAAAACACTACTACAGGATCTATCCTGCTGCTGTGCAATGTGATGAACACAAAATGTGATAAATATAAATATAAATAAACAGCGCAAAATAAATAAATACACTATATTGCAAAAGGTATTGGAACCCCTGCCTTTACACGCACATGAACTTTAATGGCATCTCAGTCTTAGTCTGTAGGATTCAATATTGAGTTGGCCCACCCTTTGCAGCTATAACAGCTTCAACTCTTCTGGGAAGGCTGTCCACAAGGTTTAGGAGTGTGCCTATGGGAATGTTTGACCATTCTTCCGGAAGCGCATTTGTGAGATCAGGCACTGATGTCAGACGAGAGAGCCTGGCTTGCAGTCTCCGCTCAAATTCATCCCAAAGGTGTTCTGTTGGATTGAGGTCAGGACTCTGTGCAGGCCAGTCAAGTTCCTCCACCCCAAAATCGCTCATCCATGTCTCTATGGACTTTACTTTGTACACTGGTGCGCAGTCATGTTGGAACAGGTAGGGGCCATCCCCAAACTGTTCCCACGAAGTTGGGAACATGAAATTGTCCAAAATGTCTTGCTATGCTGATGCCTTCAGAATTCCGTTCACTGGAATTAAGGGACCAAGCCCAACCCCTGAAAGACAACGCCACCCCATATTCCCCCCCCACCAAACTTTACACTTGTTACAATGCAGTCAGGCAAGTACCGTTCTCCTGGCAACTACCAAACCCAGACACGTCCATCGGATTGCCAGACAGAGAAGCGTGATTGGTCACTCCAGAGAACCTGTCTCCACTGCTCTAAAGTCCAGTGTCGGCGTGCTTCACACCACTGTATCTGACATTCTGCATTGCACTTGGTGATGCAAGACTTGGATGCAGCTGCTCGGGGCTGAGTTACTGTTGTTCCCATTTGCTTCCACTTTTTAAAATACCACTAACAGTTGACCATGGAATATTTAGTAATAAGGAAATTTTACAGATGAAGTTATTGCACAGGAGGCAACCCATCATGGTACCACACTTGAATTCACTGAGCTCCTGAGAGCAACCCATTCTTTCACAAATGTTTGTAGAAGCAGTCTGCATGCCTAGGTGCTTGATTTTATACACCTGTGGCCATGGAGGTAATTGGAACACCTGCATTTAATGATTAGGAGGGGTGTCCAAATACTTTTGGCAATGTAGTGTATATACAGTTAGGTCCATATATATTTGGACACAATTTTCATACTCTGTATGCCACAAAAATAAATTAAAACGAAACAATCCAATTGAATTTGAAGTGTAGACTTTCAGCTTTAATTCAAGTGGTTAAACATAAATATCAAGTACAAATTTTAGGAACTGCAACCATTTTTATACACAGTCCCTGCATTTTCAGGGGCTCAAATGTAATTGAATAAATGGATGTAATCATAAATAAAATGTTCATTTTTAATATTTTGTTGAGAATCTTTTACTGGCAATGACGGCCTGAAGTCTGGAACCCATGGACATTACCAAAAACTGGGTTTCCTCCTTTATGCTTTGCAGCTGTCTTCAGTTGTTCTTTGTTAGTGTGTCTTTCTGCCTTTAGTTTTGCCTTCAGCAAATGAAATGCATGCTTAATTGGGTTGAGATCAGGTGATTGACTTGGCCATTGCAGAATGCCACTTCTTTTCCTTCAATAGCTCTGGCGTTTCCTTTAAGTGTGTTTTGGATCATTGTCCAGCTGTACTGTGAAGTGCTGTCCAATCAACTTAACTGCATTTGGCTGAATCTGGGCTGACATATCTCTAAACACTGCAGAATTCATCCGGCTGCTTCTGTCTTCTGTCACATCATCAATAAACATGAATGACCCAGTGCCACTGGAAGCCATGCATGCCCATAACATCACATTGCCTCCACCATGTTTTACAGATGACCCTGTGTGCTTTGGATCATGAGCTGTTCCAAGCCTTCTCCACATTTGTTTCTTCCTATCATTCTGGTACAGGTAAATCTTAGTTTCATCCGTCCAAAGAATTCTTTTCCAGAACTTTTCTAGCTTGTTTAGATGTTTTTTGGCAAAGTCTAATCTGGCTTTTCTATTCTTCAGGCTTATGAATGGTTTGCACCTTGTGGTGAACCCTCTGTATTTGCTCTTGTGAAGTCTTCTCTTGATTGTAGACTTTGACAATGATACGCCCACCTCCTGGAGATTGTCCTTCACTTGTCTGGATGTCGTGAATGGGTTTTTCTTTACCATAGAGAGGATCCTGCGGTCATCCATCACTGTTGTCTTCCATGGACGTCCATGCCTTTTTATGTTGCTGAGCTCACCAGTGTGTTCTTCTTACTCAAAATGTACCAAACTGTTGATTTGGCCACTCGTAATGTTGCTGCTATCTCTCTGGATTTGTTTTGTTTCTGAAGCCTTACAATGGCCTGTTTCACTTGCATGGACAGCTCGTTTGAACGCATGATGTAGGTTCACAGCAATAGATTCCAAATGCAAATACCACACTTAGAATCAACTCCAGACCTTTTACCTGCTTAATTGATGAAGAAATGAAGGAGTAGCCCACACCTGGCCATGAAACCGCTTTTGATTCAATTGTCCAATTACTTTTGGTCCGTTGAAAAAGGGGGTGGGGCTGGTTACTCTTAAGAGCTGTAATTCCTAAATTCCCTCAAATTAAACCTGAGAGTGTGCACTTTCAGCCTATAACAATTATATAACTATAGCATGAATATGTTTTGGTAAATACCTGAAAAAAAAAAAAAATTGTGCCTGTGTGCAAATATATATGGACCTATCTGTATAGTGTGTGTATGTACGTACACCACAAGATAGGGCAGATATTTTGTGGTTAGGGAGTAATTGTTTAGCCATAATGTAAAGATTTACAGGTATTGTGTACTAAGTTTCTTAGAAAAAGGGAAAATGTGACTGCATGAATGCCAAATTTTATGAATTTAGTAAGCTTTTTTACCAGGTAAAAAATGTAAATTTTTTGTAATCATTACACATGACAAATCTGTAAATGTTGAGGCACATGCAATAATGAGAGAAGTGTGGTTTCAATTTATTAATTTTGCTAATATTCTTATTTTGTATTTGAGTGAACATTCTTAAGTATTGTTATTCTTGATAAAGTTATGTTTTTTTTAGGACTTTGGCTAGGAATAGAGTGGGACAATCCCGTGAGAGGAAGACATGATGGCTCCCATGAAGAAAGAAGATATTTTACATGCAGGTAATATTTAAGAGACCGTAGCTGTGATTATGCAACGAAAACTGGAACTTAATATGAGTACCAATCTGATAATTTCCCATCATGACACTGATTTACTAGATTAATAGTAACATTACAAGTGAGCGATATGTATTAGAGGCAGGCAATGCCTAGCATATGCAGTTCTCAAAGGGCAAAAAAAAGGAATATAGTACTACATTTATGTAACAAAATATTACATTATTTTCAAATGTGTTTATCTCTGCTGTACAGCTTATTGCATCCCCGAGACACAGGCCATGTTCAAGAATTAGCAAAAGGGTTTAATCGGAAAATCCAATTCTCCCACTGGGGCTGGGTTTTACTTTGTTGAAAAGTAGTATGTGTCGCTACGATCTTCTATTGACTACAGAGGTCTCAGTTCCATCACTGTTAAGAATCGGTACCCTCTATTTCTGATTTTGGAGCCCTTTGATACTTGGGTGCTAGAATCTTTTCAAAATTGGATCTCAGAGGGGCTTATGTCTTCCTTGACCTCCGTCATAGTATACCTGAATGACATCTTTATCTGCTCCCCAGACTTTTCCTCCCATTGTCACCATATCGCAGATCACGGTTACAGTCGCAGATCACGGTTTACTCTTCAATCCAACCAAACTTCAGGTTGTTTCCGACTGGCTGCAGCCATCCATACTTAAAGTGGCACAACATTTTTTGGAGTTCACCTATAGTTATTGCCAGTCTATCCTTGACTATGCCAGCCTCGTGACTCCTATCATGGCCCTGACCCAAAAAGTTGCTGTCACAAGAATCAGGCCCCATGGAGTAATCAAAGCTTTCCACAGACCCAAGGGGGCCCTTTTTTTCACCTCTATTATCCAATATCCTGACATCACCTAGTCCTTTTCCTTGGAAATTAATTATTGCTCTGTTGGGTTGAGAGCTGTTCTTTGAGAAGTTTTCAAATTCAGATAGTAACTACACCATCAGGGACCTGGAGCTTTTGGCTATCAAACTTGCCCTGCAAAAATTGAGACATCTGTAATGTACATTGCATCACCATCTACACTGGTCACAAAAATATTCAGTATATGAAATCATCCGGACACCTGAATCCCTTATAGACGCAGGCCCTTTTCTTTGCTCAATTTATTTTCAAGTTCACCTTTCGACTTGGTGCCTTGTTCAGGTCTCTTGATATTGCTGATTAAGAGAATCACATTAGCCATGTCCCTGTTATTCCTCCTCGTAAAATTTAAGCCACCATTCGTTCTCAGCACTCCACCTGGGAGGATGTTTGCAGTGTCTAACCTGCAGCCCAAACTGCTCACATGACTCTGTGTTTTCTGGACATCTGGGTGTACAGCATACTAGTGATATTTTTTAGAATTACTACTGGTGGCCCCATATTTGTAAGTACTTCAAAGAGTATATTCAGGCATGCACTTTTTGTGTTTAATACAAGTCTACAAATTCTGCCCCAGCTTCCCTCCTTCAACCCCTGCAAATCCCAGCTGAACCTTGGCACTGTATTTACATGAAATTTCTTCACAACCTTCCTTCCTCAGCTGGCTCCACCCCTATCTGGGTAGTAGTGGACAGGTTTTCCAAAATGTGTTGCCTAACTCCACTCCCTGAACCCTGGCCTCCACCCTTTTGTCTCCATGGAATGCCCTCGCACATTGTCTTGGACAGAGGCATTCAATTTATGAACCTCTTTTGGAGCGCTCTGGCTAGCTGCTTTGCAATCAAACTGGACTGTTGTTCTGCCTTTCATCCTCAGTCTAATGGGCAGACTGAAATGGTCAATCAAAACATTGAATGATACCTTTGCACCTTCATATCTGTCCATCCGGACAATTGAGTCAACATCTCATCCTGGGCTTAGTTTGCTCTATACAGCTAGTTCCCTTTCATAACTGTGCTTGGCTGTCATCCTTTTATATCATTTCCTGTTCCCATTTTGTTCTTTACTTTAAGCAGCAGTGCAAAGCTGTGAACCTTCAACTCCATCTGTGCAGAGGTTTTCAAGAACTTACATCAGGCAGTCTTGAAGTAAAAAAAACAAAAAAAAAACAAACTGCTTTGGATTGTCAATTGATTCTCAAACATCTACTCTTTCACAGGGTCTGGCTTTCAACCAGTCAAATCCTACTTCATGAACCCTCAACAATATTCGCCCTGCAGTTCATCAAACCCTTTATAGTCCTTAGACAACTTGATGCAGTAGGCTACAAACTCCATTTGACCTGTCATTTTCCCTTCTGAGACCACTTGTCATCAATAGATTTTCTAGTTCCGGTCATCGCCCTTCTCCAAAGATCTCCCCTATCAGTACAATGTTAAGCAGATCTGGGGTGGAGAATCTTTGCAAGCGGGATGGTACTATCGCATATCTCCCATTTCTGCGATCTTGGATTTGCCCTTTCTTTTAGCCTGCAGCACTTTTGGGAGTCTTGGCCAATGTGAGGCCAGTGACATCATCGCCAAGCGCCTCTTCAAAGGGCTGAGCCTTTTTAAAAGAGCTTGTGTCTGGTGCCCAAGCAACCTTCCAGATTGCATCCTTTACTCTTCCTTTAATTCTCACCTGTCTGGTGCCTGCCCTAAACTTTAGCCTGTTTAGCAGATCTTTTTCTTCTTTTGGTTCCTGTGTGTGCCTGAGGTGCCTAAGCCTGTTTGCCTTTTCTTCTGGTGGGTTAGTCTCCACATATTAGAGCAGGCTTGAAAATTTGTCACTAGTCATGTGGTCAAGATGAAGCAGATGCTTTTAATGTATGGAAATGGGTTGAACTCTTGCTGAGAAGAATGATAAAAATATGGAGTAAGGCATGAACCAGCGCTGATGTGAACGGGTGCATGTAGCTCTTCTTGCGCTCTGGCATCCCGTCTTTCCTCTGGTGGTGTCCTGAGCCCAACACCCTTACAAGCCAGCCTGTAAAACAACCAATTTGACCTGTCTAACAATTCACCTTAAAAACAGGGTTTCACATTTGCAGATATATGCATAAGCATATAAATAGTTGGGACCACAGTATACAGTGGAGCCTTCATGTGTGCACTACGGCTTATGCATATGTTTGCAAATAAAATCTTTTGTTTTTAACATGATTCCCAATGCCCTCCACATTTCCTTTCTGAGACCACTTGTCAAATAGATTTTCTTGTTCCTGTCATCACCCTTCTCTGAAGATCTCCATTACAGGTCAGTGTGAAGTTAAGCAGATCTCGGGTGCGGAGTAATCATAAGCGGGGATGGTACTGTTGTATATCTCCCCTGTTTCTGCGATGTTGGACTTCCCTGCTGTAGCCTGCAACACTTCTTCTTTGCCTATGTTGCAACCTCATTTGGTTTTACAGGCTGGCAAGTGTGCTGGGAAATCTTTTGTTTGTGATGTGTGTTGCCCTTCCATGTGCACCTTACTGAAAGGGCTCTTTCTGGGTTGGGGTTGTGGTCACTTTTTTGTACAGTTGGTTTAATTGGGTGCTGGGATGCACTGGATGCCTTCAGCTGCCATTGGGCCCTTGCTGATGGTCACGTGCATCCCTGTGCCTTTAAAGAAGGGTGAGCTCCCTCTAGGCACCTGTCATTATTCTAGAGTTGGGACAGCAGTGTACAGAGGAGCCTTGATGTGGGCACTGTGGCTTACACATATTTGTGCAAATGTGTACAAATAAAACCCTTTGTTTTTAATGGGAATTGTTTGGGTCAATCTGGTTGTTTTGTAGGCTGGCTGGTACTTACCATCACAAACAAAAGGTTTCCCAACACACTTGTTTTGGGAAACCTTTTGTTTGTGATGTGTGTTGCCCTTTCATGTACACCTTACTGCAAGGGCTGGTTCTGGGTTGGGGTGGTCATTACTTTCTTTATACAGTTGGTGTCCTGAGCTGGTGAGTGGGATTCCTTCCAGGCCTGTGCAGCCGAGTCTCCCAAGGTGGGAGAATGAGAGCTCAGCTGCACTTGGAGGCTGATTGTGCAGAGAGCAGAGAACTGTAAGTTGAAGCAGGTGTGGGAGGGTAGAAGCAGCTCGCTTCCTGCTCTCCTGTGGACGTATTAGAGCTGATGGTTGGGCAATATAAAGATTAGAACTTCTGAGCTCAGAAGGGCTTTGCTGCTGCGAAGGACTGATAATGTCCTATATTTGGCCAATATTACAAGCAAAAAGGGAGAGGCTGTGGCAGCTTAAGATGTTGCCGGTTCTCTCCCACAGCGTGGGGTTAAGAACCGGAGTAATGAAGCAGCAGTGAAGTTAAGGTGGTTTGCCCATACTGCAGCACAGGGTGCAACAGGCTCACAGCACCAAGCTAAGTTATCTTTAATCCTCAATCGTTTTCCATTTAAAAGGACCCAGCCAGCTCAGTGGATCACCTAAAATGGGTTCAATGCCTAGGACACCAGCAACAGTGAAAACTCATGACCTTTCTGCTATTTCTGACATATCATCAGTGGAGGTGTTATCTTTGAGAAAGGAACTGTCTGCCATTATTACTTACAAATTCTGTGTCTGAGATGTTTGAGCAGTTAAAGAGCATTAAACAGGACTTTTCATTTTTGAAATATAAACTTCAAAAGTGTGCAAATGCACAACTGTATTAGAAGGCAGAGTAAGTGGGGTAGAAGATGATATAACTCTTATGAAGTAAGATATTTAAATCATTAAGTGGAAAGTTGCTGCACAAGATTCTACGTTGCTGGATTTCGAAAATTGTCCGCAGAGAAATAATATTCATATTGTTGGCCTCCCTAAACATAGTGAAGGCAATAATATTGCAGATTTTATGCAGAAATGGCGTTTTGGTACTTTTAAAAAAAGATGCATTTCCCCCTTTTATTTGACATAGAAAGGGTCCACTGGGTGCCCCTTAGATTTTTGCCACCAGGGGGGCTACCTAGATCGGTACTTGTGAAGCTCCTTCATTACAAGAACAGAGACACTATCTTGTGGAGGGCCAGGGAGGTGAAGGACTTTGCATATAATGTCAAGATATAATTTTTTCCAGACTTTTCCACAAAAGAAGAGTGCTAAATTTATTGATATGAAGCGATGATTGCAGCAGTTAAGTGTATCATGTGCTATGATATACCCCATGAAACTGTGGATTGTGGCTAATGGTGCAGCTCTTTTTTGATACACCTGCTGCAGGTGCTACTTGGTTAAAATGATATGAGCTAAGGATGCACTGATACATCAACCTCCGAAAATTGTCAGCCAAAGATAGGGTTATCACCATTTTGCCGAAAGAAAAAAAAAAGGTGCCGATAATGTCCCATAGACTTCAGTGCAAATTTGCATCCTATTGACTTCATTGCAAAAATTCCCCCTAGTGACTTCAATGTAAAGCCACGTCCCATAGACTTCCATACTAAACCGTGTCCCATAGACTTCTACGCAAAAATGCCAGCCATATAAAATTATTTCCTTTTTAAATTATCTGCATCGGTTCTCTGCCAAATGCATCCTGAATTTTTGGTGTTGGCACCCGAATATGAATATTATTATTATTATATAGCGCCGACCGTTTGCTCAGCGCTTTACATTATGGAGGGAGACAGTTCAGTAACAATACAGTTCAATGCAAGAGGGATTAGAGGGCCCTGCTCCTTGAAGCTTACAATCTAGGAGGGAGGGGATAGTGGTACAAGAGGTAATTAGCTGTGGGGGATGGAGTGGTAGGAAGAGTAGAGGATTCCAGTATTAGCTGGGGTCGGGGTAGGCTTCCCTGAAGAGATGAGGTTTCAGAGTGCGCCTAAAAGTGAGCAGAGTAGGCGATAGCCTGATAGATTGGGGTAGGGAGTTCCAGAGGATGGGTGAAGCCCTTGAGAAATCCTGGAGACTGGCATGGGAGGAGGAGACAAGGGAGCTAGAGAGTAGGAGCAAGGAGCGGAGAGTACGGTTTGGGTGGTATTTAGAGACAAGGTCGGTGATGTAATTAGGGGCAGTGTTATGAACGGCTTTATACTTCAGTGTTAGTGTTTTGAATTTTATCTGTTGGGCAATTGGGAGCCAGTGGAGGGATTGGCAGAGAGGGGTGGCAGATACAGAGTGGTTAGTAAGATGAATGAGTCTGGCAGCAGCATTCATGATGGACTGGAGTGGGGATAGCCTGCGATGAGGTAGGCCAGTGAAGAGGGAGTTACAGCAGTCAAGGCGTGATATAATAAGGGAGTGAATGAGTTTCTTAGTGGTTTCCGAGGTTAGGAACGGTTGTATCTTGGAGATGTTGCGGAGGTGAAGTCTACATGAGTTTGTCAGTGATTGGACCTGAGGCTGAAAGAACAGATTGGAGTCTAGGATTACACCTAGAACCCTAGCGTGAGGGGTGGGACTGATGATGGTGTTGTTGATCTTGATGGAGAAGTCTAGGGGGGTGGGCAGGGGCTGGGGGGAATACTAGGAGCTCCGTTTTGGAAAGGTTGAGTTTGAGGAAGTGGAGTGACATCCAGTCCGAAATGTCACTTAGTAGGCTGGTGATGCGATTGGAGACTGAGGGGGTGAGATGAGGGGTAGAAAGATAGATTTGTGTGTCGTTGGCATAGAGATGGTGGTTGAAGCCGTGGGAGTTTATCAATTGGCCAAAGGAGGGGGTGTAGATGGAGAAGAGGAGGGGTCTGAGGACAGAACCTTGAGGGACCCCAACAGAGAGAGGGAGTGAAGGGGAGGTAGCAGCATTATAGGTAACACTGAAGGAGCGCTGCGATAGGAGGAGAACCAGGAGCGAAGTGTATGTGTGTGTGTGTGTGTATGTGTGTATATATATATATATATATATATATATATATTAATAATTATTATCGTGGACACAAATTATCTCTTTTCATAGAGCAGTAGAAAAAAGGAGCTACAAGATAGGTGGTGTAGTGTTTAGTTGCAATGCGTGTTTTTGCAAGGACACACAAAAATTGTAAGATTTTGGTTTATACACAAAAGATAGGTTGGGTTCACTTCAAATGCCCCTTGCATCAGTCCTGTGTGGAATTTTTAAGGGAGGGGGGGAGAAACAAGTGGTTAATTGTAGATACACCTTTTTTTAATGGGTGTAACGCTTTTCTTGTATGAAGTTGGGCACATATTTTGTGTGGTAATACAACAAAGAGAATTTATAGCTATAAGGCACTTTAGGTACTTTAATATAGAGATTGGGGAGGCAGGTCCCTATCATTTATATTTATAGCTCTTACTCCACTGATATTTTATGGACTTTATATATTCTCACTTTTATGCTGAGCTTTACTGTTTCACATTTATTGAATGTTTTATTGAACATTTTTTTATATTTGATTTTTATATGCTGCACTTGACTGTTCCACTGATCATTTTTTTTTCATTTTCGCTATATGTCAGATTGACTTTGCATTTTATTTTCACTATAATATCATTGACTAATTTTAGCGCTTCACTTTCTATATATTTATTTATATATTTATCCATAAGGAGTTGTTACCTATACCTTGGTGTTAGCTGCTTTATAGTTCCAGCGCTTGCCTATGCTTGATATTTCTACTTGTGTATATGTTTCTGCGTTATGTAAGACTATTTAGTTTTTTACATTTTAGAATGGGGTGCCTCAAGATTGTGCATAATTTTAAAGGGTGCCTTGACTGAAAAAAGGTTGAGAAGCACAGGCCTATGTCAGTCCCCACAGTGGTATGGCTAGTGCAGCAGCAATGCTGGAGATGTTTTATGGTCTGTGCTGGGTGGCTTTGTTCGCAGACGTCGGATCAGGGGGCATGGTCCCTGTACCCAGAGGTATTCCAACAGCTCTGTCTTCACTGAGGAATGTCAGAGGTGGATCTTCCAGTGTCCTGCCTCCACGGGGAAGTTCCGTGGTTTGTGGTGAGTATGAGGGATTCTCTGGTGGATGAGGCAGATGCGCTGGTGGCACCGTGGGATCAGTGCCATCTCCTTTAGGCTTTTCCTCCTCTTAAGCTGATTACTCGTCTACTACACAGGATAGAGACCACAGGAATTCCGGTCATTCAGGTGACTGCAGACAGGCCCCATCGTCAGTGGTACGCCGATGTGGTGTGGCTCTCCCTGGTGGTACCTTCTGTCTCAGGGTACAGTCTTCCTCCTACCTTACTGTCTGTCTTTGCTGGCTGGTTATTGACAGGTTCTAAGAGGCAAGGGATTGTCTGGCTCAGTGATTCAGATGGTCCTGGTAAATCTTCCTCTTGGAAGAGATGTTTTATCGCATCTGGAGAGCTTATATCTTGTTGGTGGGAGGCTCTTAGAGTTTCTCCTACTTCTTGGTGGCTTGGTGCCAGCCCTTCTTCAACAGACATTGCTTGCCTTGAGTGATATCAATTGTTAGGTCTGCCCTTGCTGTTTTCTTTCATCGTCCCTTGGCCACGCACTCCCTGATTTGCACCTTTTTCCATGGAGTTCACTATGTAACATTCACTGTGCATTCTCCATTGCCACAAGGGGGACTTTGGTGTTACTGGTTCATCAGGAGCCTCCTTTTGATAGCATTTGGGATATTCCCATGCTTACTCTCTCAGAAAGTTAGCTTTTTGATGGCTATCTCTTCTGCTTGGCAGTTGTCCACCTTATTAGCCTTGTCCAGTAACTCTCCCTTCATGTTTTTCGCACAGGGTTAAGGTGTTCTTGGTCAGTCTTCTTCTTTCCTTCCAACAGGGTGTCAATTTTTGTCCTCCGCCTTTGCAGCCTGAGGAGTTGGCTTGCACTCCTTGTGTCAGGGAGCATGGAGCCAGACACACAAGGAGGTGCATTTAAAGGTAGGTTTATTAATCTAAAAATAAGACAAGAGTCTATGCAAGTCCAACAGCGGAAATCGTAGCCAAAGCTGGGGTCAAGAGCCAGGAGGAATCGTCACCAGAGCCGGGATCAGGAGCCAGGAAGAATGGTCGCCAGAGCCGGGGTCAGAAGCCAGGAGGAGTCTTAGCCAAAGCCGAGTCGGTATCCAGGAAAGCAATGATTAGCTAAACAGGTGCTTGCTGTTGTGCAACAGACAGGACACAAATGCAATGGACAGCCACAAACAACAGACTTATATGTGATAAGCCGCCACCTCCTGGGGGAGGAGCTGCAGAGGGCTGAAAGCATAAAGGATGCCACAGTGCTTTGCAGACACCTAAGATGGATGCCAGCACATGGAGCAGCACAAGGTCTGAGGAAAGGTAGGACCTCGACAGTACCTCCTCAAGGGCCCCTCCCCCTCCGCGGCTCAACATAAGGCTTCTGTGGAAAGCGGGCGTGAAAAGCGCAGAGGAGGGCAGGATCATGAACATCCGCGGAAGGAACCCAGGAACGCTCCTTGGGACCATAACCACGCCAATGGACCAGGAACTGCACCTGACCACGGACCAACCGAGAGTCCAGGATGCGGCTCACCTCATACGATTACAGACCAGAGGCTTCAACAGGGATACGTGGAAGAGATTGGGGATACGCATCCCAGGAGGAAGAGCAAGGGCATAGGCAACCGGGTTCACCCTGCGGAGGATGCGGAAAGGACCAACAAAACAGTTTCGGTGCGGGCACCCGAAGATTGAGGTTACGAGTGGACAACCACACCCGATCTCCGACCTGATATGAAGGAGCGGGCAACTGTCTACGATCAGCCTGGAGCTTCTGGCGCTGAGCAGAGTCCTTCAAGGACCTCTGGATCTGCCCCCACGAGGAACGCAGGGCAGCAAGATGGTTATCCACAGCCGGAATGTCCTGTGGCGAGAACAACTCAGGCAATACAGCGGGTTGGAACCCATAGTTGGCCATGAAGGGAGACATCTCGGAGGAGGAGTTGACAGCCGAGTTCCTAGCAAACTCTGCCCATGGCAGGAGATCGACACAATTGTATTGATAGCCAGAGATATAGCAGCGAAGGAATTGTTCCAGGGCCTGGTTGGAACGCTCCGCAGCCCCATTGGACTGCGGGTGGTAGGCCGAAGAAAAGGAGAGCTTTATACCCAACTGGGAGCAGAAGGCGTGCCAGAACCTGGACACAAACTGGCTCCCACGGTCCGAGACAATCACCTTAGGTAACCCATGGTAGCGAAAGATCTCCCTGGTGAAAACCGTAGCCAGTTCTTGCGCAGTCAGCAATTTCTTGAACGGAACACAATGGCACATCTTGGAGAAACGATCAATGACCATAAGAATGACCGTATAGCCTCGAGACGCAGGGAGGTCTACAATAAAATCCATGCCCAGGTGTGACCAGGGACGCTCCCCATTGGGAATGGGTTGCAGAAGGCCCAATGGAAGATGCAGAGGAGTTTTATTCTGGGCACAGACAGAACATGCCGCTACATATGAGGCGATGTCCGAATAAATGAGAAACGACCCAGAACAACTGGTTCTACCCTGGATGACCGGCAGTCTTGGCATTATGGTAGGTATGCAGCAAGCAGATGCGCAATCCTTCAGGTACGAAACATCTACCAGCTGGTCTCTCAGAGGGAGCATCAGTTTGAGCTGCCAAAATCTGCTCCCCAAGGGGAGAATTCAGACTGGAACGAATGGCAGCCAGGATCTGATCTGGAAGTATGACCGAGGTCGGCTCAGAGTCCTCCCTGGACAGCTCAGAGTATTGCCACGACAAGGCATCAGCCCTGACATTCTTAGAGCCAGGCAAATAGGAGACCACATAGTTAGAACGCGACAAGAACAGAGCCCATCTGGCCTGACTGGGCGTCAACCTCTTAGCTTCCGAGAGATACGTCAGGTTCTTGTGGTCAGTGAGAATGAGAACCGGAACTGCAGAACCCTTGAGCAGGTGCCTCCATTCCTTGAGAGCCTGAATAATGGCCAACAACTCCCTGTCTCCAATCTGGTAGTTGCATTCTGCGGAGGAAAGCTTCCTGGAGTAGAACCCACAGGGAAGTAGGGGTCCATCGGGCAACTGATGCTGAGACAGGAGGGCGCTTACTCCCGTCTCAGATGCATCAACCTCAAGGACAAAAGGCAACCCAGGATTGGGATGAGACAGTATCGGAGCCGAAGCGAAGGGGGATTTCAGAGCTAAGATGGCCTCGGATGACCACTCGTGGGGATTACTGCCTTTCTTGGTCAGATCTGAGAGAGGCTTGGCCAGCGTGGAGAAGTTCCTGATAAACTTCCAATAATAGTTGGTGAATCCCAAAAAGTGCTGAATGGACCAAAGACCACTGGGACGAGGCCACAGCAGAACCGCCGAAACCTTCTGAGGGTCCATGGAAAATCCCACAGCGGAAATGATGTAGCCCAAAAAGGCGACCTGGGATCGGTGAAATTCACATTTCTCAAGCTTACAGAAAAGCTCGTTCTCACGTAATCGTTGCAGCACTCACTTAACATCCTGGACATGAGACTCCATGGACGCAGAGTAAACCAGAATGTCGTCCAAGTAAACCACCACGCACTGCTGCAACAAGTCACGAAAGGCATCATTAATGAACTCCTGAAAGACCGCGGGCGCGTTACACAACCCGAAGGGCATAACCAGGGATTCATAGTGGCCGGTTCTGGTGTTGAACGCGGTCTTCCACTCGTCGCCCTCCTTGATCCGTACGAGGTTGTACGCAGCCCTAAGGTCGAATTTAGTAAAGATCGTTGCTCCCTTGAGGCGGTCGAACAACTCGGTTATCAACGGAATTGGATAAGCATTCTTAATTGTGATTCGATTGAGACCCCTAAAATCAATGCAAGGCCTCAATTCACCGCCCTTCTTTTTCACGAAGAAAAAGCCAGCTCCTGCTGGAGAAGTAGACTTGCGAATGTGCCCCCGGGAAAGCGCATCCGCAACGTACTCCTCCATGGCCTGATTCTCCGCAACCGAAAGAGGATACACCCTGCCATGCGGAGGAGTGGCACCGGGTTGTAAGGTTATGGCACAATCGTATGGACGATGAGGAGGCAGAGCACTGGCGCGCACCTTGTCAAACACGTCCAGGTACTCTCCATAGTCAGTGGGCAACACAGAGTCCGAGGAGGCACACAACACCTTAACAGGTCCACGGATGCAACTAGCCCCACTCTGTGGAGACCACGAGAGAATCTCGGCCGACCGCCAATCAAAGGTCGGATTGTGCTTCTGAAGCCAGGGATATCCCAAAACCATGGAGTAGTGCGGGGAAGAAATTACCTGGAAACAGGCCAACTCCCTGTGAACAGCCCCAATAGCTACTTCTACCGGCAGGGTCTCGTGGGTAACCTGCGGCGGTTGCAGGGGCCTGCCATCTATCGCCTCGAGGACCAATGGAGTAACTCGAGCCTGCAGAGGAATGGAGTACTGGGCAGCAAACGAACTGTCCATAAACAACCCGCCAGCACCAGAGTCTACCAACGCCTGGGCCGTCACCGAGCCTTCCGCCCAAGAGCGGACAATGGTGATTAGCGGTTTCTCTTTGCGGGAAACCGGGGACAAGGAAACTCCACCCAAGATCTGCCCCCGACAGGATCTCAGGTGCAAGCGTTTCCCGGACGGACCGGACAGGACTGCTGCAAATGCCCACTGAGACCACAGTACAGGCAGCGACCCTCCCGACGCCGAGAGGCCCGCTCCCCCTCGGAAAGGCGAGCAAACCCCAGCTGCATGGGCTCACCGCCAGACAAGCCATCCCCAGGAGGCGTAGGAGGAGAGGGAGGAACGGGTGGGGCAGAAAACGTAGGCGCCAATCAGTTAGGAGGCCTCTGCAGATGCTCCTTAAGTGAAGGCCTCTCCCTGAGCCTGGTGTCAATCAGAATTAGGAAGGAAATGAGTGCTTCGAGCTCCACAGGTAGTTCTTTGGCTGCAATCTCGTCCTTCAACGCCTCTGAGAGACCACGAGAGAAAGCAGCCACCAGAGCCTCATTGTTCCAACCCGCCTCTGCTGCCAGGGTACCAAATTCTATGGCGTACTTGGCAACGGTTCATGAACCCTGATGCATGGACATGTGCAACTTAGCAGCAGAGGTGGAGCGAGCAGGCACATCAAATACCGTACGGAAGGAGGCAACAAAACCGGCAAACTCGTGAATCACAGGGTTATTGTTCTCCCATAAGGGATTTGCCAAGGCCTTGTCCGAGATCAGCGAGATTAGGAAGCCCACCTTTGACCTCTCAGTAGGAAAAGCGTGGGGTATCAATTCAAAATATATGCCCACTTGGTTAAGGAAACCCTGACACTAACTCGGTTCACCCCCAAAGCGCTGTGGAAGGGGGGCTGAACCAGTCATACCTCTGGGCACCGCAGGTGCGGCAGCAGATGCGGAGGTAGGCGCAACAACCGGAGCGACCACAGGAGTGACAACCGGCCTAATAGCACCAGGAGCAAGGTGCGATGTGCGTGCAAGCAACGTCTGCAAAGTTCTGAGCGAACTGAGCCAACAAGAGATCCTTCTGATAAAGACTGGCAACCAACATAGGGAGCGGGGGTTTACCTGCACCGTCAGGATTCATGGCATTCGTGTAGTGTCAGGGAGCGAGGAGCCAGACACACAAGGAGGTGCAATTAAGGTAGGTTTATTACTATAAAAATAAGACACGAGTCTGTGCAAGTCCAACAGCGGAAATCGTAGCCAAAGCCGGGGTCAAGAACCAGGAAGAATCGTCGCCAGAGCCGGGATCAGGAGCCAGGAGGAATGGTCGCCAGAGCCGGGGTCAGAAGCCAGGAGGAGTCTTAGCCAAAGCCGAGTCGGTATCCAGGAAAGCAATGAGTAGCTAAACAGGAGCTTGCTGTCGTGCAACAGACAGGACACGAATGCAATGGACAGCCACAAACAGCAGACTTATATGTGATAAGCCGCCACCTCCTGGGGGAGGAGCCGCAGAGGGCTGAAAGCATAAAGGATCCCACAATGCTTTGCAGACACCTAAGATGGATGCCAACACATGGAGCAGCACAAGGTCTGAGGAAAGGTAGGACCCTGACACCTTGGTTGTGGTCTGAGCGGTTCCTGGGTACTGCTCTCAGAGGCCACCTTTTAGAGGTCTGACTCTATTTTTGTGTTTTTGAACAGTCCAGGGGACAAGCATGGTGACCTCTTCTGCCGATAGTATGGTTTTGCAGGATGCTGTTTGGGTTAGCATGTTTGTTTGGTTCTTTGGTTTGTTTGCCAATGGCTCCTGCTGCTCCAAATGAGTCCAGTGAGGAGGAAGACAGGGAGCAGTGCTGAATTAAGATTGGGCTCAGGTAAGTATTTAGGGGGTGCTGGGGGAAAGCTGCACATAAAAGGTTTTTTACCTTAAAGTGTTACTAAATGATATTTGTTTTTTAATTAAAATAACAAACATGTACATTTCATAACTCCATAGTGACACATTCACTGACACTTTTGTCCAAATACAAATTTAGATTAAATCTGGTCTCTTCTGTTCCTCCAGGTGTTTAATTTTTTGGTGATCCTACTTTCATTGCAGCTTTTTCCTCCCCTCAAACGTTTCGTTGGTGGTATGATTAATCTTTTATTAGATTATCTGATTTTCAAAGAGGAGGATCTTCTATTACTTTTGATATGCTGCGCATGTTTTTTGACGTTCCTCTTCGTGAATATCATCGCTATCAACAGATTAGACATTTTTTAAATTCACATTTTGGTCTTATACCCTCTTCTCCAATTTCATTTTTTGAACTCATCAGCTGAGACTCTCCTAGGGGTAGGGGGTCTTATTTCTGATCTTTATCACCAATTTTTGATCTGTCTTTCTCCTATGCCCCCTCTATATAGACAAAAATGGGAGGAGGATAGTGGTATCACTCTTTCAGATGAGGACTGGGATTCCATGGTGGATAACATATGCAGGAGTTCTAGATCTTTCTGTTCGTGGGACTGCCCTTAAGGTCTTAACCAGATGGTATTATACTCCATCAAGACTACATGTATTGTTCCCACAAACATCCCCTTTATGTTTCCGTGGCTGTGGCCTCACAAGTACTTTGGTTCATATATTTTGGGATTTCCCGACCACATCTTTGATTTGGTGCAAGTTATCTGAGGTGGCTGCCTCATTGGCAAGTATCCCAGTACGACTGTCTATACAGACCTGTTTATTCTGGGCTCCTATTCCGGGGGTCTCTGATTTCATTATGAGACTGATACATACTATTTGTATTGCCACTTTGTGGGCTGTGGCCTCACATTGGAAGTCCAATACTGTACCCTTAACCTCCGTTTTGCACAGAGTTGATGCTGTAATGCTCATGGAGCGTATTCATTATACCTTCCTTGATAAAAAAAATGGGAATCATGGAAGGATTATAGACATTTATTGCATGATTAACAACATCCCATGTGAAGATTGACTGGCATATACTGTTGACAGATGTAACATTCAACCTATTTAATTGTCTACGTTTTCATGTACTTGCAATCTTTTTTTTTCTACTTTCTATTTCCTCCTTTCTTATATTAGTATACTTTTCTGTATTGTACTTTTTAAAAGTGCCTTGTTTTTGCTGTAAGTATCTCTTGACACTGTACTGTTGTCTTACAGTCTACTTTTGCAAAATAGAACTGTTTGTAAACAAAAAAATAACAAACAAACTTAATGTATATTAATTGGTTTACATGAAAGTTATAGCATCTACAAATGGCGGTGTATATATACTGGAATTTTTTTTTTTTATACTAGTAATTGCAGCGATCAGCAATTTATAGCAGAACTGTGGCAGGCATTCTGACACTGGATGGGAACTAACTGCAACTGACATCTCCAGTAACACTAATACAATGATCAGTGCTAATAAAAAGCACTGACACTGCACAAATGGCACTGGGCAGGAATGGGTTAACATCTGGAGTGATCAAAGGGTTAACAGCGTGCTGAACATTTTGAAAAAAAACCCCATTATTTTCTCATTTCTGTTATAAAAAATATCCAATAAACTCAAAGTTCATCATAAATTTAGGTCAAAATGTATTTTGCTACATATCTTTGGTAAATCAAAAATCTCAATAAGTGTATATTAATTAGTTTGTGTGAAGGTTATAGCATCTACGAACTATGGTATGGATACTGGAAATTACACAGCTTTTACTTTCTGACTGCCTATCACATTTCTTGAGGTGCTAGAATGCCAGGGCAGTAAAACCACCCCCAAAAGACCCCTTTTCGGAAAGTAAACACCCTATGCTGTCTGCTGAAAGGCATCTTGAGTCTATGGAAGATTTATTTATTTTTTTAAACAAGTTTTTGGAAAAAAACTTTACACAAAGTTGTCATGGTTTATTGCTTACACATGCCATGAGTATATGTGGAATTACACCCCAAAATACACCCCATACTTGGGAGAAGTAGCGGAATGTATTTTGGGGTGTAATTCCATATACAGTGGTACCTCGGTTTACGAATGCCTTGGTTAATGTAATTTTCAGTTTACGTATGAAAATACACTGAAAATAATGCCTCGGTTTACGAATTTTGTACTAATTTTTTTTGCAACACGAAGAGTATGTCGATGCTGATTTTTAAATGCAATTGCTGGCTTTTCTTCACTATAGCTCACAGGATTAGCTGTCGCTTTCCTCAGAGTTAAAGGAAACTTTGTTTCTTTTAAGAAACTAAAAGGAAGCATTGTGTCTTTTAACTTGGAGAAATAAACTAAAAGAAAACTCTCTCTTTTAGCTGGGTGGAAAGTGACAGCTGAATATCTGAGCTATGGTGAAGAAAAAAAAACAAAACAGTAATTACATTTAAAAAACAGCACCTTTCAGGCGGCTCAGATAGCACAGCTCTCTTGTACTACTGCTAGGGATTATGTTCCCCAGTGGGTCTGGTATGGATTTTGGGGGGGACCCCCACACCAGTTTTCTTAAAATTTTGGCGCAGGAGTTCCCCTCAAATTCCATACCAGACCCGAAGGACTTGGTATGGATGGGAGGGGGGACCCCACGCCGTTTATTTTTTTAATTGACGGCAATTCTTTTACATTCAGCTATCAGTGGGGAACCCCGCTGACAGCTGAAACATTAACACATGGTTGTCACTATTAAAATACCACATGACTTGATAAAATAACTCATAAGGTATTCTAGTAGCATTTACTTTTTTCTGACCTCTGGAACGGATTAATTGCTATGGGAAACGCCATTCACATGCATGGTGCGTGCTGACATCATGACGCGCGCATGTGACATCATGTGCGTGCATCATGACGTCAGCACACACAGCGCATGCACACTTCATCCGCGGCGCAATCTTGAGTCTTTAAAAAGCCAGATGGACTCAAACTTGATATCAGCCTCTGATGCAGCTGGGGAGGGGGGCCGACAAAACTTGTCAGGCAGGGTCTTTGGTAACACCTGGATCTATGATGTTTCTCTGTACTATGGACTGATAAGTATACTATTCTCTTATACCTTGACAAGAGGGACTATACTCTGTACTGATGGAATGAAATGTTGCTATCTTCACTGCACCATTCATGAGATATGTGCCAGCTTTCTGCACCTGCATTATTGATGCTCACCTGCATGGAAGCATACCAGCTTCAAGTGGCTTTATGTATGAGAGAGGTGTGTCTATCCATATATGAAAGCGGATTTACATCCATAGGCAGCCTTCACATCTTATTGTCCTCCTTTGGATTACATCAGCTAGATTGTAAACTCTAACGAGCAGGGCCCTCTGTTTCCTCTGGTATCAAATTGTATTGTAACTGTAATGTCTACCTTCATTTTGTAAAGCTCTGCGCAAACTGTTGGCACTATATAAATCCTGTATAATAATAATAATAATAATCAGCTGCTCCTTTCCTGACCAGGACACTCTATAACCATACACATGTATTAAGGATGGCTCAATTTAATTGATCTAGTGAAATCACTATTTGGTTACTTCTTTGTCCATCAGTCTATTTTGCTTGACCTCCACTACATTTTGGATCTCTATGGCTTATCCAGCATATCTTCACACAAAATGAGCATCAAAAGGTAGAGCGGCACTAGTACTGGCACTCTGCTGTATATGAGAATCATCATGCAATTGTAACACCTCAGCAACCTGTGAATGGGGTGGCATATGCCTGACTTTATCAGGGACCTCTACTCCATCATTTGAGCTATCTGTCAGGGTGCCGCTGCTCTCTACAGGTTCGTATTCTGAGGCAGATTCTGTCCTTGAGGCTTCCCCTTCACTCTTATCTGAAATGCTCAGCATCCTTCACTAGTGTACCTTTCGTTGGACATTTTGGCCACTAAATTTTATAGGTACCTAGTGCGACTCACGGGAAAAAGAGCACCTGGCTGTCAGGGACTGCTTGAACCACTACAAAAAAAAATTACCTGCTAGTGCGAGCAGAGATCAGGCCTGATCTTGCTAATCCTGCAGTTTAGCATAGGGGCTAAACACAGGTTCTGGCAGGTGCCGGGACTGATCCTGCTAATGCTGTGTTTTTGGGGACATTGTACTACAGTTTTTTTTTTTTTTTGCCCATCTGTGTCCCATAGGGGAGATTTCCCTTCACTTCCTGTCCCATAGCTAAAACAGAAAGTGAGAGGAAATCCCTTCTTAACGAGGGCCCCCTCCACCTACCAGTTCATCTTGCCATGACTTTTGGAACAAACAACAAAAGGAGGGAATCCCAGGGTGGCAGCAAGGTCATCCCTAGTGGAAGATTTCCCTTCTATTCCTGCTCTGTCAACCCAAAATTTGGGATTTTCTTTTACTTTCACTTTTGATAATATTGGTAAGCAGGACAAATAGAGAGGATGAATCTCCCTAATGGGGCCAGAGACGGGGGTTCTAATTTCTCTCCACCTTAAAAAAAAAAAAAAAAAAGAAAAAGGTTTTGCCTTTAGTTGTACTTTAACAGCATTGTGGTTCCTATGCCTTCCTTAATTTTTTTGTAGTCTGTACCCACATAACTGTGTTCCAACATGTAACAAGCCAATGTTAAACCTAGAAGAATTGGGTATATAAGATTGTTACAAATTTACATTTCTTTTACCTTTTTTTTATAATTTATACTGTAAATTCTTCTCCACCCTTTATTTTATAATTAGCCCCTGAAAGCAGAACATTAAACTCGCCATGGGTAGATTGAAATTCATCTGGTTCAAGCATGGACCAAACAAATTTCGATTCTTGTGTAGCTGTTCCTGTTCGACAGAAGTCGGTTGTTAGGTTCACTTTTGTAGAACAAGGATGTTGGAAAACTTGTGTCAGACAATGGCTGTAGCGTGTTTTGAAAATACAATGGCAGAATACAATGCCCTGAACAGGGGGGTGCCTTCATCTACCTTGCTTGTGTGTATGAAGGAATACAGTGCCTTAAAAAAGTATTCATACTACTTGGAATTTTCCACATTTTGTCGTGTTACAACCAAAAAAAAAAATGTATTTTATTGGGATTTTATGTGAAAAACCAATACAAAGTGGCACATAATTGTGAAATGGAAGGAAAATGATAAATGGTTTTCAAAATGTTTTACAAATATCTGAAGTGTGGTGTGCATTTGTATTCAGTCTTGCAAAACAAAACAATTGAGCATTATTAGGTGACCATAATCAAAGGATATATCAAGGTAAATAGTCCAGGACCTGTTAAGGTCTCTAAATGTCCACTAAGGCAGGTTGTTATGAGAGCAGGAGATGACTCAAAGAAATCAAGGAAGGGAGAAAACAAGCTCCATCTGGGTGTAGTATTAAAAACCAGTTTAATAAACAAAAGCAATAGCACTCACAAAATATGAATGATCTTAGGCATTTGTAGGAAAGATAATGGTTATCAGTAGTGGTCCCGGACTACAATAGATGGTGGCTGTGAACCGGCTTCCAAGCACTTTTCCAGGCTCCCAGGGCTTCATCTGTCCCTTCACTTGATGCCTCTGTTCTTGGCATCTGTATAGTATCCCCTATAGTACGATGAATTCGGCAATGATCCGCCCCTTATGCCCTTAAATACCATCTTCAAGATGGCTTCACCATGGCCTAAAGATGGAGCGCATGCTCCGCAACGCGTCATCATCCTTGATCATCAGTTCCGGTCGTTGACATCACTTCCACCCTTCATCTGCATTCCACGCTGACCTTCCTTGATTTGTATTGAGCCCCCTGTACTCTGATACCCCTAACTAAAATCTAGTGGAACCAATTGCCTTCAGAAGTTACCTAAATAGTCTACATGTGTGTAATTCAATCTCAGTATAAATACAGCTGTTCTGTGAAGCCCTCCAGAGGCTTATTCGTGAACAAAACAGCATTATGAAGGCCAAAGAACACAGACAGGTCAGGGATAAAGTTGTGGAGAAATTTAAAGCAGGTTAGGTTATAAAAAAAATATCCCAAGCTTTGAACATCTCATGGAGCACTGCTCAATCCACCATCTGAAAATATAAAGAGTATGGCAAAACTGTAAGCCTACCAAGACATGGCCGTCCACCTAAACTGACAGGCCAGGCAAGGAGAGCATTAATCAGAGAAGCAGCCAAGAGGCCCATGGTAACTCTAGAGGAGCTACAGAAATCCAAAGCTCAGGTAGAAGAATCTGTCCACAGGACAACTATTAGTCGTGCACGCCTACAAATCTGGCCTGGAAGAGTGGTAAGAAAAAAGCCATTTTTGAAAGAAAGCCATAAGAGGTCCTGTTTGCAATTTGTGAGAAGCCATGTGGGGGGACACAGCAAACATGTGGAAGAAGGTGCTCTGGTCAGATGAGACCAAAATTAAACTTCTTAGCCAAAATGCAAGATGCTATGTGTGGCGGAAAACGAACAGTGCTCATCAACCTGAACACACCGTCCCCACCGTGAAACATAGTGCTGGCAGCATCATGTGGGGATGCATTTCTTCAGCAGGGACAGGGAAGCTGGTCAGAGTTGATGAGAAGATGGTTGGCGCCAAATACAGGGCAATCTTGGAAGAAAACCTGTTCGAGTCTGCAAAAAGACTTGAGAGTGGGGTGAGGGTTCACCTTCCAGCAGGAAAACGGCCCTAAACATACAGCCAGAGCTACAATGGAATTTTTTAGATCAAAGCATATTCTTGTGTTAGAATAGCACAGTCAAAGTCCAGACCTAAATCCAATTAAGAATCTGTGGCAAGAAAATTGCTGTTCACAGATGCTCTCCATCCAGTCTGACAGAGCTTGAGCTATTTTGCAAAGAAGAATGGGCAAAAATGTCACTCTCTAGATGTGCAAAGCTGGTAGAGACATCCCCAAAAAGAATTGCAGCTGTAATTGCAGTGAAAGGTGGTTCTATAAAGTATTGACTCAGGGGCTGGGGGGGCTGAATACAAATTTACGCCACGCTTTTCACATATTTATTTGTAAAATATTTTGAAAACCATTTATCATTTTCCTTCTATTGCACAATTATGTGCCACTTTGTGTGGAAATGTGGAAAATTTCAAGGGGTATGAATACTTTTTCAAGGCACTTTGTTTTTTCTGGCTGAATGAAAAAAACTAATCATCGATGACCACCTTTAGGCTCAGTGGGGTTTATTTACCAAGAGTGCAAAATCTCGTGCAGCTGTAGCCAATCAGCTTTTAACTTTGGTTTGTTCAATTATGCTTTGATGAAAAAAACTGGAAGCTGATTGGTTATTATTCACAGCTGCACCAGATTTTGCGCTACAGTTTTAGTAAATCGACCCCAGTGTGTTCAATGTATAAATTCAGTGAATTTCTTAGTAAAAGCCTTCATTTTAACCACTTGCCTTCCTGAGGATTTACCCCCCTTCTTGACCAGGCCATTTTTTGCATTACTGCACTGTGTTACTTTAACTGACAATTGCACTGTCATGCAACGCTGCACCCAAATGAAATTTTTTTTCCCCCACAACTTGATATTTCTTTCGGTGGTATTTGATCGCTATGTTTTTTTTTTTTTTTCATTTTTTGCGCTAAAAAAAAAAAATACCGACAATTTTGAAAAACATTTTTTTGACTTTGCTATTAAACATGTCCAGTAAAAAAAATGTAAAATCAAATTTCATCATAAATTTAGGCCAAAATGTATTCTGCTACATGTCTTTGCTAAAAAAAAAAAAAAAATCCCAATACGTGTAAATTAATTGGTTCACGTTAAAGTTATAGCGTTTACAAATGGCGGTGTATATACTGGGATTTTTTTTTTAAATTTTTACTAGTAATATTGTCAATCAGCGATTTTATAGCGGGACTGCGGCGGACATTCTGACACTAGGGAGAACTGACTTGGTGTAACTGACATCCCCAGTGACACCAATACAGTGATCAGTGCTAATAAAAAGCACTGACACTGTACTAATGGCACTGGGCAAGAATGGGTTAACATGAGGGGTGATCAAAGGGTTAACTGTGTGCAGGGAGTGTTTTACTAGGGGGCGGGGTGTGCGTGCTTCATTGTAATCACACTGCTGTGGATGGTTGTGCTGTGCACAGCCATCCGCAACAGTGTGCCTGAGCTGACAGGGAGGAGGAGATCCTCCCCGTCGGAGATTCTCGGAAATCACCCGATGCCTGCGAGTAATTACCGGCTGGGTTCTGGTGATTGACAGCCACGGCCGTGAATGGCGGCATGGGTAGGGCGTGCACGTGGCTCACGCGTGCCCCCTACCCACAAATGCAAAATCACATACGTAATTTTGGGAAGCAGTTAAATAGAACTGTTCCTAATGTTGGTGTTTACAAGCATGGTGGGCATGCCCTCCTTTGGTTTTTAGCATGGAATAACCCACTTTGCTAAAAGACCATTATTGGAAGCCCATCAAAGTTTCTTTTAGGAGTTTTTGTACAACATTTCTGTATAATGTACACTACTAAATGTTCATCTCCTCCACTTTTAAAAACTCTGAAAAATATGATAACGTTAAAATATTGCTTGAAAATTAATATTTAAAGTACCTTGTTTGTTTTAAATATTTTAGGCATCCGACTGGAGGCTCTTTTATTAGGCCAAAGAAAGCAAATTTTGGTGTCAGTTTCCTAACTGCATTGATTAAGCGATATGGCACAAATGATGAATGGAATGAAAAATTGGTGGTTGGAAAAAAACATGTGGAACTTGTTGGATTTGAATCCATTCAAGAAGAACAAAGGTATGTTTATTTTGTTTTGTTTTATTTCAGTAAATGCAAATGTATTTATTTTATCTACATCACTTACATAGTCGCAAAATACCAACCAAACCATTTGGTTTTGTCCTCACAAGACCACTTACTCTAGCTCCCTCATCAAGTCCTCCCAAGGTTACCCCCATGACCTCCCCTGAGCCTCTCCTATCCTCTGGATCTCTTTACCCTAATCTGTCTGGCAATCTCCTACTCAGTCCACCTTTAGGCACTCCCTGAAAAACCCATGTTTCTACTTTCTTCATCAGCTCATTCCCCATAGTTATGACCTCTTGTATTATTAGACCCTTCTACGTAGATTATAAGCTCTAACAGGCCCCTCTGATTGCTTATATTGTAACTGTAGTGTCTGCTTTTATTTTGTAAAGCTCTGCCAAATGGTTGGCGCTATATAAATCCTGTACAGTAATAATAGTATTTATAGTATTGTAATTGTTTATATGACCTAACATTTTTTTAAATCGGTGTCTCATTGGGGAAGCATCTTTTGGCTTTCTGGCCTGAGATGCAACAAAGGAAGGAGATATCCTCTATGTCATCAGAACTTGTTTCGCTTTGGAAGGCCTTCTAACATTCTGTTTCTGTGAATGGATTTCCCATCACTTGTTGCAATAGAGACAGTAGTCACAAGGATGAATAGTGCAGGTAAATCAGGGGCAGGGGCACAGAGAACAAGAAAAATCCGACAGGGGTTCTACCTTACCCAATAGTAAAAAAAAAGCTGACTTTAAATAAAACTAACGTACAAAAAGCAAAGGGTAACCCTATAGTGCAAAACAGATTGAACTGTTAAAAATAAACCATCAAAGTACCGGTGTACTTACATGGTGTGGTTGAAAGTGGAGAATCCTTTTGTTCAGCAAATAATTGTTGCCTACTACTTTCCTGAAAATATCAGAACATTTTTTTTTTGTGCCAGTGGCAGTAATCCAGACCTCTACACTCCCTCTTCAGCTCTTCTCAGACGCTGGATGGATGCACCCTCCGGCTCCACATGCAGTTGTGTGCTATTTAATACACATTGTATGGAACTGAAAGGCAAAGACCTAGTGCTCTCCATTTCTAAAACATTTATTAAAACCTCTACAGATACCAGAAACTCACAGAATAAAAAATTACAAGCGCTTTGTACAAATATACTGCCTGCTCACCACTGCACCCTCATATAGTGGTGGTGTGATGGTACAAGCTCAGCTCCCCCCTCCTAGACCTAGGAGGACATACATCTAGAAGGGAGGAGCTGAGCTTGTGCACCTTCTAAAAGTAGGTGACTTGTGAATGGGGAGAGGGCCCAGACAGTGTATGCAGACTTTGCACTTTACAGATAGAACCACTATAAATTATGATAAAGTTAGAATAAATAGGCCTATAAAAGAAATATATATATAAGTTGCTGTAGTACATAAGGGGTATATCAATGCATTACTTAAAGAGGTTAGGATTGTATAAAGTTACTTATACATTGCTGTTAATTTGTTTCAGACTTGAAAATTATTGAAACATTTTTTTTTAATCAGATAAATTAAAATGCTGCTTTTAAATACATGACATTTGTGTTGTGTTTACTTGCTCCATGCCACAAGATATATTAATGTAATGACCCTCAGAGATATAAGGTAATTTAAACATTTAAGTTATGTCTAGGTGAAGGAGAGGTGCAAGTTTGTGGAATTTATTGTTAGCAATGTTGTTTTTTGTTCCCAATCACACGGTGCCATTTCGGTCCATTCAACAGGGGACATGTGAGCAGATCTCCTGCTGAATTGGAGCTGAGCAGGATGGATGTCTGGTTTTTTTTTACATCCGTGCTCATTCATTTTGTGTCCGCAGGGGCAGACCTGTGATGTCTCTATGAGTGGCTGGAAGTAAATAGACTTCACCACCTTTAAGTCTAATGAAACAGAAAAGGAAACAGCCCCTTTTTGCAGTTTTTCCGGATGCAGATGGATTCATAAGTAGGAAAGTTTTAAACGGACATAAGTCTGTTTACATCAGCCTGCCTATAGTCCCGAATGGAGCTTCCAGTCTGGAAAAAAAGGAACAGGCAGACCTAAATGAATAGCCTGTGTCAAAGGGCTCTTAAACTGTAAATGGCAAAATGACTTAGAGTTTGGAATCTGGTACTGTTTCTACAGGGAAGCCATTAGCCGTAAAAAGGTTATAGATAGATACGATACCTAAGTAGTCATTGGTAAAAGTGAACAGTTTCTTAACTCTCTTCATAACCATCAATCCTCTGTGTTTGACAAGGTGTAGAGGCAAGTGGATGAGGTCACTATTTACCCCTCCTCCTCCTGAATGGTGAAGCAATCAGCCACTGTTTAGTTCAGCAGCAAACAGGAAGTCACCCCTACTGCTGCTGAAACACAGGAATATGAAGCAAATAATGCCAGACATAGAGCCAATATGAAGTTATTTTGGGAAACTGGTAAAGCATTCATGGAGAGGTAAGATTAAATCCCATGTTACAGCTTTAACCGCCCCCCGCCCGCCATATAAGGAAATGACAGATGGGCGGTGGTTCTCTCGTTCTGGGAGGACGTCATATGACAACCTCCCACTCTAACTGCGTGTGCGTACCCGACCGGTGGGACACAGCGGATCAACGATCAGCGGAAAGAGCCGATGACTTCTGCTCTGTCATGTGATCAGCTGATCGCATGTAAATAAGGAAATGGCGGTTATCGGCATTTCTCTCCTCATGAGCTGTCACCCTGACAGCTCGTGAGGAGAGGAGGGCCGATAATCAGCATTCCTCAGAGTGGACATCTACGCCGATCATCAGGGCCCATCAATGCCACTATCAGTGCCCATGTAAATTGTTCAATTAGAATATGAGGTGTGACTATTAAAGAAGAAGAAATAAAAGACATATACCGTATTTTTCGCTCCATAAGACGCACCTGACCATAAGACGCACCTAGGTTTTTGAGGCGAAAAACAAGAAAAAAAAATTTTCTGAACCAATGGACTGCAGACACAGTACAGGGGATGACCAGAGACTGCGGACACAATGCAGGAGATGACCAGAGACTGCGGACACAGTGCAGGCGATGACCGGAGACTGCGGACACAGTGCAGGAGATGACCGGAGACTGCGGACACAGTGCAGGAGATGACCGGAGACTGCGGACACAGTGCAGGAGATGACCGGAGACTGCGGACACAGTGCAGGAGATGACCGGAGACTGCGGACACAGTGCAGGAGATGACCGGAGACTGCGGACACAGTGCAGGAGATGACCGGAGACTGCGGACACAGTGCAGGAGATGACCAGAGACTACGGACACAGTGCAGGAGATGACCAGAGACTGCGGACACAGTGCAGGAGATGACCAGAGACTGCGGACACAGTGCAGGAGATGACCAGAGACTGCGGACACAGTCCAGGAGATGACCAGAGACTGCGGACACAGTGCAGGAGATGACCAGAGACTGCGGACACAGTGCAGGAGATGACCAGAGACTGCGGACACAGTGCAGGAGATGACCAGAGACTGCGGACACAGTGCAGGAGATGACCAGAGACTGCGGACACAGTGCAGGAGATGACCAGAGACTGCGGACACAGTGCAGGAGATGACCAGAGACTGCGGAGACAGTGCAGGAGATGACCAGAGACTGCGGAGACAGTGCAGGAGATGACCAGAGACTGCTGACAGTGCAGGGAATGACCAGAGACTGCAGACAGTGCAGGGAATGACCAGAGACTGCAGACAGTGCAGGGAATGACCAGAGACTGCAGACAGTGCAGGGAATGACCAGAGACTGCAGACAGTGCAGGGAATGACCAGAGACGGCAAAATGGCTTAGAGTTTGGAATCTGGTACTGTTTCTACAGGGAAGCCATTAGCCGTAAAAAGGTTATAGATAGATACGATACCTAAGTAGTCATTGGTAAAAGTGAACAGTTTCTTAACTCTCTTCATAACCATCAATCCTCTGTGTTTGACAAGGTGTAGAGGCAAGTGGATGAGGTCACTATTTACCCCTCCTCCTCCTGAATGGTGAAGCAATCAGCCACTGTTTAGTTCAGCAGCAAACAGGAAGTCACCCCTACTGCTGCTGAAACACAGGAATATGAAGCAAATAATGCCAGACATAGAGCCAATATGAAGTTATTTTGGGAAACTGGTAAAGCATTCATGGAGAGGTAAGATTAAATCCCATGTTACAGCTTTAACCGCCCCCCGCCCGCCATATAAGGAAATGACAGATGGGCGGTGGTTCTCTCGTTCTGGGAGGACGTCATATGACAACCTCCCACTCTAACTGCGTGTGCGTACCCGACCGGTGGGACACAGCGGATCAACGATCAGCGGAAAGAGCCGATGACTTCTGCTCTGTCATGTGATCAGCTGATCGCATGTAAATAAGGAAATGGCGGTTATCGGCATTTCTCTCCTCATGAGCTGTCACCCTGACAGCTCGTGAGGAGAGGAGGGCCGATAATCAGCATTCCTCAGAGTGGACATCTACGCCGATCATCAGGGCCCATCAATGCCACTATCAGTGCCCATGTAAATTGTTCAATTAGAATATGAGGTGTGACTATTAAAGAAGATGAAATAAAAGACATATACCGTATTTTTCGCTCCATAAGACGCACCTGACCATAAGACGCACCTAGGTTTTTGAGGCGAAAAACAAGAAAAAAAAATTTTCTGAACCAATGGACTGCAGACACAGTACAGGGGATGACCAGAGACTGCGGGCACAATGCAGGAGATGACCAGAGACTGCGGACACAGTGCAGGCGATGACCGGAGACTGCGGACACAGTGCAGGAGATGACCGGAGACTGCGGACACAGTGCAGGAGATGACCGGAGACTGCGGACACAGTGCAGGAGATGACCGGAGACTGCGGACACAGTGCAGGAGATGACCGGAGACTGCGGACACAGTGCAGGAGATGACCGGAGACTGCGGACACAGTGCAGGAGATGACCAGAGACTGCGGACACAGTGCAGGAGATGACCAGAGACTACGGACACAGTGCAGGAGATGACCAGAGACTGCGGACACAGTGCAGGAGATGACCAGAGACTGCGGACACAGTGCAGGAGATGACCAGAGACTGCGGACACAGTCCAGGAGATGACCAGAGACTGCGGACACAGTGCAGGAGATGACCAGAGACTGCGGACACAGTGCAGGAGATGACCAGAGACTGCGGACACAGTGCAGGAGATGACCAGAGACTGCGGACACAGTGCAGGAGATGACCAGAGACTGCGGACACAGTGCAGGAGATGACCAGAGACTGCGGACACAGTGCAGGAGATGACCAGAGACTGCGGACACAGTGCAGGAGATGACCAGAGACTGCGGACACAGTGCAGGAGATGACCAGAGACTGCGGACACAGTGCAGGAGATGACCAGAGACTGCGGACACAGTGCAGGAGATGACCAGAGACTGCGGACACAGTGCAGGAGATGACCAGAGACTGCGGACACAGTGCAGGAGATGACCAGAGACTGCGGACACAGTGCAGGAGATGACCAGGGACTGCGGACACAGTGCAGGAGATGACCAGAGACTGCGGACACAGTGCAGGAGATGACCAGGGACTGCGGACACAGTGCAGGAGATGACCAGGGACTGCGGACACAGTGCAGGAGATGACCAGAGACTGCGGAGACAGTGCAGGAGATGACCAGAGACTGCGGAGACAGTGCAGGAGATGACCAGAGACTGCGGAGACAGTGCAGGAGATGACCAGAGACTGCGGAGACAGTGCAGGAGATGACCAGAGACTGCTGACAGTGCAGGGAATGACCAGAGACTGCAGACAGTGCAGGGAATGACCAGAGACTGCAGACAGTGCAGGGAATGACCAGAGACTGCAGACAGTGCAGGGAATGACCAGAGACTGCAGACAGTGCAGGGAATGACCAGAGACTGCTGACCTTTGGGGAGGGAGGGGGAGCGGGTACCTGAACTTGACAGGTACCCACTCCCACTTCCGCGGAGTTGTCCTTCGCTCTTCTTCCCGGGCCGGCTTCTGTGACAGCCGGGTGCCCACTGCGCATGCGCGAGAAGCGCTGCGCTTTGTGAATGGCCCGGCGCCTTCTGGGACCTGTCATGTGTCCCAGAAGACACCGGATCATTCACAAAGCGCAGCACATGCGCAGTGGGCACCCGGCTGTCACAGAAGCCAGCGCGGGAAGACTGTGCAGCGCTGGAGCGAGGAACAGGTAAGGCCCTGCAGGAGAGAACAGCTGAGCGGCCGGCCCGGTATTCTGACATGGTGGCGGCAGAAATACCGGACCGGCCGCTTTATATTCGCTCCATAAGACGCACTGACATTTTCCCCCCTTTTTTTGGGGGAAGAAAAGTGCGTCTTATGGAGCGAAAAATACGGTATATATATTTTATCTGTTACAATTTCATACATCTAAGATCATAGGCATTGATCTGTAGAGGAAAATCTAAGAGTGGTGAAGCTGACCAATTAACAGTGATGAAGTACATAGGAATTTAGAGGTTAGAGTTGGTCTGGTGATGGGCAATATAGAGAAGGATTTAGGAAAAAAAGAAACTATTAATTTTGGACTCCCTTCTTTTTTTTTTTTTTTTTTTTTGCTTTTTTTTATGTGTAAGTAATTTGTTTTTTATTGGAAATACATTTTTTTGAAAAGAAAAATAAACGTGTACAGTCTGCTAGCACTAAATAAGTGTTCCACACCCACAATAAACGTGCAGAGATATGTAAATTACCACAGCATTGTTTAGGGAAAAAAACACGTAAATGATAACTCTCAATACAAGAACATAAATCAATAACAAAATGGTAAACTAACTTAAAGATAGAATTAGAATGTTAAGTGTCCATTAATAAGCGTCCAAATCATTAGCTTTCTCATTTCATATGAGCTGAAACATGCAATCAAACAGAGAATTTCATGAAGTTCATGAAGTGCAAAACGTGACAATATGAGACAGCTAAATCTCTTGTTAGCATACAAACTGTGAAAAGCAGTGCTCTCCAAAATCCACCTTGTGAAACAGATGCAGACACTGCTCACCTTCTAGTTAGACCCGTAAAATTATAAGAGATCTAACTATGCTAAAGAGATACACACCTCACATCCAGCTTCATAAAAGGTAGGCGCAATTGTAGGAAAGGTTTTAACTTTTTCAATCCATGCAGCATGACACCTATTAAAGAGAGGACAAAAACCAGAGACCATAGTGTTCACTGCATATTTAATAAGGCGCAAATTGCACTAAATAAAGCACTTACACATTGATTTAGACAATATAATTAGGTAGGAGGGAGGTCATAGGCACTACATAAAGTATATACACTATATTGCCAAAAGTATTGGATTCAGCTGTTCCAATCACCTCCATGGCCACAGGTGTATACAATAGAGCACCTAGGCATGCAGACTGCTTCTACAAACATTTGTGAAAGAATGGGTTGCTCTCAGGAGCTCAGTGAATTCAAGTGTGGTACCGTGATAGGTTGCCACCTGTGCAATAAGTCCATCCATACAAATTCATTGCTACTTAGCCACTTCAAGTCCGGACACTTTTATCCCTTCCTGTCCTGGCCAATTTTCAGCTTTCAATGCTATCACACTTTGAATGACAATTGTGAGGTCATGCAACACTGTACCCATATTCATTTTTTAACATTTTTTTGAGACAAATAAAATTTTATTTTGGTGGTATTTATTCACCACTGGGATTTTTTTTTGCTATGTAAATTAAAAAGTCCAAAAATTTTGAAAAAAAAGTGTTTTTCTTATAAAATGTTGCAAATAATATTTCATCATAAATCTTGGCCAAAATTTATTCCGTTATATGTTTAGTAAAAAAAAAAATAACCCAAATTAGTTTATAACCAAAAATTATAATTTTTAAACATTTTTTTTTTTTACATTTTTATTTTTTTTATATTTGTTTTTTTGTGTTTTTTTATAACATACTGTCACCCTAGCAGTACAGTGTCACCATACTACTTGTGGGGGGTTATTCCTGCGATGAAGATTTTTTTATACTGATTGCTTTTACACCCATAAAAGCTATAAATCAATCATTTCTCCTTCTCTCTGGCTGCATTCTTGCAGCCATTGAGAAATACTATGAGAGCTGTAATTGGTCACAGCTTGTCACATGGTACAAGGCTGTTGTAAATGGCCTTGTACCATGTGATCTCTGTGATCATTCACAGATTTCACACGTAGTAAGCAATGATGTCAGAAGTGACATCTTGCTTACTACTATTCATTTGATCACTGATTGGCCAATCAGTGATCGCATGATCTGGACCTCACACAGAGGTCCCAGACACAGCAAGCACCGGATTGCGGTGCTGCGTGCTCCCAGGGAAGCGGGGAGGACGTTTATAAATGGTCACCCGCCCCTGCACTGCTCCCATCTGGCTGTTTTATATACATGGGCTGGACGGGAAGTGGTTAATGTTCCATGGTCAACTCCTCAGCCATGAAGTGGTAAGCTACGTAAAATGATAGTGGGGTCCATGCATGTTGAAGCGCACAGTGCACAGAAGTTGACCACTGTCTGCAGAGCCAATAGCTAAAGACCTCCAAACTTTGTGTGGCCTTGAGAATAGCCCAACAGCAGTGCGTAGAGAGCTTCATTGAATGGGTTTCCATGGCTGAACAGCTGTATCCAAGCTTTACATCACCACATGCAATGCAAAGTGCCAGATGCAGTGGTGTAAAGCATGCTGCCACTGGACTCTAGAGCAATGAAGACGTGTACCCTGGAGTGACCGATCACGCTTCTCTGGCAATCCAATGGACATGTCTGAGTTTGGCAGTTGCCAGGAGAATGGTACTTGCCTGACTGCATTGTGTCAAGTGTAAAGTTTGGTGGAGGGGGTTTATGGTGTGGGGTTGTTTTTCAGGGGTTTCATAGTTAGTCTGGCTGAAAACAGACAGAAGTCCATCCAGTTCAACCATTAAAAAAATAAAGTTATAATCCTACACCTATAGTTGATCTAGAGGAAGGCAAAAAAAACCAGAAAAGCATGATCCAGTTTGCTCCTGCAGGAGAAAAAAATTCATTCCTGATCCCCCGAGAGGCAATCGAATATTCCCTGGATCAACTTTACCTATACATGTTAGTAACCGGTTATATTCTGTGTTGGGTTGAGCCTGGCCCCTTAGTTACAGTGAAGGGAACTCTTGAGGCATCAGCATACCTGGACATTTTGAATAATTTCATGCTCCCAATTTTGTGGGAACAGTTTGGGGATGGCCCCTTCCTGTTCTAATATAACTGTGCACCAGTTCACAAAGCAAGATCCATAAAGACATGGTTGAGCGAGTTCAGAGAAACTTGACTAACCTGCAGAGTCCGGACCTCAACCCGATAGAACACCTTTGGAATGAATTAGAGCGGAGACTGCGAGCTAGGCATTCTTGTCTGACATCAGTGCCTGACCTCACAAATGCACTTCTGGAAGAATGGTCAAACATTCCCATGTATATATGTGTGTGTGTGTGTATATGTGTGTATGTATATGTATATATATATATATATATATATATATATATATTGTGGGAACTCGCTTCAAAGTGGTAGAGCTTCTTCAAAGCACAAAGCAACTCGCTTCTTTTTAAGGGCCTTTTTGCCCAATTTTATTTACAGAAAAAAGTTCCATAAAGAAAAATGCTTCCCACGCAGGGGTATCCAACATCAAGCAATACCAACAAAGGTTCAGCCTCCTGGCTTGTACACAGTTCAATGTCTGTCTCCTGCAGACTCTTCCCAAATTATGGCCACTAGCACACAGCTAGTCTGGCTTCCACCTGACTCCAAGGCAGAGACCTCCCGTCTGCCAGGGTGGAGCCCTCCTGACTCAGTTTGCCGGGGTGGAGCCCAGAACTATGGTTAGGACCCTATAAAAAGGCCTGTACACACCTGTGCACTCAGTGTGCTGGGGGTTCTCAAAACACGGACCCCGGATTGGAGATTTCATCCCTCCCAGATCTCTTTGAAATCTCCAGGCTCCAGATCCCAAAACAAACTTAATGAATAAATGAGGAAACCGAAAAGTCAGTTTCCTCTGCAATACATAAACTCTCTGGAGCCCCTCAACCTGCCTGGTTGAGAATCCAGGGTTTTCAACTGGAGTTTGACCGTGGCAGGACACCGCACTGCCACAATATATATATATATGTGTGTGTGTGTATGTAGTTTTAGTAAATCTACCTCAATATGTCATATATGAATAATGCTGGAAACCTCTTACATTTACATCAGTATACCATCTGAGTACTCAAACAGTCTATACAAAGTGTGAAATATACAGTTGTGCTCATAGGTTTGCATACCCTGGCAGAAATTGTGACATTTTGGCATTTATTTTGAAAATGGCTGATCATTCCAAAAGTAAAGTAGTGGTAGTAAGGTCACTAGAGATGAGCGAAGTATTCAAAAATTCGATTCGACTGATTCGGCGAATTCGTGGACAATATTCGATTCGAGTCGAATATATTCGCTGTGAATTTAACTTAAAAAAGGGTATTTCTAGGCTTCAGAGAGACTTAATATTAGTGCAGAACACTGTACCTTTAATTTAAATGCCCTTGGAGTCTGCTGGGGAAGAGAAATAATACTGTCAGTCAGTATGACATGCAGATGAGTGCCGTCGATCTTAGAATCACCGCACACTTCACTCATTTGGCCAGTCACGGGGCCAAAACCAGTGTTTGGAGCCACAGTGTGGCGGTGGAGGCAGCAGCAATGGGAGGCCATACAGCAACCTATGACAAAATGGAAACCAGCAGGAGTGTGAGGAGACCTCAAAGTGGCACATGGCAGAGTGGGAGCAATGGGAGGCGGTACAGGGACCCATGTCACACTGTGGACCCAGCAGCAGCGTGACGAGGCGGTACGGGGGCCCATGGCAGATTTGGGGCCTGGCAGCACCTATGGGAGGCCTGTAATCTGCCAGCAACCTATGACAAAATGGAAAACAGCAGGAGTGTGAGGAGACCTCAAAGTGGCACATGGCAGAGTGGGAGCAATGGGAGGCGGTACAGGGACCCATGTCACACTGTGGACCCAGCAGCAGCGTGACCAGGCGGTACGGGGGCCCATGGCAGATTACAGGCCTGGCAGCAGCAATGGGAGGCCCGTAATCTGTCAGCACCCTATGACAAAAAATGGAACACACCAGCAGTGTGTGAGGAGACCTGAAAGTGGCACATGGCAGAGTGTGGCGATGGAGACAGCAGCAATGGGAGGCCGTACAGGGACCCATGAGAGACTCTGGACCTGGCAGCAGCATGAGGAGGCGGTATAGGGGCCCATGGCAGATTAGGGGCCTGGCAGCAGCTATAGGAGGCCCGTAATCTGCCAGCACCCTATGACAAAAAATTCAACACACCAGCAGTGTGTGAGGAGACCTGAAAGTGGCACATGGCAGAGTGTGGCGATGGAGACAGCAGCAATGGGAGGCTGTACAGGGACCCATGAGAGACTCTGGACCTGGCAGCAGCATGAGGAGGCGGTATAGGGGCCCATGGCAGATTAGGGGCCTGGCAGCAGCTATGGGAGGCCCGTAATCTGCCAGCACCCTATGTCAAAAAATTCAACACACCAGCAGTGTGTGAGGAGACCTGAAAGTGGCACATGGCAGAGTGTGGCGATGGAGACAGCAGCAATGGGAGGCCGTACAGGGACCCATGAGAGACTCTGGACTTGGCAGCAGCATGAGGAGGCGGTATAGGGGCCCATGGCAGATTAGGGGCCTGGCAGCAGCTATGGGAGTCCCGTAATCTGCCAGCACCCTATGACAAAAAATGGAACACACCAGCAGTGTGAGGAGACCTGAAAGTGGCACATGTTTGGGGCATGATTCATGGCGGATTTAGTCAGTTGTGTCAGGAACTGGTGGTTTGAAATCCAGACTAATCCACGCCTGATTCATTTTCACAAACGTGAGTCTCTCCACACTTTGGGTGGACAGTCGTGTCCTCCTCGGAGTTGCAATACCTCCTGCCGCACTAAACACGCGCTCCGATGCCACGCTACTGGCCGGGCATGACAGCCTTTCAAGGGCAAATTCAGCTAGTTGGGGCCAAAGGTCAAGTTTCGTTGCCCAGTAGTCAAGGGGATTGTCTACCTCGGTTGGCAGGGTGCTGTCCAAGTAGGCCTGTTGTTTGAGGTCCTGCTCCAGGTCCACCTGATGCTGCTGCTGCTGCGGCTGGTTATTAGTTTCCTCACTGCGCTGGTGAAGAAAGCTACTCATCATCGACTGCAGACTGAGGCAGCTGCTGCTGGTGGAGTTGCCACTGCTCCTACCACCCCACCCCTCCCCTGCTGCCATGGCAGCGTAACGCGAGCGCACAGGGCCCACAGTGTCTGAGGATGGACGTTGGCGCAGACAGGCAGAGACCAGCTGACTACATAGGTGGTTTTTATAGTACGTTATTTTGGCCTCCCTCTCAGCAGGTGTGAAAAAGGCCACCATTTTGGAACGGTAGCGAGGGACCAACAAGGTGGACAGCCAAAAGTCATCCCTCTGTCTGATGGTTATTATTCGGCTGTCGGTACGCAAGCAAGTGAGCATGCTATGGGCCATTTGTGCCAAGGAATGCGAGGGACTCCCTGCCTCCATCTCCACAGCATACTGCCACGGTGCGTCTGGGTCCTCTGTCTCCTCTTCCTCCTCCTCTACCAGATGCTCCTGCTCCTCCACTCCTGTCCGCTGAGTGGAAAAACCACCCATTTCACTCAATAATTCCTGAGCACCAATGTCCTCCTCTACCTCCTCCTCTTCTTCCTGTCCTGCCCCCACAGGGGTCATGTGGCGTTGAGATCTGTGCGCCACGTCTACCGCACCCTGACCAGCCATTATTAACAGCATTTGTTCCAGGACGTGCAACAGAGGAATGACGTCGTTCATCCCATAGTCCTGCCGACTCACGAATAGCGTGGCCTCCTCAAAGGGCCTGAGCAAGCGCAGGTGTCACGCATGAGCTGCCAATGGCTGACATCTAAGTTACACAGGGAGTACCTTTATCCGCTTTTAACATCAGGAAATCTGTGATGGCCTTTTGCTGTTCGTAAAGGCGGTCTAACATATGTAGGGTTGAATTCCACCTTGTTGCAACGTCACAGCATGAGGAGTCGGTACGGGGGCCCATGGCAGATTACGGGCCTGGCAGCAGCAATGGGAGGCCCGTAATCTGCCAGCACCCTATGTCAAAAAATTCAACACACCAGCAGTGTGTGAGGAGACCTGAAAGTGGCACATGGCAGAGTGTGGCGATGGAGACAGCAGCAATGGGAGGCCGTACAGGGACCCATGAGAGACTGTGGACCTGGCAGCAGCATGAGGAGGCGGTATAGGGGCCCATGGCAGATTAGGGGCCTGGCAGCAGCTATAGGAGGCCCGTAATCTGCCAGCACCCTATGTCAAAAAATTCAACACACCAGCAGTGTGAGGAGACCTGAAAGTGGCACATGGCATGAGACACTGTGGACCTGGCAGCAGCATGAGGAGGCGGTACAGGGGCCCATGGCAGATTAGGGGCCTGGCAGCAGCTATGGGAGGCCCGTAATCTGCCAGCACCCTATGTCAAAAAATTCAACACACCAGCAGTGTGAAGAGACCTGAATGTGGCACATGGCAGAGTGTGGCGATGGAGACAGCAGCAATGGGAGGCCGTACAGGGACCCATGAGAGACTCTGGACTTGGCAGCAGCATGAGGAGGTGGCATAGGGGCCCATGGCAGATTAGGGGCCTGGCAGCAGCTATGGGAGGCCCGTAATCTGCCAGCACCCTATGTCAAAAAATTCAACACACCAGCAGTGTGTGAGGAGACCTGAAAGTGGCACATGGCAGAGTGTGGCGATGGAGACAGCAGCAATGGGAGGCCGTACAGGGACCCATGAGAGACTCTGGACTTGGCAGCAGCATGAGGAGGTGGCATAGGGGCCCATGGCAGATTAGGGGCCTGGCAGCAGCTATGGGAGGCCCGTAATCTGCCAGCACCCTATGTCAAAAAATTCAACACACCAGCAGTGTGAGGAGACCTGAAAGTGGCACATGGCATGAGAGACTGTGGACCTGGCAGCAGCATGAGGAGGCGGTATAGGGGCCCATGGCAGATTAGGGGCCTGGCAGCAGCTATGGGATGCCCGTAATCTGCCAGCACCCTATGACAAAATGGAACCCTGGGCTGGGGCAGGCAGAACCGCCGTATCTTTATCACGGTTTTCCCAGGCCACCGAATGGCGACGCTGCATATGCTGACGCAACGCTGTAGTCCCAACATGGGCCCCCTGGCCACGCTTGACTTTCTGGCCACATAGTCGACATACGGCTACGTTTACTTCCTCGGGCGGCTTGACGAAAAATTGCCACACCGCCGAGTAGGAAACTTTGCCCCCGCTACTCCTCACTGGCTGACTGCTACTTCCTCCGTGCACACCGGCACCACTACTGGCCGTGGTGGTAGGCTGCAGTGGAGCTGGTGCTCTACTCCGTGGCCGTTTGCCTCCACTGACACTGCTGCGACCCTGCTGCCTCCTGGCAGCAGCAATGGGAGGCCGTACAGGGACCCTTGACACACTCTGGACCTGGCAGCAGCATGAAGAGGCGGTACAGGGGCCCATGGCAGATTAGGGGCCTGGCAGCAGCAATGGGAGGCCCGTAATCTGCCAGCACCCTATGACAAAAAATGGAACACACCAGCAGTGTGAGGAGACCTGAAAGTGGCACATAGCAGAGTGTGGCGATGGAGACAGCAGCAATGGGAGGCCGTACAGGGACCCATGAGAGACTCTGGACCTGGCAGCAGCATGAGGAGGCGGTACGGGGGCCCATGGCAGATTAGGGGCCTGGCAGCAGCAATGGGAGGCCCGTAATCTGCCAGCACCCTATGTCAAAAAATTCAACACACCAGCAGTGTGCGAGGAGACCTGAAAGTGGCACATGGCAGAGTGTGGTGATGGAGACAGCAGCAATGGGAGGCCGTACAGGGACCCATGAGAGACTCTGGACCTGGCAGCAGCATGAGGAGGCGGTATATAGGGGCCTATGGCAGATTAGGGGCCTGGCAGCAGCTATAGGAGGCCCGTAATCTGCCAGCACCCTATGTCAAAAAATTCAACACACCAGCAGTGTGAGGAGACCTGAAAGTGGCACATGGCAGAGTGTGGCGATGGAGACAGCAGCAATGGGAGGCCGTACAGGGACCCATGACAGACTCTGGACCTGGCAGCAGCATGAGGAGGCGGTATATAGGGGCCTATGGCAGATTAGGGGCCTGGCAGCAGCTATAGGAGGCCCGTAATCTGCCAGCACCCTATGTCAAAAAATTCAACACACCAGCAGTGTGAGGAGACCTGAAAGTGGCACATGGCAGAGTGTGGCGATGGAGACAGCAGCAATGGGAGGCCGTACAGGGACCCATGAGAGACTCTGGACTTGGCAGCAGCATGAGGAGGCGGTATAGGGCCCATGGCAGATTAGGGGCCTGGCAGCAGCTATGGGAGGCCCGTAATCTGCCAGCACCCTATGTCAAAAAATTCAACACACCAGCAGTGTGAGGAGACCTGAAAGTGGCACATGGCATGAGAGACTGTGGTCCTGGCAGCAGCATGAGGAGGCGGTATAGGGGCCCATGGCAGATTAGGGGCCTGGCAGCAGCTATGGGAGGCCCGTAATCTGCCAGCACCCTATGTCAAAAAATTCAACACACCAGCAGTGTGTGAGGAGACCTGAAAGTGGCACATGGCAGAGTGTGGCGATGGAGACAGCAGCAATGGGAGGCCGTACAGGGACCCATGACAGACTCTGGACCTGGCAGCAGCATGAGGAAGCGGTATATAGGGGCCCATGGCAGATTAGGGGCCTGGCAGCAGCTGTGGGAGGCCCATAATCTGCCAGCACCCTATGTCAAAAAATTGAACACAACTGCAGTGTGTGAGGAGACCTGAAAGTGGCACATGGCAGAGTGTTGCGATGGAGACAGCGGCAATGGGAGGCCGTACAGGGACCCATGAGAGACTCTGGACTTGGCAGCAGCATGAGGAGGCGGTATATAGGGGCCCATGGCAGATTAGGGGCCTGGCAGCAGCTATGGGAGGCCCGTAATCTGCCAGCACCCTATGTCAAAAAATTCAACACACCAGCAGTGTGAGGAGACCTGAAAGTGGCACATGGCATGAGAGACTGTGGACCTGGCAGCAGCATGAGGAGGCGGTATAGGGGCCCATGGCAGATTAGGGGCCTGGCAGCAGCTATGGGAGGCCCGTAATCTGCCAGCACCCTATGTCAAAAAATTCAACACACCAGCAGTGTGTGAGGAGACCTGAAAGTGGCACATGGCAGAGTGTGACGATGGAGACAGCAGCAATGGGAGGCCGTACAGGGACCCATGAGAGACTCTGGACTTGGCAGCAGCATGAGGAGGCGGTATAGGGGCCCATGGCAGATTAGGGGCCTGGCAGCAGCTATGGGAGGCCCGTAATCTGCCAGCACCCTATGTCAAAAAATTCAACACACCAGCAGTGTGAGGAGACCTGAAAGTGGCACATGGCATGAGAGACTGTGGTCCTGGCAGCAGCATGAGGAGGCGGTATAGGGGCCCATGGCAGATTAGGGGCCTGGCAGCAGCTATGGGAGGCCCGTAATCTGCCAGCACCCTATGTCAAAAAATTCAACACACCAGCAGTGTGTGAGGAGACCTGAAAGTGGCACATGGCAGAGTGTGGCGATGGAGACAGCAGCAATGGGAGGCCGTACAGGGACCCATGACAGACTCTGGACCTGGCAGCAGCATGAGGAAGCGGTATATAGGGGCCCATGGCAGATTAGGGGCCTGGCAGCAGCTATGGGAGGCCCATAATCTGCCAGCACCCTATGTCAAAAAATTGAACACAACAGCAGTGTGTGAGGAGACCTGAAAGTGGCACATGGCAGAGTGTTGCGATGGAGACAGCAGCAATGGGAGGCCGTACAGGGACCCATGAGAGACTCTGGACTTGGCAGCAGCATGAGGAGGCGGTATATAGAGGCCCATGGCAGATTAGGGGCCTGGCAGCAGCTATGGGAGGCCCGTAATCTGCCAGCACCCTATGTCAAAAAATTCAACACACCAGCAGTGTGAGGAGACCTGAAAGTGGCACATGGCATGAGAGACTGTGGACCTGGCAGCAGCATGAGGAGGCGGTATAGGGGCCCATGGCAGATTAGGGGCCTGGCAGCAGCTATGGGAGGCCCGTAATCTGCCAGCACCCTATGTCAAAAAATTCAACACACCAGCAGTGTGTGAGGAGACCTGAAAGTGGCACATGGCAGAGTGTTGCGATGGAGACAGCAGCAATGGGAGGCCGTACAGGGACCCATGAGAGACTCTGGACTTGGCAGCAGCATGAGGAGGCGGTATAGGGGCCCATGGCAGATTAGGGGCCTGGCAGCAGCTATGGGAGGCCCGTAATCTGCCAGCACCCTATGTCAAAAAATTCAACACACCAGCAGTGTGAGGAGACCTGAAAGTGGCACATGGCATGAGAGACTGTGGTCCTGGCAGCAGCATGAGGAGGCGGTATATAGGGGCCCATGGCAGATTAGGGGCCTGGCAGCAGCTATGGGAGGCCCGTAATCTGCCAGCACCCTATGTCAAAAAATTCAACACACCAGCAGTGTGTGAGGAGACCTGAAAGTGGCACATGGCAGAGTGTGGCGATGGAGACAACCCACCGACTGTTTTGCTCGCTGCCAAGCTGCCACCCTCTTCTCCTGATGATGCGGAAGCAATAGCCTGATGACGACGAGGCTGCCAAGTGCGATCAGCCTCATCATCATCAATTAGGGTCTCCGCCTCACTACTAGCCCCCTCGGCTGCGTGTGGGTCAGGAGACAGACCTGTCTCTACACCGGCTACCGAGCCACTCTCCTCGCCACTACTTCTTCGCCTGGCTGCTGAAGAGGCGGATGTCTCCCCCCGTTCCTGACCGCCCTCTGTTAGCTCTTCCTCACTGTACTGGATGACACCGGGAGCACTAGCCTCTGGCTGCGAATAGTGCTGCCTCGACCCCTTCCTCTGCTGCCACGTCTGCTCGCTCCTAAAACATTGCCTCCTCTGCCACTCCTCTGCATGTTGTCTGACATACTCTTTAATTAAACGATTCTGTGTCCCTCAGTAAGAATTCTGTGTCCCTCAGTAAGAATTCTGTGTCCCTCAGTAACAATTCTGTGTCCCTCAGTAACAATTCTGTGTCTGTCCCTGAGTAACAATTCTGTGTCTGTCCCTGAGTAACAATTCTGTGTCCCTCAGTAACAATTCTGTGTCCCTTAGTAACAATTCTGTGTCCCTGAGTAACAATTCTGTGTCCCTGAGTAACGTTTCTGTGGCCCTAAGTAACAATTCTGTGGCCCTCAGTAACAATTCTGTGTCCCTCAGTAACAATTCTGTGTCTGTCCCTGAGTAACAATTCTGTGTCCCTCAGTAACAATTCTGTGTCTGTCCCTAAGTAACATTTCTGTGGCCCTCAGTAACAATTCTGTGTCCCTGAGTAACAATTCTGTGTCTGTCCCTGAGTAACAATTCTGTGGCCCTAAGTAACGGTTCTGTGGCCCTAAGTAACAATTCTGTGGCCCTCAGTAACAATTCTGTGTCTGTCCCTGAGTAACAATTCTGTGGCCCTAAGTAACGGTTCTGTGGCCCTCAGTAACAATTCTGTGTCCCTGAGTAACGTTTCTGTGGCCCTAAGTAACAATTCTGTGACCCTCAGTAACAATTCTGTGTCTGTCCCTGAGTAACAATTCTGTGGCCCTAAGTAACGGTTCTGTGGCCCTCAGTAACAATTCTGTATCCCTCAGTATCAATTCTGTGGCCCTCAGTAACAATTCTGTGTCTGTCCCTGAGTAACAATTCTGTGGCCCTAAGTAACGGTTCTGTGGCCCTCAGTAACAATTCTGTGTCCCTCAGTAACAATTCTGTGGCCCTAAGTAACGGTTCTGTGGCCCTCAGTAACAATTCTGTGTCCCTCAGTAACAATTCTGTGGCCCTCAGTAACAATTATGTGTCTGTCCCTGAGTAACAATTCTGTGTCCTTAAGTAACGGTTCTGTGGCCCTCAGTAACATTTCTGTGTCCCCCAGTATCAATTCTGTGGCCCTCAGTAACAATTCTGTGTCTGTCCCTGAGTAACAATTCTGTGGCCCTAAGTAACGGTTCTGTGGCCCTCAGTAACAATTCTGTGTCCCTCAGTAACAATTCTGTGGCCCTAAGTAACGGTTCTGTGGCCCTCAGTAACAATTCTGTGTCCCTGAGTAACAATTCTGTGTCCCTGAGTAACAATTCTGTGGCCCTAAGTAACGGTTCTGTGGCCCTCAGTAACAATTCTGTGTCCCTCAGTAACAATTCTGTGGCCCTCAGTAACAATTCTGTGTCTGTCCCTGAGTAACAATTCTGTGGCCCTAAGTAACGGTTCTGTGGCCCTCAGTAACAATTCTGTGTCCCTGAGTAACGTTTATGTGGCCCTAAGTAACGTTTATGTGGCCCTAAGTAACGGTTCTGTGGCCCTCAGTAACAATTCTGTGTCCCTGATTAACGTTTCTGTGGCCCTAAGTAACGGTTCTGTGGCCCTCAGTAACAATTCTGTGTCCCTCAGTAACAATTCTGTGTCTGTCTCTGCGTAACAATTCTGTGGCCCTAACTAACGTTTCTGTGGCCCTAAGTAACAGTTCTGTGGCCCTCAGTAACAATTCTGTGTCCCTGAGTAACGTTTATGTGGCCCTATGTAACGGTTCTGTGACCCTCAGTAACAATTCTGTGTCCCTGAGTAACAATTCTGTGGCCCTAAGTAACGGTTCTGTGGCCCTCAGTAACAATTCTGTGGCCCTCAGTAACAATTCTGTGTCTGTCCCTGAGTAACAATTCTGTGGCCCTAAGTAACGGTTATGTGGCCCTCAGTAACAATTCTGTGTCCCTGAGTAACGTTTCTGTGGCCCTAAGTAACGGTTCTGTGGCCCTAAGTAACAATTCTGTGTCCCTGAGTAACAATTCTGTGTCTGTCCCTGAGTAACAATTCTGTGGCCCTAAGTAACGGTTCTGTGGCCCTCAGTAACAATTCTGTGTCTGTCCCTGAGTAACAATTCTGTGGCTCTAACTAACGTTTCTGTGGCCCTAAGTAACAGTTCTGTGGCCCTCAGTAACAATTCTGTGTCCCTGAGTAACGTTTCTGTGGCCCTAAGTAACAATTCTGTGGCCCTCAGTAACAATTCTGTGTCTGTCCCTGAGTAACAATTCTGTGGCCCTAACTAACGTTTCTGTGGCCCTAAGTAACAGTTCTGTGGCCCTCAGTAACAATTCTGTGTCCCTGAGTAACGTTTCTGTGGCCCTAAGTAACAATTCTGTGGCCCTCAGTAACAATTCTGTGTCTGTCCCTGAGTAACAATTCTGTGGCCCTAACTAACGTTTCTGTGGCCCTAAGTAACAGTTCTGTGGCCCTCAGTAACAATTCTGTGTCCCTGAGTAACGTTTCTGTGGCCCTAAGTAACAATTCTGTGGCCCTCAGTAACAATTCTGTGTCTGTCCCTGAGTAACAATTCTGTGGCCCTAACTAACGTTTCTGTGGCCCTAAGTAACAGTTCTGTGGCCCTCAGTAACAATTCTGTATCTGTCCCTGAGTAACAATTCTGTGGCCCTAACTAACGTTTCTGTGGCCCTAAGTTACAATTCTCTGGCACTCAGTAACAATTCTGTCTGTCCCTGAGTAACAATTCTGTATCCCTAATAACGTTTCTGTGGCCCTAAGTAACAGTTCTGTGGCCCTCAGTAACAATTCTGTGTCTGTCCCTGAGTAACAATTCTGTGGCCCTAACTAACGTTTCTGTGGCCCTAAGTAACAATTCTCTGGCACTCAGTAACAATTCTGTCTGTCCCTGAGTAACAATTCTGTGGCCCTAACTAGCATTTCTTTGGCCCTAAGTAACGATTCTGTGGCCCTCATTAACAATTCTGTGTCCCTGAGTAATGCTTCTCTGTCCCTAAGTAACGTTTCTCTGTCCCCAAGTAACGTTTCTGTGGCCCTAACTCTGTCCCTAATACAGAGCGGTCTGCCTCTCTTGAATGACTGGAGGCAAATGAAGAATTCTAAAATGGCCGCTATTTATAGCTCGACCATTACACAGTGCTGGCTGGCTGGCTGCTGATTGGCTAATGCGATCACATGTCATTAAGGAATGCATTATGGGTCAGCGCGCCTTGTCTGCGCGCCTTCCCAGACATCCCCGCTCCGTCGCCGCTCATGTCCGCCGCCATTTTAGGAAAAATTTCGATTCGCGCGTCCGAAGTAGGCTATTTTTCGGATTCGGCGCGAATCGAAAATTTTCCAATATTCGACTCGAATTCCACTTCGCCTACTTCGATTCGCTCATCTCTAAAGGTCACTTTAATTTTTGTAGGTAAAAAAATGAACATCTCCTAAACATTCACGGTTTAGGAGATATTCTACAGAGCAGAAGCCAGTGACATCACCGGTGCATGTGCTCTGAATATACCCATGCCGTTTCTTCAGAGCTCTGTGTTGTGGTCTAGACATCGACTGCTTGGCCGTTCAAGCAGCTGTATAAAGGAAGACCGGGTGAAGATGGAAACCTTTGCAGCGATAACTGCTTGCCGCTGGAGGGCGTTGTTCAAAGTTAAGTCGTTCATAATGTATTAGTATGCGATACATACTAGCACATTATTATATTACCTTGCAGCTGGAAACTTTTTTTTTTTTTTACGCGTTTAGAACCAATTTTAGGGATAGTGATCATATGAAGTAATTATCTCCTAGTTCTTTGATGCCTTTTTAAATCATAATAACATAATTACCAAATTGCCCTGTTTAAAAGTTTACATACCCTGAAATGTTTGGCCTTGGTAAAGACGCAAAAGGTGACACACACTGGTTAAAATGGCAATTAATGTTTAATTTCCCACATTTGTGGCTTTTTAAATTGAAATGAGTGCCTCTGTATAAATAAATGGGAAGCAGAAAAGAACCATCAAAAGACCTGCATAACAAGGTAACGGAACTTTTTAAAAATGGAAAATAATATAAAAAGATATCCAAAGCTCTGAATATGCCAGCCAGTACTGTTCAATCACTTAAGTGGAGAATTCTGGTATCTCTTGATACCAAGCCAAGGTCAGGTAGACCAAGAAAGATTGTAGCCACAACTGCCAGAAGAATTGTTTGGGATACAAAGAAAAACCCACAGGTAACCTCAGGAGAAATACGGCTGCTCTGGAAAACAACAGTGTGGTTGTTTCAAGAAGCACAATCTGACAATACTTGAACACAAATGAGCTGCGTGGTTGAGTTGCCAGAAAGAAGCCTTTACTGCACCAAGTGCCACAAAAAATATTAACAATAATGGGTTAATAATATGCCCGACAACACCTTGACACGCCTCACCGCTTCTGGCACACTGTAATCTGGAGTGACAAGACCGAGATAGAGCTTTATGGTCACAAGTAGAGATGGGATGGCCTGGAGAAAAATAATGGAAAAATTGGGAAAAGTGAATGCTGAGATATCATCTGCAAAAAATGATGCAATCTGAAAATCCACTAAAACATTGAAATAAAGTGATAGAGTAAACTTCTTGTGGGTAAGGTAAGTGAGAGAAAAGCACATTGGGATGGCTGGGTGAGATATGACACAAAAAGTTTTTCTTATGAAAAGTGAAATTCTGCCCGAAAAGGTGAGCTTATCTTTTAAAGAATGGAGGCATCTCCTCGAGCGTACTACGGTGCCGGTCCTCATTGAATCTCACATTCTTGTCCGAGGCTAAACACTCATCTAGAGGGGCTCGGTGGGCCCTTTTTCTGTCAAGCTTCAATTATATAGTCTCATTCTTACCCGGCAAAAACAATATAAGGGCAGATGCATTATCACTGCAGCTTTTCTTCCAAAATGGAGTCTGTTCCTACTCTCACTTAACCTTTGGGTGAGAGAACTCTGGCTTCTCAGATCCATCCTCTTTCTGGAAAACCTCATGACCATTGATTTGTCCCCAAGAATGTCCACTCTGTTCTGCACCAGACCTACCATTCTTCCAAAGCAGCTGGGCACCCAGGGAAAAATGTGATCTATGTATCAACAATTCTGGTGGCCTAGTCTCCGCGCTGATGTAACCACCTTTTGTAACTACTTGTTCTGTGTGTTCTCCCAAGGCAATACAGTTATTCTTATGGTGGTTGACTAGTTCTTGAAAATATCACATTGCATTCCACTAAAGAAGTTGCCTATGTCCAAAGAACTGGCATGAATATTCAATTGGGAGGTCTTTCGGTTACGTGTTAGCTAAAGTTATCATCTCGGACAGTGGTGGCCAGTTTGTGTCCAGGTTTTGGTGAGCCTTTTGTGTACAGTTGAGAATTCAGCTTTCCTTCTCCTCGGCATATCACCCGCAGTCCAATGGGGGCACAGAACGGGCCAACCAAGCCTTGGAACAGTTCCTATATTGCTATATTTCAAACCACCATAACAACTGGTCGAACCTGTTACTTTGGGTGTTATTGCTCACAATAACACCATCAATGCCACCTCCGGATTATCTCAGTTTATGGCAATCCAAAAATCCTTGCAACGCTCCAGAGAGAGGTATAAACTCCATGATAACCGCCCCCTCCTACCAAGTTTGGGAGAGGGTCTGGCTGTCTTCCTTTAACCTTCGACTCAGTGATACGCCTCGGTATATTGAGACTTTCCGCATAGAGTTAACCCAGTGGCAAACGCATTAGACCCTCCAACATGCGTATTTTCAACGTATTCTATGTTTCCTTATTAAAACCTTTAGTGTGTAACCACTATACCACCTCGGTAACACACCCTTGCCTAATTCAGGTTGACAACCATGAGAAATATGAGATTTAAACTATCATTGACTCCCGTAGGTTTTGTGGACACATACAATACCTATTCCTCATAAGAAAGTGCAGTGCAATTCCCTATAATCACCCCCCCTTCTTAACAATACATATACCACTACCAGTGGTGAATAGTGATTAACAATCATGATCATTAAACGTCCTATCAGCACAAAGTCCATACAATACACCTAATGGTGTTAATAAGTGACACTGAGTATCCTCTTCTTTTCACTGTTCAGTGCACCACCACCACACCAGATGACAGACCTGCTCACCTCCAAATTAAGTAATTTGTGCTGATCTGGATATTCACAGCCTCTTCATTTTCAGATCTAAGTCCTACCAACTCCTCTTGCCCTCCTTTTTGTTCAGAAATCCTGCAGGGATGATCTCATGAAACAAAAAGGCCAATACATAGTGCTCTCTGTATAACACTTTGTTTCTCCACTAAAATTACACTTACAGATATAAAACCAAAACTCCCATAAAATCAGTCCACATCCAGGTCACCGATCCGCTAGCGAGATGGTGGCGGTGTGATTTCCCAGGCTCGGCTCCTCTCGCCTAAACGTGTTGCACCCTCTCTCAGGGCCTCCTCAGTAGGTGGGGAGCCGGACAACCCAAGCCCCTTTTTATAGCCCCAGTTCCTTTTAATTCAATCTCCTCAGTACAATGTAAAATGGAGACTGCTGAAGTTCATAGTCATCTTTGGGCAGAAGTGTACAAACCAGTAGCACTTATGCCTGCCGTATGGGTACGCACCACCGGAAATGTACCGGCGTCCATCTTGTGAACGAAGACAGGAGCTACTCACCGATCTCAACCTGAAACCGCATTCTCCCATCTCACTCGCATCAATTGGGCATCTCAATACCTTCTGGAGCATCTTCCAGTTAACAATATTTGCAACCAATATTAGGAGACCTTTTACTAGGCTCACTATACCTGTGTGACCGATAATCACATTTGAATTGCAGTCTGAATACTGACAGATATATTAACCACAAGCCTACAGGGCACTTATACCCCCTTCATGCCCAGGCCAATTTCCAGATTTCAGCTCTGTCGCACTTTGAATGACAATTGAGCGGTCATACAACACTGTACCCCTATGAAATTTTTATCATTTTTTTGTGACATAGCTTTATTTTGGTGGTATTTAATCACCTCTTGGTTTTTTATTTTTTCTTAAACACCAAAAGCCACTGAAAATTTTGAAAAAAATTTTTTTTTTCTTAGTTTTTGTTATGAATTTTGTAAATAAGTGATTTTTCTCCTTCACTTATGTGCGCTAATGAGGCTGCAGTGATGGGCACTGATAGGCTGCACTGATGGACACTGATAGGTGGCACTGATGAGGAGGCACTGGTAGGTGGCACTGATGAGGAGGCACTGAAAGGCAGCACTGATACATGGCACTGATAGGCGGCACTGATAGGTGGCACTGATTGGCAGCACTGATAGGTGGCACTGATTGGCAGCACTGATAGGTGGCACTGATGGGTGACACTGAAAGGCAGCTCAGATGGGCACTGATATGTGGCACTGATGGGCACTGGCACAGGCACTGATGAGCACTGACACAAGGCACTGATGGACACTGACAGGTGGCACTGCTGTGGCTACACTGATCATCAGGGCACACTGATCATCAGTGCCCTGATGATCAGTGTACATGTCTCCTCTGCGGAAAGCCGATTACCGGCTCTCCTCTCCTCTCGAGCTGTCAGCGTGACCGCTCGGGAGGAGAGAAATGCCGATAACCGGCATTTCCCTGTTTACATGTGATCAGCTGTGATTGGAAACAGCTGATCACATGACCGAGCTGACATCTTCGGCTCTTTCCGTGATCGGTGATCCGCCGATCACCGTGCTGTGCGCTACCTGAGCCGCACATGCGCGGTGGGAATGGGAGGACATCATATGACGTCCTCTCAGAACGAGAGAACTACCTTGCGTCTGTCATATTACTATATGGCGGGCGGGAGGTGGTTAAAATAAGATAAAACAAATGGGCAATCAAACATAAATAGCAATAAAAGAAAAGAAAAAGGGAAAGATATGATAATATAAAAAAATACAAAATAATCACAATAAAAATATATAAAAAGTACTAAAAAATACAAACATATTAAATAAACAAGTCAATACCTCAAAAATTACTAATAAAGCAATTAATTTCAAAATAAATATTAAACCCCTGTGGGAAATAATCTTTGTTTCAAAGATCCAGATGGATTCCCTCTGACTCAAATGACACAAAGTTATCCCTCTCAAATGTCTTTTCACTTTCTCCACCCCCCAGAGTTTTTACTCCTGCAGGGTCCCTCCCATAGACATCCCTAAAGTGTTTAGAAACACTATGTTCCTTTTTACCTTTTTTGTTATTTTTCTGATCTTCACATGTAAAGGTATAGAGGTACATCCCACACATTGGAGTGAACAGGGGCACTCTAACATGTACACCACCACTTCTGTCGTACATGTAATAAAGTCCTTTATTTTATATGAAATTCCTGTAGCTGTTGCCATAATATCTTTTCTTATTAACCTTGGACGTTCTACATGCCAAGTATTTCCCACAAGCATAAAAACCTATGAAATCTAAAACCCCTTTATCTAAATGTTTAGAAGGGCGGGTCCACTACACCAGGTGATATTATATTCCTCAAACTTGGGGCCTTCTTATAAACAAATCTAGGGTACTTCGGTAGTACCTCTTTCAACACCCTATCATTTCCTCATTGTTTTCTGACAATATTTTCAACCTTTTTAGATTGTACATTATAATCTAAAATAATCCCATACTGGTCCCTTTCCTTCTGATCCCTGGGCACACCACCATTCTCCTCAATAAGTTCTCTGATGTCCAAATTCCTGACCTCCTCCACTTTACTTTTGATAACTCCCATATCATAACCTTTCTGTACAAACCTTCTTTAGAAGATCTCAGATTGTTGTAAAAAATCATCGTTCCTCTGCAACCGGATGAACTGCCCATTGGTAATATTAAGAAGCCAAGGCTTGTAATGACAGCTATCTATGGCTATGTACCCAATCCTATCCGAGGGTTTACAATACTTTTTAGTATATATATCTGCATGCCTTATCAAAATCTCCAAATCCAGAAATACTATATTACGGCTGTCATATTTCCAAGATATATATGGACAGACCACCTTTTTGTGGGACATTAAAGGCATAGACAAAACCAATGACTTCTCAAAAAAAAATAGAACTTAACAGACCATATTTTATTTATACAAAATGTTAAAAAGAACATATAGGACCAAGATATGGCGGCAATACATGATATGACTGTCACAATGAATACATGGATGAGAAAAACAAAGCGAATCATGCATGCATGAGACAGTAATTTTTTCTTCAGAAGTGTTTAGAATGCATGACACCTATAATGAATATATAATTATCGCATCTTCATATATTTCCAAAAAAGGAGTTACAATCTCAGATATATAATTTTTACTGACATAGCCCCACGTAGGGGTGGAGAACATGAGGAAACCGCCAATTGACTAAAACTATGAATAAAGTAGATGTGGCCAATATCTCCAAGATCCTCCCAGGCAAATGAAGAAATAAAGGAGGAAGAGAAAACAGACACCGTCCCACTCGCCTCCAAGAGAAACCCCTTCATGGCCCCAAAGGGGCGTCCATTGGGGATGCTCAATTCCAAATGATGACTTCTATGGAAATATAAAATTGAGCAATAAAAAATGGACACAAAGTGATGTTGCAAAAAACATGAGAGAAGCCAATGTCACAATTGTAGAGACAGAAAAAAATGCTTACTGAGAATGCAAATCTGGCAGATCCTGCTCAATATTAGATAATAGTTCATTATCAAGGTACTAATAGGATGGAAGAGTTCCTCTGATATTGTGGTTATATTAGAAATACAAATGCTTAATTCAATAAATGGTGTATTAACATGCCATTTGAAAAAATTTCCAGCCATATCCAAAGGGTATAACCTACCAAATGAAAGGAGATAATGTATAACCTATCCGTTGGCTGCACATGTGGTTTAAAGATCCATAAGATGGCGTATTAAATAACACATGGATAGCTTAAAATTGCATCAATCAATGTCCATACTAAGTAAGCTTGTTAGGGGCAGCCTATCGCCACATAGAGGACCACGGCGGTCACTCCCAACGCCGCTGCACATCACGCCGCTGCACAAAATAGACTCAGAGAGGTGAGTGACCCGAGAAAGTGCAACCAGGCCTTTCCCTGATGGTAAACCGACGCCGCACTAAACCCTGGGTCATAAAAGGCACCCAAACCTGGATAACCAGGAATAGCGGCCCTTGTGCACCTGGGAGACAGCAGGACAGCAAAAACAAAAGAATAGGAACAAAGAAACCATAAAGAAACATATGAAGGGGAAAAAGGGGAGAAAGAAAGGGGGAAAAAAGGGGGGGGACTGAAAATACAATAAATAGCTCCTTAGAATAAACAGCAATACAACATCAAAGTGAAAAAAATAGAAAAACCAAAAAAGCTTTTTAAATTTATATGCAGCAAACACCCCAAAATTATTACATATAAAATAACGGGGAAAAAAAGGGGACAAAATAACTAGGTTATAATGAGAAATTTGAGATCACAAAGCCCATAAAGATGAGTGGAAAATCAGAGGTCCTTTTTCACATCCTCCTGAAACACAGCCTTCCAAAAAAGGCTTGCAAGACATAGATTAATTTAAGTCAGGAAAAGTAGTGGCATTTATACTATGAATCCATCTAAGCTCACTCTGAAGCAAACTCTTGTTCCAATTGCCTCCTCGTGGACTAGGATGGATTCTGTCCAAAATGAAAAATTTAATTTTGGAAAAGACACCCCCATGAAGGTCTGCTGTATGGTGTCCCAATGGTATCTCAACATTGTTGGATTTCATACTAGAAATGGAGGGAAATCTGGTGCTCAGGGGTATATAAACTCCACTTAAGAAAGGGGAAAATACTGGAGCATAAATATCTGTCACAAGTTAGCCTGCAGCCGCTTGTTTGTTTTGTCTTACCTCCTTGCTGTTTTTGTTTCTTTCATGTGTATTTGTCAGTGCTTACCTATGGGCGTCGTCTGCTATTCCCTGGGAATTATGTCCTTCCCTTTCATCACTTCCTGGCCCGCCTCCTAGCTTTCCGCGTGTCCTGACCTCGGCTTGCCTACTGGATCTCATGTGTTCTACTCCCATTGTATTCTGCTCCTGCTAGTGGTCTCTTCTACCTCAGCTGGGTATACCTGGGGGCCACGACCTGGTTCCAGCCTGCTCCAAGTCCATCCCCACCATCAAGGGCTCTGGTGAACAAGCAGGCTGGGGCTTAGACTCCGTGCCCTGGGGAACCCCAAGTTGTGGATTGAGAGCTCACTACCACAGGTGCTGACAATATCACATTTACACAAGTTTATGATAGGTTATTGCTCAGGTGTATATGGTGATAGCACATAATAAACACATATACCATATAGCATGAATAAAGTCTAATAAGAAAGTCTCTGGGGTAGGCATAATGGTAGCGACAGCCGTCCTTAGGAGCAGGGCCATCTCTGTATTGAAAGATCAGGAGAGAAGAGAGGAACAGGAGGAGCCAAGCTAAATGTACTATGTAACGGTAACGTTTAATTCATAGGAATAAAAACACTCTCAAAAGCAAAAATAAAATAAAGCTCATCTGTGTTAGGATGTGAGACCACTCTAAATCCGTCCTGTAGGGAACCGCCAGTGTGTCAAGATGACAGCAGGATGGTGAAGCCGTGGGTGCAGTATGCAAGTCTTCCTGAAGTCTATTGAAGGATGATGGATCCGATTAGCGGCATCCATTCCTGGAAGAAGCTGGAAGTGGCCGCACTACCAGCGTGGAATGCACTGGCGGAAGTGACATCACCAGAAGTTTCCGAGGGTCAGGTATCCAGAAAACTACGCCCTCGGAGCGTCTAGCTACTTCTACAAGCCTAGTGTGGCTAAGAAAGGGGACCATTTAAATAGTAATCGCCTTCATCATGGAACAGCAAGGCACAGCAAAGCCTAAAAGGAACAGTACATGTAAAATAAGGTGCAATGAGCATATAACCGTTATGCACAAGAAACAGCGCATAATCAATAATCAAAGAAGTTCAAACCGATTTGTTTCAATATCCCGTTTCACGTTCAGTATAAAAAAAATGGAAAATATCTTGCATAAGCATTGGTCCATTCTGTTGCAAGATCCATTTTTACATACATCAATTCCAAAAGTCTCTTATCGGAGGGCCACAAATATAAAAAGCAAAATAGCTACTAGCAGGATGAAACGTATTACAGAAACCCAACCAAAAATGACACTCATTCCCCTGATTGGTATGTAAGGCATTAAGCCTCACATGCTCTTTCATTCAGCATGGTCAAAAAATATATACCATCAAAGGGAAGAACTACCCTATTAAAGAGTTCTTGCCCCCCCTATGGGCACCCGGAGGATGCCCATAGGGGGGGGCAATGTCAGGGACCATGGCGACGCATGGGTCTACACATGCGTAAGTGTCTGTCAAGACATGCAGGCAGCAGGGCACTAGGACCCAGGCGCACCCGTCGTCTATGACAGTACTGGGCAGGCACTAGGACCTAGGCTGCACCTGTCAGGTGCAGGGCGGGCTACTTAAAGCAGCCCTTCACAGACACTTGTTGCCGAATGGTCTTTTGTATCCTGTTGCCTGTGTAGTGAGTACTCTGATCTGGATTGTCTGACCTTGTTGCCTTCTCCTGTCCTGACCCCCTGGCTTGCCTGACTCTGCTCCTGGATGCTCCCTTATAGATCTGATCTTCTGGTATTGACCCTGCGTGTGACCCGGCTATCCCTTGCCTACCGCCTTGTACCGCACCGACCCGCTAGTTACCGGCACGGCCTGTTTGACTCTGATCTTCCTCATCCATCCGTCCCTCAGGGATCCCCGGGCTCCCTCACATCAGACTCTTAACCCACAGGAGCCTCTGGCAGACTCCTCTACCTCTGGTAGAGATACCCAGTAGCTGCGACCTGGTCCCTGAGCGCTCCAAGTCCATCCCCACCATCAGGGGCCCTGGTGAACAAGTGTTCTGGTACTTAGACTCCGCACTCTGGGGAGGCTCTATCAGGGGGCTAATAGAGGTGCTGTCAGGTGGTCCATTACAATAGTATTACCTGCAGTGGACTTGCAGTAAAGATCACTACTTAGAGCACCATCTTATTTTTTATGAATATGGACATCCAAAAAAGAAACACTTTTACTGTCAGAGGACATAGTGAACTTTAAATTAAGGTCAGGAAGTGCGCATGCACGGCCGCCGGGATCGGATGTCCCGGCATTAGCTCTGCACATCTCCGGCGCCGATAGCAGCCCATATAAGGGCATAGTACTGCCTCGCTCCCGGGGCCCCCCCCGTCCTGAACCAGACCTCGGGCACTCACAATAATGCCCGGGAAAATGGCGGTGAAGAGCCGCGGAGGCTCCCAGATGCAGCTCCCTGCGGGGACTGGGAGATCCAAGATGGCGGTCGGATCGGCGCCTGTGGCTCCTGGTGCCTCCTCTGCCTCTCTCACGGCAGCACCTCTCCACCAGAGGGAGAAAACAGGCACCTCTTCCCACACTGGACCAAGGAGGATTGCAGCAGCATCACCAGCTGGGGTGAGTGACTTCCTGCAGCCCCCCCAGTCACCTTCCAGCCCTGTACCGCCAGAGTCCCAGGCTTCGGCCTGTTCCTTGGGCCGTGACTCCCCTGCCTCCTCACCATTGAGCAGCGAGATTGTTGCCAATTTTTTCCAGCCAGCATAGCGGTCCAGAGCCCGCAGATTACAGCCTGGTTTCCTCGCCAACAATTCCTCCTGACCCGCCTCTATATTCTGGTGACGCGACTTTGATAGCTCGGTTCGCAGATTTGCTGCAACGCGAACTGGACAGAGCTACCTCAAAATTGGCGGCTGACCTTAAGCAGGATTTTCAGGTCTTGGGCCACCGTCTGGACAGTATCGAGGCTAAAGTTGATGTGACTGCCCATAGTGTCTCCCAAAATTCTAACATGATCACCGACTTGCAAGATCGCCTGGAGGAAGCATACTCTAAAATTGATGATTTGGATAATCGGGCCAGGCGATACAATTTTCGCATTCGAAGACTTCCTGAGTTGGTTAAGGAGCTCACTAGCTGTGCACACACCCTCATGCGGTCTACTTTGTCTGACATTGATGACCTTCATCTTGAGATAGATCATATTCACAGGGCATTGATCCCCCCCCCGGCAAGGGGGGCCTCCTAGAGATATCATCGTCAAGCCTCATTTTTTCCAGGTCAAGGAGGCGGTTATGCGGTATGGCAAGGAGAATCCGGACCTAGAGCTTATGGGGCACAAGATACAAATCTTTGATGTCTCTCCGGCCACTATCCAGAAGCGGCGATCCCTCAAGCCACTACTCTCTCACTTGGTTCTAAAGGGCATTAGATATCGTTGGGCCTACCCTTTTTGTCTGCAGTTCACTCTTAATGGAAAGTCCTTTGGGTTTGCTACATTCCAGGATGGCGAGGAGTTGCTGCTTCAGCTGGGTATTATCTCTCGCAGTCCGGCATCGCATCCCATTCCCCTACGGGATCGGCTCCTCGACCTCCGCTGCTCCAGCCATTGTGGACTACACCATCATCTAAGAAGAGGGGGTCCCAGAACCCACCTGGGAAGATCTCTTGAACATTCGTGTCCTTTTGGGAACTTCTCACTGTGATGTGTTGATTGGTGGTGGCCTCTCTGTGGCTCCTAAGAGCGTTGGTCGCTGCTGCTGTGTTGGTGTGGGGGGATTGGCGGGGGGGGCTGGGGGTGGGACTTGGGGTTTATATTGCATCTGTTTGCTGAATACCATTTCAAACGGTTTCATTGTTGTGTTCTTATATTTTTATGCACTATACTTTTGATTTATTGCTGATGGGTTACTGTCGGTGCCGGAGAGTGTCTTTGCGCTCTCCCTGACTGGAAGACTCTTCCCCGAGATCGTCTCTCTGGGCAGATCCATTCCACCACAGGGCTATTGCACTGTATTTCCTGGTACATTGTTTGATTCATTTATATAGTATTGTTTCTGGTACCGCAGTTACTTGACATTTGGACTTTTGTGTTCCGAATGTCTTCTCCTTTCTCTTCCCTTTTTCTCCGATTTTTCTCTCTTTGTCTTTCTTTGTTCTTCTCTGGGGTCAGCTGGCAACATTTAAGGACTCTTAGGGACCTTTTCACTTTTCGGGAACGAGGGGTCTTTGTCCTGATTAGCTCTTTAATTACTTGTAATGTCTTCCCTACGGTCAACTAGAGGAGGTATTCGTCTAATTTCTCACAATGTCCAAGGGCTTAATTCCCCATCCAAGCGCATACAGGCCTTGTCAGGGCTCCGGGTATGACCAGAGGTGTGTGGACTGACACCGGGAAACGCAGGCTTCAGATATAGTATAAACAATATAATTTATTTAAGACTAAACAATACATAAACGCAGTGCAAGTCTAAACAAAAACACAGTGCAAACAAACCAAACCAAAACCCCCAACAGATAACAAAAGAACAATACTAAGCGTAGTCGGGCAGGCCGGGTCGGTAGCAAACGGGCAGGCAAGGTACAAAGGAGCAGGCAGAGCGTAGTCAGCGGGCCGGGTCAGGAACAATCAGGCAGACAAGGTACCAAAGGAGCAGACTGGAGAGTGGTCAGGAATAGCAGAGGTCAGGACAGGCGGAGTTCAATCAGAGTCAGGGATCAAGCAGGATCAGACAGGAAGCAGACAGGATGCAGGTACAGGGGCTCTTGGGAAACATACAGCAAGGCCCTGATTGCAAGTCTGGCCATTCCTTATATGCACCTCCTGCAATCAGATTCAGGTGTTTTGGCTGACTGCAGGAGTGAGCCTCTGGTTGATGAGAGCACCCGCTGGCCAGTCCTGGTACTGCAACCCACAAGGCAGGTGAGTCCCACCACTATTGGCGAGTCCATTCCTGACATTACCCCCCCTCAAGGAGCGGCCCCAGGACGCTCCAAACCGTCCTAAATGGGCAAAATGTTCCACCGCCCGGATCCGGTAATTGGCGGGATATCAAGGACTGGTACATCAGGCTGGGCACTGGACAGAGGCACATCAGGCTGGGCACCGGACAGAGGCACATCAGGCTGGGCACCGGACAGAGGCACATCAGGCTGGGCACCGGACAGAGGCACATCAGGCTGGGCACCGGACAGAGGCACATCAGGCTGGGCACCGGACAGAGGCACATCAGGCTGGGCACCGGACAGAGGCACATCAGGCTGGGCACCGGACAGAGGCACATCAGGCTGGGCACCGGACAGAGGCACATCAGGCTGGGCGCCGGGCCACCAGGCGGAGCAGCGGGCACCGGGCCACCAGGCGGAGCAGCGTGCACCGGGTCACCAGGCGGGGCACCGGGCCACCAGGCAGAGCAGCGGGCACCAGGCCCCCAGGCAGAGCAGCAGGCACCGAGTCATCTGGCAAGACCGCGGGCAACGAGTCATCTGGCAAAACAGCGGGCATCGGGTCTTTAAGCTCGACAGCGGGCACCGAGTCATCAGGCAAGACTGCGGGCACCGAGTCATCAGGCAAGAGTGCGGGCGCCGAGTCATCAGGCAAGACTGCGGGCGCCGAGTCATCAGGCAAGACTGCGGGCGCCGAGTCATCAGGCAAGACTGCGGGCGCCGAGTCATCAGGCAAGACTGCGGGCGCCGAGTCATCAGGCAAGACTGCTGGCGCCGAGTCATCAGGCAAGACTGCGGGCGCCGAGTCATCAGGCAAGACTGCGGGCGCCGAGTCATCAGGCAAGACTGCGGGCGCCGAGTCATCTGGCAAGACTGCGGGCGCCGAGTCATCTGGCAAGACTGCGGGCGCCGAGTCATCTGGCAAGACAGCGGGCACCGAGTCATCTGGCAAAACAGCGGGCACCGGGTCATCTGGCAAGACAGCGGGCACCGAGTCATCAGGCATCGGATCGTCTGGCTCGACAGCAGGTACCGGGTCATCTGGCTCGACAGCGGGCACCGGGTCATCTGGCTTGACAGCGGGCACCGGGTCATCTGGCATCAGGTCACCTGGCTCGACAGCGGGTACCGGGTCATCTGGTTCGACAGCGGGCACCGGGTCATCAGGCATTGGATCGTCTGGCTCGACAGCGGGTACCGGGTCATCTGGCTTGACAGCGGGCACCGGGTCATCTGGCAACAGGTCATCTGCCTCGATCAGTTCAACAGGCTGGGTAGGAACATCAGGCTGGGTAGAACCATCAGGGTGGGTAGAACCATCAGGCTGGGTAGCGTACACTGGGTCTTCAGGCATCAGGGCACCAGGCTGAACCACGGAAGGCGGGTTTTCAGACGGCAGCCTGACCGGTTTGGATACTGGCAGGATGGTACTGGTGGGAAAGAATTTTCGCTTTTTCCTGGTTTTAGTTACTGGAGCACAGGACGTAAGCACAGGTTTGTAAGTGGATAGAGCAGCTGTAGGCAGAGAAGAGCTGGGGGATGGAACAAAGGAGGGAGCAGTTGCTACAGAGGACTTCTTTACAGGGTTAAAGAAAGGATAGGTGCAGCGAGTGGGAGCAGGGGACTGATGTGTGGTAGTTTGCAGAGTATACTGGGCAGTCACTGGGGGTGCTGTCGGGGATGCAGGAAGAGTGCCTTGAGCAGAGGAATGACGTTGCAAGCTGACTGAGGCTGGGTGCAACAAGTCTGACCATGTCTACAGTATGGGTTGAACAAAGCTCAGCTTACACAAAGCCTGTCTGGTCAAAGACTGCACTGCGTTTATACAGTCTCTTAGTACCTGTTGTGAACATGCAGAATAACTGTCCAGAAAGTAATGCACATCATCCTCCAATAACCATACCAGGGACTCTACCTGGTTGGCAATAAATGGCGGCAAAAATTCATCCCTGCATTCGGGGGTACCAGATGAAACCAACTCAGCACAAACCTGAATCAATGGCTGCACCTCAGAGAATTCTGTGCCCTGATCTACTAGGCAATGAGCGATCCTTATGCACTCTAGTAGTTGATCCCTGGTATACTCCTTCAGAGTCTGATAAGCATAATCTCTGTCATCAAACACTAGCAGAGACAAATACACCACCTCATCAAGATTCATCCTTCCCAGCAACAATAAGCCAAGATGGCTTCCCTGTTCAGCCACTTCTGGTCAGGATTGGACTTGGTGTAATGTCAGGGCTCCGGGTATGACCAGAGGTGTGTGGACTGACACAGGGAAACACAGGCTTCAGATATAGTATAAACAATATAATTTATTTAAGACTAAACAATACATAAACGCAGTGCAAGACTAAACATAAACACACTGCAAACAAACCAAACCAAAACCCCCAACAGATAACAAAAGAAGAATACTAAGCGTAGTCGGGCAGGCCGGGTCGGTAGCAAACGGGCAGGCAAGGTACCAAAGGAGCAGACTGGAGAGTGGTCAGGAATAGCAGAGGTCAGGACAGGCGGAGTTCAATCAGAGTCAGGGATCGAGCAGGATCAGACAGGAAGCAGACAGGATGCAGGTACAGGGGCTCTTGGGAAACATACAGCAAGGCCCTGATTACAAGTCTGGCCATTCCTTATATGCACCTCCTGCAATCAGCCTCAGGTGTTTTGGCTGACTTCAGGAGTGAGCCTCTGGTTGCTGAGAGCATCCGCTGGCCAGTCCTGGTACTGCAACCCACAAGGCAGGTGAGTCCCACCACTATTGGCGAGTCCATTCCTGACAGGCCTTTAGCTCATACCACTCCCTTGGGGCAGATATAGTTGCCTTACAGGAGACACATTTTCTCTCCTCCTTCTCTCCACGCTATATCCATAAAAATTACCCTCTCTGCTTTTTTGCTAACGTTACAGAGAAAAAACGGGGGGTGGCCCTTTGCTTTTTTCGCCGAATGTCCTTTACCGAATCTACAATTATCCGGGACAAGGAGGGGCGATATCTTCTGGTGAAAGGCCACCTTATCACTTTTCTAATTTATTACACCCCAAATACCAATCATGTGGAATTTTTCCAGTCCCTGCTAAGCACTCTGGTCGGAGAATTTGAGGGTGATGTTATTCTGTCTGGTGACTCTAATCTAGCATTGGACCAGACTCTAGATCGTTCCCAAACCGTCACGCTTCAGCCTCCTTCTAGACGGAGCCGTAAGTTGGCTCAACTCTTATATCGCTATGACTTTATTGATGCATGGAGAGAGATGATCCTACTTCCCGAGACTACTCCCACTACTCCAGGGCTCATAACAATTATTCCCGCATTGATCATATTTTTCTTCATACTCATTCACTCCCCAAACTTGTTTCTGCTAAAATCTTCTCCACACCCTGGTCTGACCATGACCCAGTTTCTATAACCTTGTCGTCTGAGACACCTGGTAAGACGGCTTTCACTGGCGTCTTAATGACTCTATCTTGGGTAACCCCTCTCATTGTCGGGAAATCTCACACCTACAGACATTTTTTTACTTTAATAAAGCAGAGGACATGAACCCAGCGATTAATTGGGCTGCTCATAAGGCGTCAGTCAGAGGATATATTATTCAACTTTTCTTCTCGTTTTAAAAAAGCCCCGAAATGACCTACTTACTACTAAAACTCAGTCATACACTGACCTGGTTGCTCAACATAAGCAGAATCCCAGTCCTGATTTGTTACTTAAACTTGACCAGGCCAGACTGGAACTTAACTTGTGTCTTACTACCACTGCTGACAAACAACTTCGTTGGTCTAATATTAAATTTTTACTTGGAGGGACAGACCTGACACCCTGTTAGCACGCAAGCTGACTCCCAGACATTCCCAGACGGCCCTCCCCAAACTCAGACTGGATAATGGTTCGTTATCCCAGGACCCTGGTAAGATCCTCCACAAATTTCATTCTTTCTACACTCAACTTTATAGCTCGCCCAAAGGGGGTTCTTCTTCTTCTCTTGATATTTTTTTGGAGTCTATTTCACTTCCCCCCCCTCCAGGAGGCCCATAGGGAGATGATGGAACGACCTATCTCATGGGAAGAAATCGGGAATGCGGTGAAATCTCTTGCCTCTCATAAGGCCCCAGGACCGGATGGTCTTCCCAATAATTACTATAAAGTTTTCCCTGATATTCTGACGCCCCATATGGCCCTCTACTTTAATTATTTGCGGGATGGAGGAGTGGTACTCCCAGATGAAAATAAGGCATTCATCAGTGTCATTCCCAAGCCTCTCAAGGATGCCGCTATGGTCTCCAATTACCGACCTATTTCTTTAATTAATTGTGATTTAAAGATTCTTACTAATATCCTGGCCCTACGTCGTCATAACTTCTTGGCCCTATATATTGATGATGACCAATCAGGATTCATAAGCGGTCGACAAACATCGGACCAAATTAGACGGACTATAGCTTTGCTGTCAGCTGTGCAGTCCAATTGGGATGGGTCTCCACAGAGGGAAATTCTACTACTGTCACTGGATATTCAGAAAGCATTCGACAGTCTGTCCTGGGACTATTTATTTAGAACGTTAGACAAATTCGGGTTTGGCCCTTATTTTACGATGCTGTTGCAGGCCCTCTATTCTACTCCGTCCACTCAAGTTTCCATTCGTGGATATAAATCAGTCCCTTTTTCGATAGGACGAGGGACTAGACAGGGATGTCCTCTTTCTCCATGGCTCTTTGCGTTGGCAATTATTATTATTATTCTACAGTATTTATAAAGCTCCAATAGTTCGCTCAGCGCTGTACATTACAAAGGGGGACAGAACATTTGACAGAACAATAACAATGCAATGCAAAACATGAGGGGATCGAGGGCCCTGCTCTTTCGAGCTTACAATCTAGGAGGGAGGGGATGGTGGCACAGGAGGAGAAAACTGTGGGGGATGGAGTGGTAGGAAGAGTGGAGGAGGTTGGCAAGTTAGCAGGGGGTGGGGTAGGCTTCCCTGAAGAGGTGGGTTTTCAGGGTGCGCCTAAAAAAGAGGAGAGTAGGTGATAATCTGATGGGTTGGGGCAGGGAGTTCCAGAGGATGGGTGACACCCTGGAGAAGTCCTGGAAGCAAGCATGGGAGGAGGAGACCAGGGAACTAGAGAGAAGGTCTTGGAACCACTTGCGATTGCTATTCGCGCTGATCCCACTATCTTGGGCGTTTACTGTGGTCAACGCCCTATTTGCTGATGATGTTCTCATGTACATATCTAATCCTCGAACATCTCTGCCTGGTTTCTTCCATTTGTTTCATCGGTTTTCTGAGGCTTCCGGTCTTAAGCTCAACTCATCTAAAATTTTGATTTTCAATGGGCCCCTGGTTCTGTCCCCTATCTAGGGATTCACCTTACGAAATCTATATCGACGTTATACAAGGCCAACTATCTCCCGCTTTTCAAACAACTTAAAAATGACTTACTAGACTGGCAGGATCTCTCACTTTCCTGGTTCGGTAGAATTAATTCAATTAAAATGACCTTTCTACCAAGATTATTGTACTATTTCAGGACACTACCAATCATGATCCCCAAATGGGAACTGTTATTACTATAAGCAGCAGTCTCTAGATTTGTATGGAGGGGAAAATGCCCTAGGCTTAACAAATCTACCTTATTTTCTCTGAAGAGGCATGGCGGTTTGGGACTCCCTAATCTTTTAGCATACTTTCAGGCGGGCCAAATAGCACAGTTATCGTGTACTATGGCCAGGGGATATGTCCCCCAATGGGTTGGAATTGAGGCTCTTCCGTGCCGTCCATATGCTATTGGTACTCTCATGTGGCTTCCCAGTGGATTGCGTCCTCCTATTTTGTGTCCTACTCTATCCTATTCATTATCGGTGTGGGATAGATGGTGAGCTCGTAAACCTTTCTCCTCTCCGCATACCCCGTTGGCCCCGGTGTTTGGTAATCCTGAGTTTGCCCCTGGTCTATTTTCCTTGAGGTTCCAGTGGTGGATTAATAAGGGGTTGTTACGTTTCGGAGGCTATTTAGATGGGGTTCATCCCCGGTCTCCTCAATATTTTGTGACTAATTATAAGATGCCTCAAGGAAAAATATTCCGTTATCACCAACTTCGCTCTTTTATCAATAGCAAACTTAGATTACTCACAGAACCTTGTGCGCTTACTTCCCTCGAGGTCTCCTGTGGGGCAAGTGGGATGATGCGAGGTCGTTTATCCATTATTTATGCTTTGTTGGTTGATCCCCTCACTAAATTATCCTACATGACCCAATGGGAGAGGGATTTAAATAGTTCATTAGCTTTAGATACATGGCGGAATGCGGCTCATACTTTATCGAAGATCTCGATTAACACTGATCTTGTTGAATCCAACTATAAAAGGTTACTTCAATGGTATTTGGTTCCTACTCGCCTAGCCATAATGTATCCCTCAGTGTCATCTAGCTGTTTCCGACGCTGTGGTCAAGAGGATACCATGTTCCACTTTTGGTGGAAATATCCAGTTGTGAGTAGGTTCTGGATCCGCATATTCAATTTTATATACTCCGTAACAGGAGTTAGTATCCGTAGATCGCCGGAAGTGGCTTTGTTCAATATACTACCCTCTGACGTCCACAAAAAATCGACTAAACTAATTTTATACCTATTACTGGCGGCTCGCATTACCATAGCTAGAAGTTGGAAACAATCTTTGATCCCGTTAGACAGGGTGAAACAAAAACTTAACTGGATAATGGTTAACGATAAACTGACAAGTATTGTCAATGACGATATGTCCAGATTTGAGAGGACTTGGGAGCCTTGGGTTAATTACATTACTGTATCGTGAGAGTCCTACAGCTGACCCTCTTTCCCCCCCTTTGTATTTTCTTTCTTTCCCTTAGGAGTAATTTCCTTCTTCTTTTCTCTCTTTCTTCTCTCTTTTTCTACTCTTTTTGCTGAATTATTTCTGTCACATTTGGTTCATTCCTTTGGTTCAATTTCTGTTTATTGATTTATGAAACCTGTAAGTGTTGATGGTGTCTTGGAAATTCGCTTTTAACTAATTTTTCCTTACCGTGAGTACCCACAGTTGGGGGCGCAGCAATCCCCATAAAGCTGTGCGAATTTCGCTGCAGCCGTATTATGCCCTCCACTTACCGCGACTGCAGCTAAACTCCACGATTCCTGCGCTTCCAACTGGTTTAGCTCTCTTGAGATGTGGGGAAAATGGAGCTCCCGTTACACAGGAATGATCACACGACACTCTCAGGTTGCAGTGGGAATTCACTCTGAGACCGGGTCTAACCCCAGCCTCCTGTTTTATTACAAGCACGCACACGCCCCCCCCCCCCCCACACAGGGGGGGTCAGGTCAATCCCCTCCCACAGAACAATGTATAGGGAGTGTCTATACACAGAATGTACATCCTGTTTGGAGTGTAGCCTTTCCTCTTATATATACTGGAAGCCAGTTACACCAGTCCTCCCCTCCCCCATAAACTCTCTGTGGAGAGCGAACTTCCCATCCCTTACATGCTATCAGCTCCTAGTAGTATGTACATTGTCATTACAAGCATCCCTTAGATTAAACAGTGTCAGTCTGTATCTGAATGGGCCCGATACGATCTTTATTAAAACACATCCATCCAGATACAGTTCAGGTCGGTAGTGGCTTGTAAGATATACATGAGCCTACACGCGGAGTTCGCACTGCCCGGCGCCTGGCCATACGAAGTCCATGTGGTACTATGCTGCTGATATGTGGATACAGGCTTGCATCGAATGCCGTGGTGGTATACACGCCGGTCTATAAGCGCAGATCTGCCATCTCATCCATTACCGAGCTGAGTACTGTAATATATAAATTGTACATGCGCATGGCCTAATTGCAGCCTTCAGAGCTTTAGTTAAGCCACACGAGAGACATAGGAATAACACTAATATGACACATTTAAAGGACAACCTGTAATACAAAATTTCCATGACATTCCCTCCTGTTTTATCATATTCTCCTCGTGTCCCTTCTTGATCTTCTTCAGCTTGATCGGTGTCGTCTCAAAACCTCAAAGAGTTGGTCTTAGACCAGAGTTCCTGTAGTTGTCTCTGAGAATAAAGCTCCACGGGCAGACTCGACGCAAACAGGCTTGATTGAAGCAATGATCCTCGAGCGTTGGAGCCTTCACTACAGGAAGGCTCTTGCAAAAACCACAAACGGAACTTTTTCAAACTGGTCCGACAAATGGAACCGGGATTGGGGTATAAACAAGACTTGTGATCCCACGGTGGTCCGGGGAGATCCAGCAGCCGATTCTCAAATTACCCCTGCAAACGGGGCCACACACGGCTGGTCTCGACCCAGACGGTTTTCCAAAAAGTGGAACAAACAAATCTTGCAGCTTTATACACAAACAACGATGAGGCTTAAAGCTTGCTTGGAGGTCTTGGGGAACATGGTCTTCAGGGAGATGAATCAGAGGGAAGCCAGGACGTAACCTGCAGAGAAAGTGGCTGGTTGGTGTGGTCTTCTTCCGATCAGTGGTTGGAGTGGGATCCCAGGAGCGGGCATGGAGATGTGGTCGTCTGCCCGAGCTTGGCTTACACGGCTGATGAGGCAACAGGAACATCTCACCGCGGTATATAAGAGGCAGAGGAAAAAGAGAAGCATCAGGACATACACTCCCACTTCCTTCAACCAAGATCCGATGGAGAACAGGAAATCTCCCAATCCTCCCAAATCCTTGAACGGATTCCAACCCTCCCTAGCTATAGCTCTAGCTTTTCCCTGTAGTTCACTAACTTTGTCCATATGGGCCTGGACCTTGTCATCGGTATCTTCTATCCAAGTACAACAATCCACTCTGATGAACTCACACAACCCCCCTTTGGCGGCTAAAAGGTAATCAAGGGCAATCTTCTCCTGAAGCACTAAAATTCCCATCTGCCGTTGTTCTTGGGCAATTTCTCTGACAGCCTCTACGGTCTCGTTAAACATACTATCCACGATGACAGAAAAATTGTTCAGGCGCTTCATAAGTTCTATTCCCCAACCTGTCCATGAGGGGAACCAAGCCCATGCCTGGTCGCCCTCAGAGAACAGCTCCCTGCGAACTCTCCCTGCCATCCTTACCTTCTTGTGGACCATCAACTCTTCATGATCCATCACTACATAGGATGCAGGGACTAGCTTTATGAGGGCACACGAACCTTTTGCGTTCTGGGGAAATGTTCTATAGGCTGCCGAACCACACAGAAAATAGTATGGACCTGTCAGAGCAGAGCAGGGGGAGTTCTTCGTTCGGCCTCTGGCACTGAGTAACAGTTGCACAGACTGGGGGATTGCTCCCTCAGTCTGCACATCACATCCGTCCTTCCAACAAACGTGGTCTGGTCGGTCAGTGTGGTTACTCAGAAGGGAAGTCTGGTTAGTCAGATTGACTGTTATACCTCCCTCACAGGTGGTAGTCCCAACAAACTTGTTACCTGTGCCAAAGCTGATGTTAAAGCACACCTGAGGGCTGCTTAGCTGCCCAGTTACCCATAATGGACTGACAAGGGCCCTACAGGAGCTAGAGCTAATGTTGGTACTGAAACTGATGTTACCTGCTAAAAATGTGTCATTAAGTTCTACAGACAAATGTCTACGTGGGGGCTGACCAGGGGTCCCTTGCTTTTTCATGCGGACACGGATGTCATATAGGGCATGAACAGCGTCCATTGCGGACATGGGATGACTGGGTGGGGGCTTAGAGCATACCCAACAGTTGGTTTTGTTGGCGGTTCTGGCTAATCGCAGATGCATCTTAAATAAAAGGTTGGGGTATCTGCCGTCCTTTCCTCCGTTCACACACATGTAAGACATACAAACAGAAAGAAAAAGGAAAATGAAACCCCTCATTCTCTGGTGTAGCTGAAAAGCTTCTTGTAGTGGCTTGCGTGCACCCAGTTGTCTCGTCCCTCGAGCTTGAGTGAGGTAGGTGTCGTCAGCTGGACTTGGTATGGTCCGGTGAACTGTGGCTCGAGTCGGGTTCTTTGATGTTTCTTTAGGACGACCCAATCACCTGACTCAATAGAAAGAACACCCGTTATTGCATTTGGATCCGGGAGCGATTCGCGAACCCGATGGTGTATCTTCTGCAGCTCCCGTTGCTCCCGCAAAGACGACAACTGTTGAGGAAAGTACAACCCTGTTTTGGGAGGTCCCCTAAACAACACCTCGTAGGGTGACAGCCCATGTGTTTGCCGAGGGGCATTGCAGATGGAATAGAGGGCAATGGGGAGACACTCAGGCCAAGGTTTTTGGGTATCGGCCATGATTTTGGAGATCCTGTTTTTAAGGATTCCGTTTAGACGTTCAAGCTTACCGCTACTCTCAGGGTGATACGGGGTGTGTAGCCCTTGGTTGATGTGAAGGGCTTTACATACCTCTGCAAAGATCTGTCCAGTGAAGTGTGACCCCCCTATCGGACTCAATGGTTTCAGGTAGACCCCAGCGGCACACAATCTCAGACAGGATTTTCTTCGCCGTGGTACTAGCGTTGGCACACGTAACGGGCCACGCAACTCACATGCCCTGGCCAGTGCCCACAGCTCAGCTTCCTGAGCCGACATATGTGCGTTCAAAGAGCCCTTTTCCACAACCAGTGTGTGGCTTACCGTCTTGGGTGTAGTACCTGGACCCATCGACAAAAAGATTTTTCACTTCTGGTAGTGGCGCTTCCTTCACCGGTCTGATCGCCGCTGACTCCAGTTCCATCAAAAAAATGCAGTCGTGTCCCTTGGAAGAGAGGTTAGTAGTGGAAAAAGAAGACATGTTAGCAGAAGAGGTGTTAGTATCGTTAGTCGAGTTGCAAGATTTAGCACTGTCGTTGCTGTCCTCCCCCCTTCTCGTCTTCCAACACAGGAAGAAGAGAAGCTTGGTTAAGAATAGTGCATTGTTTGATAGTGAGGTTAGTAGGGCTTAGGAGGGCTTTCCCCTGAGAGGGGTATCTTGCCTTGGATGTCCTGTTTTCGCAAGACCGTTCTTGCTGCACTGGTGTCGGTGAGGCAAGGGAGGGGATATTTTAATTCCTCTAGAAAAAGATGGACCTGGGCTGACACTGATTTTCCAACTTCCTATGAGGATTTACTTCTATAGGAGATACTTACCATGGTGGGGACAGGGGTGGAGGACTCATCAGGAATGAACTGCCACCGACCTTTAGGTAATTGGGGACAGATCCTCCTCATGTGCCCTGTTTGGTGGCACTGGAAGCACCTGGGAGGGGGCCTACCCGTCCTGTGACCCAGATCCCTTTGTTTCTCGTGTGGGGTCTGGGACATAAGAACTTTGGCCTTGTCCTGTTTTCTCCTATCCATTTCCCTCTCTATTGCTGCAAGAGTGGAAAGGATAGCAGGGATAGACATCTCATTATATTCGGGTCGGGCCAGAACCAGCCTTTCCCGAATTTTAATATTGATGCCTTCCAAAAATTTGGCCCGCAACAGAATGTGCGTCGCGGTCACCTTTACCCCTTCAGTTGGAGCATCAGGTCCAACTTCCAGATCCGCATCCAGTGCCGTCTGCTTGAGACGGCGCCAGAAGCAGGCGCTTTCCTCATTAGGACCCTGGGTGAGCTTCATCATGTCCATAGTATAGGTAGCACCATACATTTCTGGAAGCTTTGCCTTTAGCTGTGCACAAAACTCTTTGCCCCCTGAAGTCATCTCCTCATGAGTGGTTATAGAGTACCCTGCAATCACTGTACTAGCCACTTCCATGCCCACCTTTGCCCGCAGGATCTGCGCACAATCCGACCCGCTCATTCCATAGCTGAACTGGTTTTGTCCAAACATTCGAGCAAATCCTCTCGGATTGACTCGATAGTCTGGGAGCTCAGCCAGAATAGTGCGGATCTCTGTCGGGGTGAAGGGGACATGCCAAACTACCCGTTCCCCTAAGGTCCACTCCCCCTGTGCATTGGGAGGTCCTTCAAATTGCTGCACCCTGACTGGATAGGCCTCGGTCCGGGAAGAGTGCAAGGGCTGGCCTGGCTTCATCGGTGGGCTTAGATTAACCACCTTGCTTACTGCACCTTCAGGTTTGAGGTCCCTCAGATCAGGGTATAGCTGGGGGGCAGGGGTCTGATCAGTGGCTCGTAGCGCTTTGATGCAATCCGATCTGTTTCTTAACCGGGTGTCTATTCCTCTTGAATCGCAGATAGTCTGCAAATCGGTTGTTGAGAAGACTTCGTAGTTGGAAACAGAAGGAGCTGGGGTGAAGCAGGGAGAAGGGAGAGGTAGAGGCTGAGGCATAGATATAGAAGACACGGAAGGTACGTCAAGAGTGACGTCACTAGCAGAAGAAACAGGTGCAGTTATACTTATCTCAGCCACTGTTGGTTGTTCGGGAACCCCAGCAGACCCTGATCCTGCCTGCCTTAGTAGAGTCAGCCCTGAAATAGCTTCCTCCACCTCTGACACCGGATCCTCCTGTTTTATTCCCTCTGGAGGCCAGGTGTACATCACCTGGTTCTTCCGGACAGACACCAGTTTATGTATGCCCTGCTTCCCTAATTGGATTGACCTGTGAAGCCATAGCTGTGCGATCTCTAGTTCTGACGCCTGCATCCGTGGTTCAAATTCAGAGATTAATTTTTCCCACCTCCATGCGTCAAATGTACCTTCCCGGGGAATTTCCCATCTGGTACCCTTCGACCATTTATTCCATCTTTTGAGGGGTTCTGTAGACTTCCCCCCCCCAAACTCACTTTCATCAGCTGTGCAGCTGTCTTCACCCTGAAGAGGGCTGTTTCCCCCTCACTCTTCATGGACTGACTACTGCCCATCGTGACTAATCACTGGTATATATCCCGCGTCCGGGTACCTGTTTACCCCTTGGAGCACTCAGTGGGATCCTACCGAGAGGCCTGATTCCACCACTTTCCCAGCACAGCGTAATTTATGTGATTCTTATCGATCACCCGAAGCGCATCAAGTGGCGGTCAGACTGAGAGCACACCTCCCACTCCCACAGCGCAATTTATGTGATCCTGACCACCCGAAGTGTTTGTGGTAACCAGGCTAAGCGTTGCACTTCCCTGGACCGCCCACTCGCACAGCGCAATTTATATGGTTCTCATCACCCACTGTGTTTGGCAGGCCACACCGCACAATGATGAAAGTGGCTTTTCTCTCCCTGCACACAGTAGCTAACACAAGTCAAAACAAAAGGAGGGGTTCTTTGATGTTACTTATGGGTCACTGGTTGCCCGGAAACCTGCTAACTGACCTTTAGGAAAATCATGTAAAGAAAAACTTTCCTAATACACACAGAAAATCCCTTTTCAACCGGAAAAACCGTTAAAAAGGACAAAGTGGAGCCTTATGAAAAAACTCGGGACGTTTAGCAGTAAAACAATTACACAGAGGTAAACCGAAAAACTGCGCCATAAATAACCCCGGTTGCCGGCGTGAAAATCGCTCCTACCAGTGCCGCTAAACGATTCGCACTACACCCGCGATCTTTGCTGCAACCGCCTAAAACCGTTTATACAAAAAATCTGCTCGACGCGAAACACGCTGCGCAGCAGCTTTAAACAAACCCGCTTTACAACAAGGAACCACTTTTAACAAGAAATACACAAGAAAAACACAATCACTATACAAGAAATCTATGCGCAAAAACCCAAACTTCACCGCGCTCACTAAATGTGGAACACGTGAGGGGAAAACTCGCTTAATACACTTTAAATTGGCTGGCAATACACAAATTTAAAGCTAAAAGCAAACAACTTAAACTGTAAAAATTTGGATTAAAAACACAATATGGGTCAAATGCATATAGAAAACTGCATACACACCGCATATAGATCATTGAAACTCAAAGCGAAACTCGCAAAACGGCGTTCCCGAGTCATCAAAAACAAAATGGCGGAGAAACCACATGGCAGTCACAAAATGGTTGCCAAACAAAGAGACATGTGAAGCAGTCAACAAAATGGCCACCAACAGAGAAGCACATGTGGTAGTCAACAAAATGGCCACCAACAAAGAAAGCACATGGCAGTCACTAGCCTCAAAATTGCCTCTAACCTCTTACATAAAACAGACTTTTGGACAAAACATACACTGGACAATTACACAACAATATACAGTACACATACAACACAATTTGGCACAATCACAGAACGGACATGGAAAAACCAACATATCACACTAACATGCGCATGTAACAGAAAAGACCCACTGCTGCATGCTTGCTGGGAGCAGTAGTACCGACAAAACACTGCACAGACTGTATGCACACAAAGGTCTTACAACAGTTAACAATTAATCTAAACCTTTCAGCACTGTAATAATTACCTCACCTGAAGGAAGGTAAAGCAATTACCACAGTACCTACAACCCGCAAATACTTATCTAAACTATGCAAAAACTTTTACCCGCTAAAACATATACCCGTTTAATTTTTGGTTGAAAGATTTTTAAACTTGACCAAATCCAGCCAACCAAACCCACCCCTCTGCTGTTTTTTGCAGAGGAAAACCCTTGTCTTTCACCCACAAATTAAAATTTTAGGACAACTAGGTCCTTGCTAAGCGGAATTCACGTTAGCTAACAGAGAGCAAAAAAAGGCACACGAACGCGCAAAAAGCGATCCTCTAAGCGGTAGAGAGACCTGAAATGTGCCGGCATACTTTTTGCTAGTTCATGATAGCTCATTCCCCCCTCGTACTCGGTTAGCTATCGCAGAATTGGCGTTAGGATCCACTGGCTCGCCAAATGTTTTGGAAATTTGCTTTTAACGAATTTTTCCTTACCGTGAGTACCCACAGTTGGGGGCGCAGCAATCCCCCATAAAGCTGTGTGAATTTCGCTGCAGCCGTATTACGCCCTCCACTTACCGTGACTGCAGCTAAACTCCACGATTCCTGCGCTTCCAACTGGTTTAGCTCTCTTCAGATGTGGGGAAAATGGAGCTCCCGTTACCCAGGAATGATCACACGACACTCTCAGGTTGCAGTTGGAATTCACTCTGAGACCGGGTCTAACCCCAGCCTCCTGTTTTATTACAAGCACGCACACGCCCCCCCCACACAGGGGGGGGGGGGGGTCAGGTCAATCCCCTCCCACAGAACAATGTATAGGGAGTGACTATACACAGATTGTACATCCTGTTTGGAGTGTAGCCTTTCCTCTTATCTATACTGGAAGCCAGTTATACCAGTCCTCCCCTCCCCCATAAACTCTCTGTGGAGAGCAAACTTCCCATCCCTTACATGCTATCAGCTTCTAGTAGTATGTGCATTGTCTGTACAAGCATCCCTTAGATTAAACAGTGTCAGTCTGTATCTGAATGGGCCCGATACAATCTTTATTAAAACACATCCATCCAGATACAGTTCAGGTCGGTAGTGGCTTGTAACATATACATGAGCCTACACGTGGAGTTCGCACTGCCCGGCGCCTGGCCATACGAAGTCCATGTGGTACTATGCTACTGATATGTGGATACAGGCCCGCGGCCTACTGCCGGCGGCATTCGCATTGAATGCCGTGGTGGTATACATGCCGGTCTATAAGCGCAGATCTGCCATCTCATCCATTACCGAGCTGAGTACTGTAATATATACATTGTACATGCGCATGGCCTAATTGCAGCCTTCAGAGCTTCAATTAAGCCACATGAGAGACATATGAATAACACTAATATATGACACATTTGAAGGACAACCTGTAATACAAAATTTCCATGACAATGGTTATGGCACTCTCTGTGTGTATTTGTAATGCCACTTTTCGATAATCTTTTTGCGTGCCTATCAGTGTTATGATTCTGATTCTATATCTCATTCCACCATGTAGGTGGACTTTTTTTTTTGCCATCTCGTTTTATGCTTTTATATGCTTGTTTCTCAAAAAAAATATGGAAATATAAATTCAGGTAATTTGCTCTTATTTTGTCCAAAAAACTTTTCAACTCAACAGTAGAACCCTCCCATATCATAAATACATCATTGATGAATCTATACCATAGCGAAATCAATTAGACATAGGACGCCAACTCGGTATTGTCCATCAAGGTACGTTTCCACTTCCCCAGGTACAGATTGGTGTAGGATAGAGCACAACAAGTGTTCATCGCTACTCCTTGTACCTGGAGGAAGTGGGAACCATCAAAAGAAAAAAACCTTATAGTGCAAAATGAAATCAAGTGATTCCACAATAAATTCATTAAAGTGCCAATTATCACAAACTTTTTGAGAGAGAATATGTAGAATACAGACCAGGCAACTATATAGTGCCTCAATATCAATGGTGACTAAAAGGGTTGAAGAGGAAATCTGAAGTCCATCAATGATTTTAAGTAAATGAATAGTATCCTTCACATAGGTAGGTAAACTTGTCACATACGGTCTTAAATGGTGATCAATGAATCTAAGATTTTCAGTTAATGAACCATTTCCTAAAATGATTGGTCTGCCAGGAGGTATTTTGTGGTCTTTGTGTACTTTAGGTAAGGAATAGAAGGTGGGAATATGTGGGGGAAACCTGATTCTCACAAATTTCCACTGCGTTTTTGTGATGACACCATTCAGATACGCTAAATCAATAAATTGGTTGCGGAGGAACTGCACTGGGGACGATTATTTTTTACAACAATCTGAGATCTTCAAAGAAGGTTTGTTCAGAAAGATTATGATATGGGATTTATCAAAACTAAAGTGGAAGAGGACAGGAATTTGGGCGTGAGAACTTATTGAGTAGAATGGTGGTGTGCCCAGGGATCAGAAGGAAAGGGACCAGTATAGGATTATTTTAGATTATAATGTACAATCTATAAAGGTTAAAATCATAATAATAACTGTATTTCACTGGGAGTTAGGTAAATACACAATAAAATCAATTGACAAGTGGGTCCAAGGCCTCTATTCACTGAGTATGGTTTGTAGAAGGCTTACTGGAAGGTGCTGGGTGTTTTATTTTGAGAACAAACGGAACAAGTAGTTACAAGGGTGGTTACATCAGTGCGGAGACTAGGCCGCCAGAATTGTTGAGACATAGACCAAATTTTTCCCTGAGTGCCCAGCTGCTTTGGAAGAATGGTAGGCCTGGAGCAGAGTGGAGATTCTCGGGGACAAAGCAATGATTATGAGGTTTTCATGAGGTGATGTCATATCCGGTTCAGATGACAGCTGCCATCTTGGTACTCCCAAAACCCCTACACCTTCCCTGCAGTTTTTTACGGCAATAATTTTTGCTTTTTTTGGTCTGCGAACTGATTTTAAATGTGAGTATTGATTCTTAGATGTTATTTAAAATAAAGTTTGTGACATTTTACACTATGGGAGTCTTCTTGCTTGCGTCTTCCATGTGAGACACTGGATGACAGAGGTCTGTGGTCATTGCTGGAGCATGTTTGAGTGTTTGTCGGCACCATTGGCGATAACCTTTTGCTCTCTGATTGTATCGAGGATCTATTTCTTGAAAATCATCGTTTGCGGCTTTCTTTGCTTTGTGACTCCTTGAAGGTGAGAGTTAGAGATGAGCGAATCGAACTTGGCGAAGTGGAATTCGTTTTGAATATTAGGAAAAATTCGATTCGCATCGAATCCGAATTTTAGCCAACTTCGGATGCACGAATCGAATTTTCCCCGATCAGCCGGCAAAAGTGTCACTGCAGAGAGCTCCGCTATTTCTGACAGTTCTGACAGTTCATTTACAGCGGTTGAAACATTGTATCTATTTGTTTCCATTTAGGATACAGATGTTTTTATTCGGAAATAAATAGATACAATGTTTCAACCGCTGTAAATGAACTGTCAGAACTGTCAGAGAACTGTCAGAAATAGCGGAGCTCTCTGCAGATACACTTTTTGCTGTACTGGAATTCTTCTTCTTTTCATTCTTCTTCTTTTCATTCTTCTTCTTCTTCTTCTTCTTTTCATTCTTCTTCTTTTCATTCTTCTTTTCATTCTTCTTCTTCTTCTTTTCATTCTTCTTCTTCTTTTCATTCTGCTTCTTCTTTTCATTCTTCTTCTTTTTCTTTTCATTCTTCTTCTTCTTTTCATTCTTCTTTTTATTCTTCTTCTTCTTTTCATTCTTCTTCTTCTTCTTTTCATTCTTCTTTTCATTCTTCTTCTTCTTCTTTTCATTCTTCTTTTCATTCTTCTCATTCTTCTTTTCATTCTTCTTTTCATTCTTCTTCTCATTCTTCTTTTCATTCTTCTTCTTCTTCTTTTCATTCTTCTTCTTCTTTTCATTCTTCTTCTTCTTTTCATTCTTCTTCTTCTTCTTTTCATTCTTCTTTTCATTCTTCTTCTTCTTTTCATTCTTCTTCTTTTCATTCTTCTTCTTCTTTTCATTCTTCTTCTTCTTCTTTTCATTCTTCTTCTTCTTCTTCTTTTCATTCTTCTTTTCATTTTTCTTCTTCTTTTCATTCTTCTTCTTCTTCTTTTCATTCTTCTTCTTCTTCTTTTCATTCTTCTTCTTCTTCTTTTCATTCTTCTTCTTCTTTTCATTCTTCTTCTTTTCATTCTTCTTTTCATTCTTCTTTTCATTCTTCTTTTCATTCTTCTTTTCATTCTTCTTTTCATTCTTCTTCTTCTTCTTTTCATTCTTCTTCTTCTTCTTTTCATTCTTCTTCTTCTTCTTTTCATTCTTCTTCTTTTCATTCTTCTTCTTCTTTTCATTCTTCTTCTTCTTCTTTTCATTCTTCTTTTCATTCTTCTTCTTCTTCTTCTTCTTCGTCGTGCCCCGTGACTGCCCAAATGAGCGAAGTGTGCGGTGATTCTAAGATTGACGGCACTCATCTGCATGTCATACTGACTGACAGTATTATTTCTCTTCCCCAGCAGACTCCAAGGGCATTTAAATTAAAGGTACAGTGTTCTGCACTAATATAAAGGCTCTCTGAAGCCTAGAAACCCTTTAAATAAGTTAAATTCGCGGCGAATAAATTCGCATCGAATCAAATTTCTCCCGCAAATTCGGCGAATCAGCCGAATCGAATTTTTGAATAATTCGCTCATCTCTAGTGAGCGTGCACGCTAGCTGGTGGAGGATTTGTTCATATATGTTTGCAGCACTGGATCTGTTTTTTTGGGACTGTTGTTTTAATTCTTACATTTATAGTTATATATTCTTTGGGACTGTGTCACTTTTTGATGTTTTTGGATTGAGTCACCTATCAATAATTTTTAATTGATTATTTTGGGACTGAGACACTTTTTTTTTTTTATATATCAGCCATTGATTTATCCACTTGTGTCAATAGCACTTCTCAGTTGGTTTTCATCGGCTGGTATTGTCACTTATTATTATTTTTGATCTATCATTTTGGGATTGAGTCACTCTTTGTATATATTAGCCATTGTTTTATTCACCTGTGTCACTAGCACTTCATAGCCGGTATCGTCACTTGGCATTTTTTGCACCACCTTACACATCTGTATGTTATATTCACACCTGGATTAGGGATATATTTATATCCTAACTAGAGATGAGCGAATCGAACATGACGAAGTGGAATTCGTTCCGAAGATTTGGAAAAATTCTATTCGCGACGAATCCGAAGATTAGCAAACTTCGGATACACGAATCGAATTTTCCCAAAAATGGTGGCGACATGTGTGGCGACGGAGAAAATGGACAGAGAAGATGGGGCGGGGATCTCTGGGAAGGCGCGCAGACAAGGCGCGCTGACCCATAATGCATTCATGACATGTGATCGCATTAGCCAATCAGCAGCCAGCCAGCACTGTGTAATGGTGGAGCTATAAATCGCGGCCATCTTAAAATTCTCCATTAGCCTCCGGTCATTCAAGAGAGACAGACCTGTGTGTATTAAGGGACAGAGTTAGGGCCACAGAGACTTTAGGGCCACAGAATCGTTACTCAGGGACACAGAATCGTTACTCAGGGACACAGAATTGTTACTCAGGGACACAGAATTGTTACTCAGGGACACAGAATCGTTACTCAGGGACACAGAATCGTTACTCAGGGACACAGAATCGTTACTTAGGGCCACAGCTATCAAAGAATCGAAAATTTAAAGTGACATACACCCTTTTTTTTTTTGGTGGCTGTCGTGCACAGTTGGTGCTGCAGTTTGCACGCCGGGTGGCGGTAATATTTTTTGGGTGATTAGTGCATTCCAGTGACATAAACGTACAGTTTCCAGCCAACGGCAAGCTGCAATTGACCGATTGTGCTAAATAAACTGACTTTCTGCTTCACAACCACTATTGTACGTTCAAAGAGTTAAATCCATATACACGCCGGGTGGCGGTAATATTTTTTGGGTGATTAGTGCATTCCAGTGACAGAAACGTACAGTTTCCAGCCAACGGCAAGCTGCAATTGACCGATTGTGCTAAATAAACTGACTTTCTGCTTCACAACCACTATTGTACGTTCAAAGAGTTAGATCCATTTACACTCCGGGTGGCGGTAATATTTTTTGGGTGATTAGTGCATTCCAGTGACATAAACGTACAGTTTCCAGCCAACGGCAAGCTGCAATTGACCGATTGTGCTAAATAAACTGACTTTCTGCTTCACAACCACTATTGTACGTTCAAAGAGTTAAATCCATATACACGCCGGGTGGCGGTAATATTTTTTGGGTGATTAGTGCATTCCAGTGACAGAAACGTACAGTTTCCAGCCAACGGCAAGCTGCAATTGACCGATTGTGCTAAATAAACTGACTTTCTGCTTCACAACCACTATTGTACGTTCAAAGAGTTAGATCCATTTACACTCCGGGTGGCGGTAATATTTTTTGGGTGATTAGTGCATTCCAGTGACATAAACGTACAGTTTCCAGCCAACGGCAAGCTGCAATTGACCGATTGTGCTAAATAAACTGACTTTCTGCTTCACAACCACTATTGTACGTTCAAAGAGTTAGATCCATTTACACTCCGGGTGGCGGTAATATTTTTTGGGTGATTAGTGCATTCCAGTGACATAAACGTACAGTTTCCAGCCAACGGCAAGCTGCAATTGACCGATTGTGCTAAATAAACTGACTTTCTGCTTCACAACCACTATTGTACGTTCAAAGAGTTAAATCCATTTACACGCCGGGTGGCGGTAATATTTTTTGGGTGATTAGTGCATTCTAGTGACATAAACGTACAGTTTCCAGCCAACGGCAAGCTGCAATTGACCGATTGTGCTAAATAAACTGACTTTCTGCTTCACAACCACTATTGTACGTTCAAAGAGTTAAATCCATTTACACGCCGGGTGGCGGTAATATTTTTTGGGTGATTAGTGCATTCTAGTGACATAAACGTACAGTTTCCAGCCAACGGCAAGCTGCAATTGACCGATTGTGCTAAATAAACTGACTTTCTGCTTTACAACCACTATTGTACGTTCAAAGAGTTAAATCCATTTACACGCCGGGTGGCGGTAATATTTTTTGGGTGATTAGTGCATTCCAGTGACATAAACGTACAGTTTCCAGCCAACGGCAAGCTGCAATTGACCGATTGTGCTAAATAAACTGACTTTCTGCTTCACAACCACTATTGTACGTTCAAAGAGGTAAATCCATTTACACGCCGGCTGGCGGTAATATTTTTTGGGTGATTAGTGCATTCCAGTGACATAAACGTACAGTTTACAGCCAACGGCAAGCTGCAATTGACCGATTGTGTACAATAAACTGACTTTCTGCTTCACAACCACTATTGTACGTTCAAAGAGTTAAATCCATTTACACGCCGGGTGGCGGTAATATTTTTTGGGTGATTAGTGCATTCTAGTGACATAAACGTACAGTTTCCAGCCAACGGCAAGCTGCAATTGACCGATTGTGCTAAATAAACTGACTTTCTGCTTCACAACCACTATTGTACGTTCAAAGAGTTAAATCCATTTACACGCCGGCTGGCGGTAATATTTTTTGGGTGATTAGTGCATTCCAGTGACATAAACGTACAGTTTCCAGCCAACGGCAAGCTGCAATTGACCGATTGTGTACAATAAACTGACTTTCTGCTTCACAACCACTATTGTACGTTCAAAGAGTTAAATCCATTTACACGCCGGGTGGCGGTAATATTTTTTGGGTGATTAGTGCATTCTAGTGACATAAACGTACAGTTTCCAGCCAACGGCAAGCTGCAATTGACCGATTGTGCTAAATAAACTGACTTTCTGCTTCACAACCACTATTGTACGTTCAAAGAGTTAAATCCGGTTTTATTTTTGGGGTGCTTATTGAATTAAAGAGTATGTCAGACAACACGCAGAGGAGTGGCAGAGGAGGCAATGTTTCAGGAGCGAGCAGACGTGGCAGCAGAGGAAGGGGTCGAGGCAGCACTAGTCGCAGCCAGAGGCCAGTGCTCCCGGTGTCATCCAGCGGTCGTGTCTCCACCGACAACCCTGCCGTCATCGATTGGTTGACTCGGTCGTCTTCCTCTTCCCAGGTCACCTCTGACACCTACAGCCAACGGTCGGTGGGTACGTCAGACACAACCGTTAGTTGGCATGGCCCGGGAGCAAGCCCACTGAAATCACGTGTCCTTGACCTGCCCCTGTCCTTTGGTGTTCCCTCACCAAGCGAAGTATCGCATGCTGTGGGCTCAGCCCCACTGTACAGTGAGGAAGAGCTAACAGAGGGCGGTCAGGAACGGGGGGAGACATCCGCCTCTTCAGCAGCCAGGCGAAGAAGTACTGGCCAGGAGAGTGGCTCGGTAGCCGGTCTAGAGACAGGTCTGTCTCCTGACCCACACACAGCCGAGGGGGCTAGTAGTGACGCGGAGACCCTAATTGATGATGATGAGGCTGATCGCACTTGGCAGCCTCGTCGTCATCAGGCTATTGCTTCCGCATCATCAGGAGAAGAGGGTGCCAGCTTGCCAGCGAGCAAAACAGTCGGTGGGTTGCCCAGGAGGCAGCAGGGTCGCAGCAGTGTCAGTGGAGCCAAACGGCCACGGAGTAGAGCACCAGCTCCACTGCAGCCTACCACCACGGCCAGTAGTGGTGCCGGTGTGCACGGAGGAAGTAGCAGTCAGCCAGTGAGGAGTAGCGGGGGCAAAGTTTCCTACTCGGCGGTGTGGCAATTTTTCGTCAAGCCGCCCGAGGAAGTAAACGTAGCCGTATGTCGACTATGTGGCCAGAAAGTCAAGCGTGGCCAGGGGGCCAATGTTGGGACTACAGCGTTGCGTCAGCATATGCAGTGTCGCCATTCGGTGGCCTGGGAAAACCGTGATAAAGATACGGCGGTTCTGCCTGCCCCAGCCCCCGATCCATCACCCGCTCCGTTACTTACTCCGTCACCCGACGTCAATCGCCCTCTATCAGCCAGTCAAGGCTCCAACACTTCTGCTGAGGGGAGTTGTCGCTCGTTGGCATCTTCCGCTCGTTCAGATGCTCCTTCTCCTGCTACTCCTCTTCACGGATTCCGTCAGCAGTCTTTCTTGGAATCCGTTTCCAAGAGACAACAGTTTGCGAGCACGCACCCGACGGTGCAGAAGCTGAACGTCCTCCTGTCCAAGTTGCTGGTGCTGCAGTCCCTCCCTTTCCAAGTGGTGGACTCAGCACCTTTCCGAGAAATGATGGCTTGTGCCGCACCGCGGTGGAGAGTGCCAAGCCGGCATTTCTTCGCCAAAAAGGCAGTGCCAGCCCTGTATTCACATGTAGAAGGGATGGTGGGCCAGTCTTTGAGCATGTCGGTCTCTGCCAACGTGCACGGCAGCGCCGACGTGTGGAGCTGTAACTACGGTCAGGGACAGTACATGTCATTTACGGCCCTCTGGGTGAACGTGGTGCCGGCACAGCCGCACCAGCAACTTGGACAGGTCACGCCGCTTTTGCCTCCACGTTTGCACGTCCTTGGTCCAGCAAAGATGTCCGCCTCTACCACCTCTTCTTCCGCCGTGTCCTCAGCCGCCACCCCCGTGCCAAGTCCCATTACCCGACCGGCATATCACATGTGCAGGGCGCAACGGTGTCACGCTGTGCTGCACCTGGTATGCCTTGGCGAACGTAGTCACACAGGGGAGGAACTTCTGAGTGTAATGAACAGAGAAATCGACAGATGGCTGTCTCCGCGCAAACTGAAAATCGGAACCATGTTGACCGACAACGGAAAGAACATGGTGTCTGCTCTGCGTCAAGGAAGGTTGTGCCATGCTCCATGCATGGCTCACGTGTTCAATCTGGTTGTCAAGCGGTTCCTAAAATCCACCATCCCACTGCAAGACATCCTTAAAATGTCACGTAAACTTTGCATGCATTTCAGCCATTCCTACACCGCAAAGCACACCCTCCTTGAGCTGCAGCGGCAGAACGGAATTCCACAGCATCGCCTGATCTGCGACATTGCAACAAGGTGGAATTCAACCCTACATATGTTAGACCGCCTTTACGAACAGCGAAAGGCCATCACCGATTTCCTGATGTTACAAGCGGATAAAGGTACTCCCCTGTGTAACTTAGATGTCAGCCATTGGCAGCTCATGCGTGACACCTGCCGCTTGCTCAGGCCCTTTGAGGAGGCCACGCTATTCGTGAGTCGGCAGGACTATGGGATGAACGACGTCATTCCTCTGTTGCACGTCCTGGAACAAATGCTGTTAACAATGGCTGGTCAGGGTGCGGTAGACGTGGCGCACAGATCTCAACGCCACATGACCCCTGTGGGGGCAGGACAGGAAGAAGAGGAGGAGGTAGAGGAGGACATTGGTGCTCAGGAATTATTGAGTGAAATGGGTGGTTTTTCCACTCAGCGGACAGGAGTGGAGGAGCAGGAGCATCTGGTAGAGGAGGAGGAGGAGACAGAGGACCCAGACGCACCGTGGCAGTATGCTGTGGAGATGGAGGCAGGGAGTCCCTCGCATTCCTTGGCACAAATGGCCCATAGCATGCTCGGTTGCTTGCGTAGCGACAGCTGAATAATAACCATCAGACAGAGGGATGACTTTTGGCTGTCCACCTTGTTGGACCCTCGCTACCGTTCAAAAATGGTGGCCTTTTTCACACCTGCTGAGAGGGAGGCCAAAATAAAGTACTATAAAAACCACCTATGTAGTCAGTTGGTCTCTGCCTTTCTGCGCCAACGTCCATCCTCAGACACTGTGGGCCCTGTGCGCTCGTGTTCCGCTGCCATGGCAGCAGGGGAGGGGTGGGGTGGTAGGAGCAGTGGCAGCTCCACCAGCAGCGGCTGCCTCAGTCTGCAGTCGATGATGAGTAGCTTTCTTCACCAGCGCAGTGAGGAAACTACTAACCAGCCACAGCAGCAGCAGCATCAGGTGGACCTGGAGCAGGACCTCAAACAACAGGCTTGGGCCTACTTGGACAGCACCCTGCCAACCGAGGTAGACAATCCCCTTGACTACTGGGCAACGAAACTTGACCTTTGGCCCCAACTAGCTGAATTTGCCCTTGAAAGGCTGTCATGCCCGGCCAGTAGCGTGGCATCGGAGCGCGTGTTTAGTGCGGCAGGAGGTATTGTAACTCCGCGGAGGACACGACTGTCCACCCAAAGTGTGGAGAGACTCACGTTTGTGAAAATGAATCAGGCGTGGATTAGTCTGGATTTCAAACCACCAGTTCCTGACACAACTGACTAAATCCGCCATGAATCATGCCCCAAACATGTTATTAGGGACAAATGGAAGACCTCCACCTGATCCGTACATTTGTATATATATTTTATTGAGAGGCTGCTGGTCGGCCGACTCATGTTTTGCACATTTTTAATGACTTATACTCTGCTGGTCGGGCCCCTCATGAATTGGGGTTTTTAAATTATTTATACTTCCCTGGACGACCGTCACATGAATTGAACCTTTTTAATGACTTATACTCTGCTGGTCGGGCCCCTCATGAATTGGTGTTTTTAAATTATTTATACGTCGCTGGACGACTGTCACATGAATTTAAACTTTTTAATTATTTATAGTCGACCAGTTCCAGACCGATGGAATAGCAATTTTTTTAAATATTTATTTGACACGTGTTGTCCATCTCATCAATGAGGTGGACTGTTTATTTATTGGCCACGGTTTGGCCCCCTCCTGTTTCTTACATTGTTAACTTGTTGTATCGGTCACGGTTTGGCCACATGTTTGGTTGTCTTGTTAAGATTTTCTGTAATGTACACAGTTACGCTTGACTTGTCGACTTTCCACAATCTCCTAAGGTATAGCATCGCATCAAAGTTTTTTTTTTTTTTTTTTTTGGTCTAAACCATTTCTTATAATGTCAATTTGTAGGATACGCCGCTGTAAGGCGACCTACTTTTTTGTCACTGTGTAGACATCTATTTATAGGCCGATGTTTGGCCAGAAAGATATATTTAGTAATAACCTAGCCGTTCAAGCCGCTCACTGAACACCTCGGGAATTGCTTTGTATATCTGTCGCCTTAGAGGCCGCTGTCTGAACAGCTCATGAATTGCTTTCTATATGTGTTGCCTTTGAGGCCGCTGGCTGGACAGCTGATGAATTGATTTGTATATATGTACTTATTGTCCGCTGTCCGGACAGCTCATGAATTACTTTTTGTATATAGCCTTCCAAACCACTCTCAGAATAAGTCATGATATTCATGCTGTGTATAGCCTTATAGGCCAATGGTCAATCAAGTCATGATTGTTATAGTGTGTATAGCCTTATAGGCCGCTGTCTTTACAACTTTATAATTCCATGCAGTATATAGCCCTATCGGCCACTTTCTGGCATCCAGTTGCTGTAGCCCCCATCACCACATTGTGCCACGGGCCCCTGTACCGCCTTCTCATACTGCTGCCAGATCCATCCTCTGCCATGTGCGTCTTTGTCGTCTGCTCACGCTGCTGGGTTCCAGTTTTAAACCTAGGCCTGTGTATGGCTTCCGAATACTGCTGCCTCCACCGCCATCCTGCGCCATGTGCCTCTGTCGTCTGCTCACGCTGCTGACGGCTTCCGCTTTTTAACCTAGGCCTGTGTATGGCTTCCGAATACTGCTGCCTCCACCGCCACCCTGCGCCATGTGCCTCTGTCGTCTGCTCACGCTGCTGACGGCTTCCGCTTTTTAAACTAGTCCTGTGTATGTCTTCCGAATACTGCTGCCTCCACCGCCACCCTGCGCCATGTGCCACTTTCGGGTCTCCTCACACTGCTGCCAGGTCCATACTGATTCATGGCCCCCTGTACCGGCTCCTCATGAACGTGGTTCAGCGGGTTTGCATCACTTAACGGCAAATCGTTGACAAATGCTGGGACGTTCAGTGTTGTGCGCATTAAGCCAGACACCAAAGGGCAGCACAGACCTGTTATTACTCGCTCAAGCATGGCTGAACAAAACCAGTCTCTACCACAAATTGGACCCAGACCTGCCCAGGGTCTCGTAACTAGATTGCACGGAGGAGTAGAGTCCGTTATCGGAATTAAATAGACAAAACGCCACACCAAAAAGAGTGGCCATTTCCAACACTTATTCCAGAAAGAGGAACAACCCGTTTCATATACGGCCCGTAGACGTTTCACGTCTGACACATTCAGTCGATTTAAGACGCAAGCTCCACTTCCTGTGGTCTCTGACCGTCGATATACCTTTAAGTGTCAGCTTTGAAGCTATATTCCCTCCGGAGCACTGACACTGGTGCCCTTCCGTCAACATGCCTTTAAGTTTCAGTTTTCAACCATATTCCCCACAGAAGCCAAACTCTTGGGTATCCCAGAAGCTGCTCAGCGGGTCAGGGCAATAAAGCTCCCGGTTCGCAGGTTGTTCCGTCTTATGGATGGAAGTACGACGGTATATGATCTTCTTCGCACCCACGGCATCACCTCATAGAATCTGTGCATTGCATCTGCAATCACAACGCTGACTTCCCGGATCGCCACTCAGCCATTGGACTCTTGATAGTCGTCCCCCCACACTGCTGCTGGGGGGACTTTTTAACCTAGGCCTGTGTATGGCCTTCAATTGAAGCTGCTTCCGCTCCGCCACTCTGCCATTGGACTCTTGATAGTCGTCTCCCCACGCTGCTGCTGGGGGGACTTTTTAACATAGGCCTCTGTATGGCCTTTAATTGAAGCTGCTTACGCTCCGCCACTCTGCCATGGGCCTCTTGGGTATCCCAGAAGCTGCTCAGCGGGTCAGGGCAATAAAGCTCCCGGTTCGCAGGTTGTTCCGTCTTATGGATGGAAGTACGACGGTATATGATCTTCTTCGCACCCACGGCATTACTTCGTAGAATTTCTGCATTGCATCTGCAATCACAACGCTGACTTACCGGATCGCCACTCAGCCATTGGACTCTTGATAGTCGTCTCCCCACACTGCTGCTGGGGGGACTTTTTAACCTAGGCCTGTGTATGGCCCTCAATTGAAGCTGCTTCCGCTCCGCCACTCTGCCATTGGACTCTTGATAGTCGTCTCCCCACGCTGCTGCTGGGGGGACTTTTTAACCTAGGCCTGTGTATGGCCTTCAATTGAAGCTGCTTCTGCTCCGCCACTCTGCCATTGGACTCTTGATAGTCGTCTCCCCACACTGCTGCTGGGGGGACTTTTTAACATAGGCCTCTGTATGGCCTTCAATTTAAGCTGCTTACGCTTCGCCACTCTGCCATGGGCCCCTGTACCACCTCCTCTTGCTGCTGCCAGGTCCAGAGTGTGTCATGGGTCCCTGTACGGCCTCCCATTGCTGCTGACTTCATCGCCAGACTCTGCCATGTGCCACTTTCAGGTCTCCTTACACTGTTGGTGGGTTCCATTTTGTGATAGGGTGCTGTATGGCCTTCCATTGCTGCTGCCTCCACCGCCACCCTGCTCCATGTGCCTCTGTCGTCTGCTCACGCTGCTGACGGCTTCCGCTTTTTAACCGAGGCCTGTGTTTGGCTTCCGAATACTGCTGCATCCACCGCCACCCTGCGCCATGTGTCTCTGTCGTCTGCTCACGCTGCTGACGGCTTCCGCTTTTTAACCTAGGCCTGTGTATGGCTTCAGAATAATGCTGCCTACACCGCCACCCTGCGCCATGTGCCTCTCTCGTCTGCTCACGCTGCTGCCAGGTCCATACTGATTCATGGCCCCCTGTACCGGCTTCTCATGAACGTGGTTCAGCGGGTTTGCATCACTTAACGGCAAATCGTTGACAAACGCTGGGACGTTCAGTGTTGTGCGCATTAAGCCAGACACCAAAGGGCAGCACAGACCTGTTATTACTCGCTCAAGCATGGCTGAACAAAACCAGTCTCTACCACAAATTGGACCCAGACCTGCCCAGGGTCTCATAAGTAGATTGCATGGAGGAGTAGAGTTCGTTATTGGAATTAACTGTGAGGGACTTTTAAACCTAGGCCTGTGTATGGCCTTCAATTGAAGCTGCTTCTGCTCCGCCACTCTGCCATTGGACTCTTGATAGTCGTCTCCCCACGCTGCTGCTGGGGGGACTTTTTAACATAGGCCTCTGTATAGCCTTCAATTTTAGCTGCTTACGCTCCGCCACTCTGCCATGGGCCCCTGTACCGCCTCCTCATGCTGCTGCCAGGCCCGTAATCTGCCATGGGCCCCCGTACCGACTCCTCATGCTGCTGCCAGGCCCGTAATCTGTCATGGGCCCCTGTACCGCCTCCTCATGCTGCTGCCAGGTCCAGAGTGTGTCATGGGTCCCTGTACGGCCTCCCATTGCTGCTGTCTCCATCGCCACACTCTGCCATGTGCCGCTTTCAGGTCTCCTCACACTGCTGGTGGGTTCCATTTTGTCATAGGGTGCTGTATGGCCTCCCATTGCTGCTGCCTCCACCGCCACACTGTGGCTCCACACTCTGGTTTTGGCCCCGTGACTGCCCAAATGAGTGAAGTGTGCGGTGATTCTAAGATCGACGGCACTCATCTGCATGTCATACTGACTGACAGTATTATTTCTCTTCCCCAGCAGACTCCAAGGGCATTTAAATTAAAGGTACAGTGTTCTGCACTAATATAAAGGCTCTCTGAAGCCTAGAAACACCCTTTTTATAAGTTAAATTCACAGCGAATATATTCGGCTCGAAGCGAATTTATTCGGCGAATTCGGCGAATCAGCCGAACCGAATTTTTGAATAATTCGCTCATCTCTAATCCTAACTTATGTCATCCATTTTTTTCACATAGCAGTCACTTTGTAGCGCAACACCCTGTCACCTTTCATTTATTTTGTCACTATTTTGGAATATAGTTAAGTGTCTGCGATCACTACTCCCATACACATACTGCCTGCGGTTTATACTCCCGTCCTTTTCTTTTTTTTTTTTTTAATTTACCACCCAGCTACTTCTTAGTTCTGACCAGCTAAAAATTTTTTTTACTGAAATTGACATATTTACATGTTTTTCCTCTGAGAAACATTTGCAATATTGTTTATTGTATTTACCAGTGAGCACACTTTGGTACTAAATACATACCGTCATAGAATTAATTCACAGGTAAGTTATCCTCATTAACCGCCTCCCGCCCATTATATAAGGTAATGATGGGCACAAGACAATTCTCTCGTTCTGGGAGGACGTCATATGACGTCCTCCCACTCTAACCGCGCATGCGCAGCTCCGGGAGCACGCAGCGTGGCGATCGGTGGTGCGCTGTGTCCACACAGTGGATCACCGATCAACGGAAAGAGCCGAAGATGTCAGCTTGGTCATGTGATCAGCTGTGTCCAATCACAGCTGATCACCTGTAAATAGCGAAATGCCGGTTATCGGCTTTTCTCTCCTCGCAAGCTGTCACACTGACTGCTTGAAAGGATAGGAGAGCCGGTAATCTGCATTCCTCAGAGGGGACATGTACACTGATCATCAGGGCACTAATGATCAGTGTGCCCTGATGATCAGTGTAGCCCCAGCAGTGCCACCTGTCAGTGCCCATCAATGCCAGCTATCAGTGCTCATCAGTGCCACCTGCCAGTGCCCATCAGTGCCACATCAATGCCACATATCAGTGCCTATCAGTGCCCATCTGAGCTGCCTTTCAGTGTCACCTATCAGTGCCAGCCAGTGTTACCTATCAGTGCTGCCAATCAGTGCCCGTCAGTGCCACCTATCAGTGCCGCCTAACAGTGCCAGTCAGTGCCGCTTATCAGTGCCAGTCAGTGCCACCTGTCAGTGTCGCCTTTCAGTGCCATATATGAGTGCTGTCTTTCGGTGCCACCTACTAGTGCCTCCTCATCAGTGCCACCTATCAGTACCCATCAGTGCAGCCTATCAGTGCCCATCACTGCAGCCTCATTAGCGCACATTAGTGAAGGAGAAAAATCACTTATTTACAAAATTTTATAACGAAAACTAAGGAAAAATTTTTTTTCAAAATTTTCAATTGTTTTTGGTTTGTTTAGCAAAAAATTTAAAACCCAGAGGTGATTAAATACCACCAAAAAAAAGCTCTATCTGTCTCAAAAAAAGATAAAAATTTCATATGGTTACAGTGTTGCATGACCGCGCAATTTTTATTCAAAGTGCGACAGCGCTGAAAGCTGAAAATTGGCCTGGGCAGGAAGGGTGTATAAGTGCCCTGTAGGCAAGTAGTTAAAGGCTTAACAGTGCTGGAATGTGGGTGGGCACTCTTATGTCATCCACGTACACTGTAGGACCATCATCTGGATAACTTACTACTACCACCTCCTACAAGACTTGCTTGCGGTAGCTGTAGAAGGGTTTCAAATATACACTGAGATCTGAGAGGCTGAAATATACTGATGAGCTAATGAGGATAGAGTAGTTAGCTGGAAAATAAGGGTTACACTTTATTCCATGAACTGATGCTGTCCTCTGCTTTGGACCTACTGGTTACTTTGGTAATATTACTGTTACTTATTGTATTTCTTTTATGTGAATGTTTATCTAAGGTAGAACTATATGACTTTTTTTCTGTTAATTTCAGCCAGTTGAACACATTGTCTGATATTTCATTGCGAGGATATGAAGTCAGTAATGCCGGACAGAAAGGAGAGATTCTTCAGTCATGTCCAAGTATCCTTTTCTTGTTTTAGTGATCTTCTGTAACCAAATCATGAGACCTTTTCATGTACACTATACCCAGTCCAACATACTGTCATGCTTACCCCTAACGCAGGTGGTCAGGCACTATAGCTGGCTTTTGTGTTCTTCACCTATAGCAGGCCCCTTTCCCATAAGGCAAGCAAGCCCACCGGTACTTGGGGCAGGCACAAACTGAGCACAGCAAACAGGTACTTGTGGTTGGCAGAGTGGTTTAGTTACAGCCCAGGTACAAGACAGGCAAGGTTAAGCATAGGGTCAGATTCATAGTCAAAAGGCAGGCAGAGTTCAAAGAGTAGTCGATAGCCAATCCGAGGTCATCAAGGAGAGAATCCAAACAGCAGAGCAGGACAGACAGACAGCGAGCTTGCAGCACATGTTACAAATGCAATATCATGAGCATGAGACTTCGTTCTTGGCTGGCTTAAATTGAGTTTAGTCTCTACACTGAGTCTGGCCACATCAATCACCTTGCAGGTGGACAGACACAGAGAGTGCATCATAGCCAAAGTTAGGATACTGGAATGAGACTAACAGTTGTGACGGCTCAGGAGGATTATATGCTTCTGACACACACCCTAATTTGAGAGCTGGTTGTTTATTACCCACAAGCCTTATACATTTTATTATAAAAATGTGCCTGTTTCAGAATTGGCAAGGTTGGCAATAGTAAGAAACAAAGAAAAAGATCAAATAAGTATTTTAGTGGGTGTGCATCAGAGGAGTTTGGAGGGTAGGTCAGTGGCAAGTATGTGGGGGAGAGGAATAGGAGGGTATGACTGTGGAAGGCATGTGCAGAAGAGGAATTAATAAGGGATTTTAGGGTCCTGTGTAAAAGTGGTGGGTATGTCAGAGGACAGTATCAGCAGGGGAGGACTGCAGAGGCTCAGACAGTTGGCAGTAGGAGCAGTAGAGGGGAGCTGGAGGGATGTAATAGCAGATAGTTTGAGCAACAGAGGGATGCTGGTGTGTATGGCACTGGTGACTTTGTGTAGGAGGGGGGTGTGTGACATTGTAGTATGTTTGGGAGAGGTGACAGACAGGTAAGTGCTAGGAGACAGAGGCTCTGATATATACCACTCTGTTGTGCCAACCTCTGCAGCAGAAAGTTGTGACATGGGTGCACAAGGCAACCAAAGGAATGCAGGGCTGGCTTTGGGCTCTTGCCACCTTTCGGTTGTTTAACACATCTGCCATGTTCACCTGCTTCCACAGTATACTGTTGACAGGTGAAACTGGGAGCAGCAGGGCAGAGAGCAATAGAATTGGAGGTGCAGGTGGTTTCCATAAGGATGCTGGGCTTTGGAGCCCTTGCTGTTGCTCGCTATGCCCACCTTGTTAAGGAGCCTCCTTTGCGTGGTTTTGAAGGGTGTTGCGGTAAGCAACACTGGTAGTGGTTCAGCCTGTTCAGTGGCCACTACCTCAGCCTGCTTTTGCTGAAACTGGTGGAACCTCAAATGCAGCATAATGGCAGGTCACCTGCCACGGTGTGTATGTGCTGTAAAGCTGCTATTCTTACTTGGTCTATAGCTTGTTGCTGCATATGATGAAACATCAGCTTTCCAGGGTCCATTCTGCTTAGTCACCTTTTTGGACTGGGTGAAGAAGGGATTGTAGCTTGAAAGGCGTAGCAAGTGTTCTAGTGTGTGGAATGTAGTGGGGACTGCTGTTTAATAGAAATATAAAATATGCATTCTTGAATTATTTCTGGCCCTTGCTCACTTGCAAACATTGTTTTTTATTAGAAATAACCCAGTTGTTCTATGTAAATACAGCACAGGGTACTAGATCTTTAGTCTTTGACCACTGGTTATACGTAGCTACCATTAGTTGATTGCACATTGGCAAAAAAAAGAAAGCTTTAGGGGCATGCCTGTACATAAACCATTCCACTCTGTTAGCTCAGTTTTGTTGGCTAGCACCTACGTTTTGGACTACTAAAAGTAACGCACCTCTTTCCTATGCAAAGCTCTCAACACTTTGAATCCTGTGTGAAGACATCTGCCACAGTAAGTGCAGGGCTTGCACACCTTAAATCTGCCCCTGGGTGCTGGCTCTTCTATGCTTTGGTCACCAAGGAGAGCAGGCTGCAAAACTTTCAATGGTGTGTTGCAGCATGGATGAGAGTTGCCAGCCATTTAAATTTGCCACCATTTTTGTCCTTAGTCTGTTGCACATCTAAAGCTACTGCATTTTTGTTCTCGGACATTTCACTGTGAACGTGTGTGCCTTTTTCCATCTCCGGGCATGCTGTTTTCTGGCTGGCACCAGCAATTAAAAACTCCTTCGGTGGGACCACACAATGTTGCCTTGATGTCTACATGGGTGCAGCAGCCTACAGTGCCTAGTACCAAAAGCTTAACTCTGCCCTCTCCACAGCAACAAAAGCCATGAGAACACTTGCAGCTTACATGGAAAACCACAAGCACAGGGGTAAGGGTCGGATGGCTTTGCGTGCTCAGATACATAGTTCTAGTTTTTGAAGGTGGGGGTGGGGGGAAGGGTATGTCAGGATAGCCTATTTCCAGAGGGTAGTAATACCCTCTGTTTGGATAGTTGTCCCCGGTCTGATTCCCTTCTGTTTTCTGGACTGTGCCGGTGCTTTAGCCACTCAGCTGTTCTGCTTTTCTAGAGAGGAATTTTCTGCCTTAATGTCTGATTTTATGGGCAGAATTTGGGTCATTTTAGTGTCGATAGATAATGGGTCGCAAGCAAGCACCTTTAGTTTCATCTACCGGGTAAATCTCTGACTGTGGCTTGGCTGCAGACCCATTGCCTGAGAGGAAGATCTCCATTATCAGGAATCAGATCAGGACGAGGGTGCTTTGAAAGAAATGTTGGCCAAACTCAAAAGTATAAAAATAAAAGGAATTTACTTAGCTTGGTTTAAAAATATATTACAGATGATAAAAATAGATATAATACAACATCAATCAAATCCAGGGGAGCCCATAATTTAATTTGATATTCCTGGAGATGACTGTCCTCTTTTTTTTTTTTTTCCAGGCACTGCGTGACATTCCGTCCCCAGACATGGCCCTGGATGAACTCCCTTGTATTTTGTCTAATATATATATATATATGTATGTATATGTGTGTATATGTATATATATATATATATATATATATACACATAAGTTGCAAGAAAAAGTATGTGTCTAAGTCACAACAATAGAAGAACACATACTACACAAACACATAATACTACACAAACATTAGATGTTGCCATGGTTTAATTGCACATAACATGTAAACATTCACAGTGCAGGGAGGAAAAAGTATGTGAACCTTTGGACTTAATAACTGGTTGACCCTCCTTTGGCAGCAATAACCTCAACCAAACGTTTCCTGTAGTTGCAGATCAGACCTGCACAACGATCTGGAGTAATTTTGGACCACTCCTCTTCACAAAACTGTTTCAGTGTAGCAATATTCTTGGGATGTCTGGTGTGAATCGCTTTCTTAAGGTCATGCCACAGCATTTCAATCGGGTTGAGGTCAGGACTCTGACTGGGCCACTCCAGAAGGCGTATTCTGTGCTGTTGCAGCCATTGTTTTGTTGAATTACTTGTATGCTTTGAGTCATTGTCCTGTTGCATCACCCATCCTCTGCGGAGCTTCAGTTGGCGGACAGATGGTCGTACGTTTTCCTGCAAAATGTCTTGATAAACTCTGGAATTCATTTTCCCATCAATGGCAACAATCCGTCCAGGCCCTGAGGCAGCAAAGCAGCCCCAAACCATGATGCTCCCTCCGCCATGTTTTACAGTGGGGATGAGGTTTTGATGTTGGTGTGCTGTGCCTTTTTTTCTCCACACATAGTGTTGTGTGTTCTTCCCAAACAACTCAATGTTGGTTTCATCTGTCCACAATATATTTTGCCAGTAGTGCTGTGGAACATCCAGGTGCTCTTTTGCAAACTTCAAACATGCTGCAATATTCTTTTTGGACAGCAATGGCTTCCTCCGTGGTGTCCTCCCATGTACTCCATTCTTGTTTAATGTTTTCCTTATTGTAGATGTGTCAACAAAAATGTTAGCATGTGCCAGAGATTTCTGTAGGTCTTTAGCTGACACTCTGGGATTCTTCTTTACCTCCTGCAGCATTCTGCGCTGTGCTCTTACAGTCATTTTTACAGGACGACTACGCCTAGGGAGAGTAGCAACAGTGCTAAACTTTCTCCATTTGTAGACAGTCTGTCTTACCGTGGACACATGAACATCAAGGCTTTTGGAGATACTTTTGTAACCCTTTCCAGCTTCATGCAAGTCAACAATTCTTGATTGTAGGTCTTCTGAGAGCTCTTTTCTGCGAGGCATGGTTCACATCAGACAGTGCTTCTTGAAACCAGTAAACCCAAAACAGGTGTGGGTTTTTTAAGGGCAGGACAGCTGTCAGCAACACATCCAATATCATCACACTGATTGGAGTCAAGGTTGGCTCACTCCTGGCTCCAATTAGCTCTGGGAGAAGCCATTAAGCTAGGGCCTCACATACTTTTTCCTCCCTGCACTGTGAATGTTTACATGTTATGTGCAATTAAACCATGGCAACATCTAATGTTTGTGTAGTATTATGTTCAGCAGACTGTGTTCTTCTATTGTTGTGACTTAGAAGACGTTCAGAGCACATTTTATGCCCAATTCATGCAAAACTCCACGTAATCCCAAGGGGTTCACATACTTTTTCTTGCAACTGTATATACAGAGAGAGACAAAAACTAGTTAAAACCAATTTGAACAGCTCACATTCCCAGAGTAAGAAACTTGAGATTGGATGTCACAGTAGTATGAATAAGTATTTATAGATATACTGTATTTTTTGCTCCATAAGACGCGCCTAGGTTTTAGAGGAAAAAAACAAGAAAAAAAAATATTCTGAACCAATGGACTGCAGACATAGTACAGGAAATGAGCAGAGACTGCGGACATGGTAGAGGAGATGACCAGAGACTGCGGACACAGTACAGGAGATGACCAGAGACTGCGGACGTAGTACAGGGAATGACCAGAGACTGCGGACACAGTACAGGGAATGACCAGAGACTGCGGACACAGTACAGGGAATGACCAGAGACTGCGGACACAGTACAGGGAATGACCAGAGACTGCGGACACAGTACAGGGAATGACCAGAGACTGCGGACATAGTACAGGGAATAGTTAAACCAAAAACTCTATATATCCCCAAAGAAAAGTAAAACTTTCACCCTTGAAAGTGCAAATCTTATAAACCTTTTCCACAATCTTTTCCCAAAACTTAAATTCTTTACCCCAAATATCCAAATTAAATTTGAACAGAAAAATATCCACAATACAAAGTCCTCAAAATAATGTCCACATTGTTCAATCTTCCAGATGTGATAAGTATCCAATTCGCCACTTCAATCCAAAATACCTCAAAAAAATATAAACTCAATATAGTGCATTATCTTTCAAATGAGATAATAAATAATCAGTGATATCATGCACAACCACTCGTGACAAAAGAAAAAAAAGAAAGAAAATTTGTTATAAATGAATAAAACACAAATGGTAAACATAAATTATAAATTATAAATATATCCCCAATTTTTTACAATATTGTGAACAGTACATGTGAGGTGAGCACACGCAACTTGTGATATAGTAAATTAATTCAACAGGTGAAATCACAACAAATCCAAACAAATAACTAGTGATAGGTGCACTAGTCCAAATTGGTGCCACCACTCTGCTAGGATATTATATCATTACCCTCTTGCAACTTGTACAGGCGTTTTCAAACAGTCCCAAATGCTAGATGGCTTTCCTCTAACGGGAATGTGCAGTGGAATCCTTCCCACTTCCTCACAGGGCATAAGCATAGAGAAGAGAAGACTCAGTGGAGTAAATAACTGAAAATTCCAAATTTAATATCTGCTTACATATAGACAGGGTGAACCGTCCATCCTAATGCAAAAACCACATCCAAGATGGCCACGCTGTTCCTTCTGGTTTTGCGTCTGACGTCAGACGCAAAACCGGAAGGAGCAGTGCGGCCATCTTGGATGTGGTTTTTGCATATCTATATGTAAGCAGATATTAAATTTGGAATTTTTATTTACTCCACTGTGTCTTCTCTTCTCTATGCTTATGCCCTGTGATAGTGTAAAAAAATTGGGGATATATTTATAATTTATAATTTTTGTTTACCATTTGTGTTTTATTCATTTATATCAATTTTTTTTTTCTTTTCTTTCGTCACAAGTGGTTGTGCATGATATCACTGATTATTTATTATTATCTCATTTGAAAGATAATGCACTATATTGAGTTTATATTTTTTTGAGGTATTTTGGATTGAAGTGGCGAATTGGATACTTATCACATCTGGAAGATTGAACAATGTTGACATTATTTTAAGGACTTTGTATTGTGGATATTTTTCTGTTCAAATTTAATTTGGATATTTGGGGTAAAGAATTTAAGTTTTGGGAAAAGATTGTGGAAAAGGTTTATAATATAGTACAGGGAATGACCAGAGACTGCAGACAGTATAGGGGATGACCAAGAGACTGCAGACAGTACAGGGGATGACCAGAGACTGTGGACCTTTTAGGGAGGGAGGGGGAGCGGGTACCTGAATGTGACAGGTACCCGCTCCCACTTCCGCGGAACCTGTCGTGTCCCAGAAGATGCCGGACCATTCACAAAGCGCAGTGCTTCTCGCGCATGCGCAGTGGGCACCCAGCTGTCACAGATGCTGGCGTGGGAAGAACCCGGGGCGGGAAGACTGTTCTGGACCGAGGAATAGGTAAGGTCCTGCATCAGAGAACAGCTGAGCGGCCGGCCCGGTATTCTGACATGGTGGCGGCGGAAATAATGGACCGGCCGCTTTATATTCGCTCCATAAGACGCACTGACATTTTCCCCCCTTTTTTGGAGCGAAAAATACTGTACTTTATACACAGACGTGATTATTTATACACTAACATAATTGATAACATAAAAACTAAATTATTATTATTAATATTATACAGGACTTATATAGCGCCGACAGCTTGCTAAGCGCTTTACATTATGGATTGAGACAGTACAGTAACAATACAGTTCAATACAAGCGGGATTAGAGGGACCTGCTCCTTGGAGCTTACAATCTAGGAGGAAGGGGATAGTGGTACAAAAGGTAAATAACTTTGGGGGATGGAGTGGTTGGAAGAGTAGAGGATTCCAGTATTAGCTGGGGGTGGGGTAGGCTTCCCTGAAGAGATGGGTTTTCAGAGTGCGCCTAAAAGTGAGCAGAGTAGGCGATAGTCTGATAGATTGGGGTAGGGAGTTCCAGAGGATGGGAGAAGCCCTGGAGAAATCCTGGAGACGAGCATGGGAGGAGGAGACAAGGGAGCTAGAGAGTAGGAGGTCTTGCGAGGAGCAGAAAGTACAGTTTGGGTGGTATTTAGAGACAAGATCGGTGATGTAATTTGGGGCAGTGTTATGAACGGCTTTATACGTCAGTGTTAGTGTTTTTAATTTTATCCGTTGGGCAATTGGTAGCCAGTGGAGGGTTGGCAGATACAGAACGGTTAGTAAGGTGGATGAGTCTGGCAGCAGCATTCATGATGAACTCAAGTGGGGATAGCCTGCGATGAGGTAGGCCAATGAGGAGGGACTTACAGTAGTCGAGGCATGATATAACAAGGGAGTGAATGAGTTGCTTAGTGGTTTCCGAGGTTAGGAACGGTCGTTTCTTTGAGATGTTGCGGAGGTGAAGTCTACACAAGTTTGTCAGCGATTGGACCTGGGGCTGAAAGGACAGATTGGAGTTTAGGATTACACCTAGTACCCTGGCGTGAGGGGTGGGACTGATGATAGTGTTGTTGATCTTCATGGAGAAGTCGGGGGGGGGGGCACGGGCTGGGGGGAATACTAGGAATTACTTTAATTATCTATTAAAACCTATATTACATTCCACCCTCTGATTTACAAGATGGTTTAAAATATGCAAACTTACAAACAGACAAAGCTTTAATAGCAAAATGTTATTCTCCATGTATTCTTTTCACATGTAGTCTAATTTTAACATTTCTGGCTTCATTGATTTTATCCTTCACATTTTCAAAATTATCAGATATGTATGCAAACACTGATCACTGATTTTAGAGATAGTCCATCTCCTATTTATCTCACCCCTTAGGTATTTTTTGGACCACGTACAAATGTATGTATAAAAAGATTTTCCACCCTTACACCCCTCGGTTAAATTTTTCTCAAATGGGAAATAGGGTAACACTTGTTCTATTCATCTACAGTACATTGAAAAAGTATTCATACCCCTTGAAATTTTCCACATTTTGTCATGTTACAACCAAAAACGTAAATGTACTTTATTGGGATTTTATGTGATAGACCAACACAAAGTGGCACATAATTGTGAAGCGGAAGGAAAATGATAAAATGGTTTTCAAAATTTTTTACAAATATGTGAAAAGTGTGGCGTGCATTTGTATTCAGCCCCCCTGAGTCAATACTTTGTAGAACCACCTTTTGCTGCAATTACAGCTGCAAGTGTTTTTCGTTATGTCTTTATCAGAGAGTGCCATTTTTGCCAATTCTTTTCAGAATAGCTCAAGCTCTGTCAGATTGGACGGAGAGCGTCTGTGAACAGACAATTTTAAGTTTTATTAAGCTCTTGATAGTTACAGTCGACACTGAATAATAAATAGTTTTGAACATAACATAGAACAGAAAGTTCACTTGTTTGGAGAGCTCAGCAATATATTTATAATGAACAAAGGAATCATATTCAACTATACCCTCCAAAAATATAGTGTTGATAAAATGCAATTTTTTTTTCAAGTCTACAATGCAGAGAACAAGGGAGGAGGGGGAAAGAAAAAAAAAAAGAGAGGAAGGGAGGAATGGAAGAGAGAAATGAAAGAATAGATGAAAATAGCACCTTTGAGAAACCTGGCATATTCCATAAGTTACAGTGATATAAAACAGAGGTCACACAACCCCAGAGAACCACACAAAACGTTACACCCTTAGTTGTGTATAGAGTTTGGAATATCTCCTAGATTGTAAGCTCGAAAGAGCAGGGCCCTCGAACCCCTTCGTGTATTGTATTGTACTGTTTTGTCTCATGTTCTGTCCCCCACGCTAATGTACAACGCTGAGCAAACCCTTTGACACTATATAAACACTGTATAATAATAATAATATCTAAAAATGAGCCATGGAGACCACATTTTGTGTAATTTTGCGATTGATTCTTTAGCAATGGCTATGGTTTCTTCCATGTCAAAAATATCTTCCACCATCTGTAGCCACTCAACCAATGTAGGAGTTCATGTAGATTTCCAGTATTTTGGAATTAAAGACTTGGCAGCATTTAGGAGGTGTCTAGTGAGTGACCGTTTGTCTTTTCAAAGAGCAATTGGCTATATGGAGAAGACAGCAAGCTGGTGTGAGTGCAGTGTTCGTGTCTGTGATGTGAACAATAAGCTCACATATTTTCTGCCAGAAAATGGGCACTCCCACCAAATGTCTAGTAACATGGTTCCTTGAGCCTGGAAGCATCTCCAACAGAGATCGGAAGACAACGGGCACCATAATTTCAGCTTTACAGGAGTAGTATACCAGTTAGTAAAAACTTTATAGGATGTTTCCTGTATTCTGGTACTGATCGAGCATTTATGAGCTAAAAGACAGGCATGCTCCCATTGCTCGTGTGAAAAGTTTGATTGAAGAGCCTTCTCCTATTGCGCCCAGTCTCTGCAGGGAACTTCCAAGTCTGCATTTTAAAGGAAGGAATAAATAAGTGATGTGTTTCTACTAATAGGTTCCTTCCCAAGGAGTAAGGATTCAAAGGGAATCCGTAACCGCAAGAAATTAATTTTCTGCATAGAAGCATGCACATAATTATGCAGTTGGCGGTAGGTCCAGAAAGAGCAGGGATGTCGTTGATCCAATTCCAACTTCAGAGCGTCATATGACTTTAACTTGTTCTTAGTTATACAATGAGTTATCAACAGAGGGGTATGTTCATCGTTAGGTGGTATGATATGCGGGTCCAAACCCGGGAGGAAATCTGGGTTCTGTGCAATCGAGGAAAGAGGACCTGGGGAAGAGGACAAACCATATTCCCTATTTACTGTATGAAAAACATCCAACGTAGCTTTTAGAAGAGAGTTTTGGTGAATACAACGTGGGCATTTTGTCACGATCTGGGTCAGGTTCAGAGACCAGTTGCTACAGCAGTTGTAAGGCTTACCTGAAACCAGCAGGATTGGTACACCAGCGGCCCACCCTGGGAATGACGCAGGCTCACCTGAGGCGCGGGGTCTAAGCATCCACCGGTCTTCCCCAGAGCTCCTAATGGTGGAGATGGATTTGGCTGCGTGTGAATGCCAGGTCGCAGATCTCAGGATCACCCCACCAGGGAATGAGTAGGCTGGAAACCAAAAGCGGATCAAACAGTTCAGGAATCAAACCGAAGCGGAGTCAGTCACAAGCCAAGGGTCGGTCACCAGTGGTAGTAGATAGGATGAGGCAGAATCGTAGTCAGTAGCAAGCCAAAGGTCGGTAACGTAGAGGAAGACGGCAGCAGGAACAGTAAGCGGGATATTGGCTGGTAAGGCACAATAATCTGGCAACCAGGAAGTGCAGAGACATGGCTTTTATAGGAAGTTCATGGGAGGAGCAAGGAGTTCAAGGTTCAAGACAAAACAAGGCTAAGGCAGGATCATCCAAAGATTTGTCAAGGGAGCTGTCCAGCATTCCAGGTGGCTCAGCGAGAAGAAACACCGTCTCTCACCGCAGAAGGCCCAGGTTCGCTCCCAGGCTCTGACAGTACTCCCCTCCTCACAGGACGTCCCCTGGACGTCTTAGGACCAGGCTTGTGGGGAAACCTCTGGTGGAATTCTCTTGTTAGTCTAGGAGCATGAACATTTTCCTCAGGCTCCCAAGAATTTTCCTCTAGCCCATATCCTTCCCATTGGACCAGATATTGCAACTTTCCTCTAAACATCCTAGAATCAAGAATCTTCTCCACCACATATTCTTCTTCGCCCTGTACCTCAACAGGTGGAGGAGGTGGAAGAATTCTTCCAGAGAAAGGATTTTCATGAAATGGTTTAAAAAGCGATACATGAAAAACCGGGTGAATCTTCATACTGTCAGGAAGTTTTAAGCGAAGGTAACTGGGTTGATCTGAGCAGAAATCTGAAAAGGACCAACAAACCTTTGACCCAACTTAGCAGATGGCACATGCACCTTCAAATTCTTTGTTGATAACCAAACTTTGTCACCCACATGAAACGTAGGAAGTGCTTTCCGGTGTCTGTCAGCAGCCTTTTTGTAATATTCCCGAGCTTCCTTCAAAGTCTCAATCAATTTCTCCTGAATCTCCTGCAATGTAGTTAGTCTGTTGGTAACAGCAGGAATTGGAGTTGTGATAGGGAGATCAGGAATAAAAACTGGATGATAACCGGTGTTTAAGTAAAAGGGACTTTGAGAGGTGGAACTATGTTTAGAATTGTTGTATGCAAACTCTGCAGTGGGAAGACAGTCCACCCAGTCATCCTGAAGATAAGTGACAAAGCATCGAAGATACTGCTCCATTGTTTGATTAGTTCTCTCAGTCTGACCATTAGACTGGGGATGAAAAGCAGAGGACAGATTGATTGTAACACCCAAGGCTGAGCAAAAGCTTTTCCAAAATTTCGAAGTAAACTGCACACCTCTGTCAGACACCACATCATCTGGGATTCCATGCAGTTTAAATACTTCTCGAACCATTAGTTCTGCAGTCTGTTCAGCAGTGGGCACCCCCTTCACTGGAACAAAATGGGCCATCTTTGTGAGACGGTCAACCACCACCAAAATGGTGGTCATTTCTTTTGAGGGAGGTAAATCTACCACAAAATCCATAGAAATAGACCCCCATGGTCTCGATGGAAAAGGGAGTGGCTGAAGCAACCCCAAAGGAGAGGCTCGGGGAGTTTTATTGCGTGCACAGGTCAAGCATGAGGCCACATAGCCTTTGACATCCTTCTTGTACCCCGGCCACCAAAAGGAACGTGACAACAGTTCTTCGGTCTTAGTAACTCCAAAATGCCCAGCAAGTTTGGAATCATGAACCAACTTGAGAGCTTCCACCCGAACAGATTCAGGTACATACAGATGATGTCCTTGAATCCAAAAGCCATTTTTGTACATCAGGTTCATATCCCTAGGAGGATCATTGAGAAGTGGGTCATTCTCATACCCCTCTTTGAGAAGACTCAAGAATGTCTTTGCACTTGTGGCCCCTAGGAAGTTTTTTTGTGTTAGGATGGAACATTCGGAGTTGCCCTCCAGGGGAGGCTCAGACAGCATCCTTGATAAGGCATCGGCCTTACCATTCCTCGATCCCGGTCGATATGATATAACAAAATTAAATCTGGAAAAGAATGGAGACCAGCGAGCTTGTCTAGAAGACAATCTCTTGGCCGAACGAATAAATTCCAGATTTTTATGGTCCGTGACAACAGTTACAGGATGATTAGCCCCTTCTAGCAGATGCCTCCATTCAGAAAAGGCTTCCTTAATTGCCAGTAGCTCTTTATTCCCAATGTCGTAATTTCTTTCGGCTGAGGACATCAAACGGGAGAAGAAGGCACAAGGATGAAGCTGCATCTTTTCACCACTTCGCTGAGACAGGATTGCTCCCACGGCCGAATTGGAGGCATCCACTTCCACTGTAAAGGCTAGTTCAGGATCCGGATGTACCAAAATTGGTGCAGAAGTGAAAAGAGTTTTTAGTTTTTCAAACGCAGCTTGTGCCTCAGAGGTCCACACAAAGGGTACCCCTTTCTTTGTAAGCTGTGTGATTGGAGCTATCACTTTAGAAAAGTTTCTTATAAATTTTCTGTAAAAGTTGGCAAACCCGACGAAACGTTGAATTTCCTTAACATTTCCAGGTGCTGACCAATCTACCACTGCTTTGATTTTCTCGGGATCCATGCTCACGCCCTCTGGAGAAATGATATAGCCTAAGAACTGGATCTGGGTTTGTTCAAACTCACATTTTTCCAATTTAATGTAGAGTCTATTCTTCCTTAATCTTTCAAAGACTGTGCAAACATGTTTGCGGTGCTCCTCCCAATTATTGGAAAAGATAAGGATATCATCTAGATAGGCAATCACAAATTGGTCCAACAGATCACGAAAAACATCGTTGACAAAATGTTGAAATGTTGCAGGGGCATTGCAAAGTCCAAACGGCATCACCAAGGACTCGAAATGCCCATACCTAGTTCTGAAGGCAGTCTTCCATTCGTCTCCTTGACGAATGCGGACAAGGTTATATGCCCCTCGTAGATCAAGCTTGGTAAAGATCTTGGCAGAGCGAAGTCTTTCCAACATTTCAGAGATCAAAGGTAATGGATAGCGGTTTTTAATAGTAATTTTATTCATGTCTCTGTAGTCAATGCATGGACGCAAGGTGGAGTCTTTCTTTTCAACAAAGAACCGGGCTGCCCCCGCTGGAGAAGTTGAGTGTCTAATAAAGCCCTTCTCCAAATTCTCATCGATCCCTGAGTACTTTTAACTCAGGTTCCGACAGATTGAAGAGGCGGCCAAAAGGTATTTCTGCCCCTGGGAGCAGCTCAATGGGGCAATCATATGGGCGATGAGGGGGTAATAGATCTGCATTCTTCTTGTCACAGACGTCCCAGAACTCATGGTAATGTGTGGGCAAGTTGTCATATGACTGGGTAGCCACTATATCACCTTGCGCTTCCTTGGTCGGCAAGGCTTTTTGCAATGTTTTTCACAGTGGGAGGACGTAAAATCTATAGTCCGTGCTCCCCAGTTGATGGAAGGATTGTGAGTGGAGAACCAAGGATTGCCCAGGATGATGGGAAACTTGGGTGATGTAATCAGCTGAAAGCTGATGGTCTCACAATGGTCAGCCTCAAACAACAGTTTCAGGGGGACCGTTTTATGGGTAACAGGTCCTGAAGATAAGGGTGACCCATCAACTGTCTCCATATCAATAGGGGTAAATGTGTCTCTTGCTTCAATATTATTGCTGTTGGCAAACTCTATATCCATAAAGTTCCCCCCGCCCCGGAGTCCAGCATAGCTGAGCAGGAGATTTCACGGCCCTCAAATACAAGTTTAATAGGGATAACAAAGTGAGAAAGTAGTGAGTTCACTTTATTCTCTTCAGAAATCAGTGGGGAGACAGACTGGCTTATAGAGTTTATGTGTTCAGGCTCAATCACATCAGTCACAGCAATAGTTCTTTTAACCTTGTTAGGACAATTAATTGCATAATGACCAGAATCCCCACAATAAAGACATAAGTTCTCTGAACGTCTTCTCTCTTTCTCTTGGATGGAAATGGATCTCTTTTTTTTTTTTTTTTTAATTAAATATTTATTAAATTTTTCATATTAATATAAAAACCCAAAAAGGGAAATAATTCTCATACAAGTAAACAATTATATAACATTTCTACCTTTCCCTTACTGAAGACTCTTTTCCTTCCCATCCCACTACCCCCCCCTCCCGCCCCTCTTCCCCCCTCCCGCCCCTCTTCCCCCCTCCTCCCCCTCTGCAGATTCTAACCCTTTCTAATCTCTTGAGGCTTATTAATTTTTTTTTATTTTTTTTGCTAACATCCTAGTTTATATCTTCCTATATTTCTCTTTCAATCCTGCTCTTTCCCACTTTTCCCATCTTCTGGAATAAACTCCCATCCTATCTTCTTGCATATGGTATGATCTTTCCATTCTACCTATCTGGTTTACTCTATTAATCCAGTCTACCTCCTTCGGTACCTCAACTTTCCGCCAAAACTTGGGTATCAACCCTTTCGCCGCATTCAAGAAGTACCAAATACCTGAATCTTGTGTTTGTGTCTAATTCTGTGAGTATTCTATACACTTTTGAGATACCGTGCTTCCCATCCCTTCGTGTCTCTAACAACCTTTCAAACATATTCCACTCCTGTTTTAGTCTCAGGGGTTTCGGTAGATTTCCAATAAAACTTTTCAGTTGCTGATATTTCCACTCATCTATTCTAATAAAAATATCTCCCTTCTTCTCTATTAACTCTTTAAGTGATCTCAATTCTCCCTCCACCAAAACATCTCTCAATTGGGTATCCTCCTTTCTAAACCATCTCCCTGATATCTTATTCTTTCCCGGGGGAAAGTACTCAGTATTTGTGAGAGGCATTAGTATAGAATTAAATTCCCATTTCATGTTTTTGTGTAAATTGTCCCATACCCTAAAGACATTTAAAGTGTAAATACTTGTGCTTTCTTTAATTCCCCTAAACTGTGGTGGGACCCATATCATCTGACTCAATCTAATGCCACTAAGATCATTTTCAATTGTTACCCAGCTTTTCCCCTTATGGTTAAATGTCCAGTCATATATTCTTGCTAAAACCACTGCTTTATAGTATCTCTTGACATCTGGTAGGCCCAATCCCCCTTTCTCTTTAGTCCTACTCAATGTTTCATATGCTATTCTGGGTTTTTTATTCTTCCATATGTATCTTGTTAACATTTTTTTCATTATCTTAAAGAAGGCTTCTGGAATTTTAATTGGTACCATTTGAAATCTATACAGTATTTTAGGCATGACTACCATTTTGACTAGGTTTATACGTCCTATCCAGGATGGGTTTCCTCCTTCTAGTCTTTTTAAATCTTCCCTGATCTCGTTTATCAAAGAGATATAGTTTAATCTATACAAATGCTTAGATGAGGCAGTGAGTTTTATTCCTAGGTATTTTATCTCTTTTTCTCTCCATATAAAGGGGAATTCTTTTTGTAGTTTTTCTTTTTCATTCTTTGGTATATTAATATTCAGGATCTCTGTTTTCGCTGGATTAATTTTTAAATTTGATAGTTCACCATACTCCTTCAGAATCTTCATTATATTTGGGAGAGTTATTCGGGGATTCCCCACATAGAACAATAAGTCGTCCGCAAAGGCCGCTACTCTATGTTCTATGGATTCTATCTGAATTCCCTTTACCGATCCACTATTTCTTATTATTGACAACAGAGGTTCGAGTGACAATACATATAGCAGAGGGGACAGTGGACAGCCCTGTCTTGTACCATTAGACATTCCGATGGGTTCTGATCTCTCCCCATTTACCGTGATAATTGCAGTAGGCTCCCTATATAATTTACTTATCCACTCTCGCATTCTATCACCTATCCCCAACACTTTTAAGTTGTCCATCATAAAGCCCCAGTCCACTCTATCAAATGCCTTTTCAGCATCAATTGACAAGAGCACCACCGGGGCTTTCCCTTTTCTACTTTTCTGAATAAGCATCAGGGTTCTCAAGCCGTTATCTCTGCCTTCTCTCCCCGGTACAAAGCCCACCTGATCTCCATGGATCCATTCAGGCATCAGATCCCTCAACCTGTTTGCTAACACCTTTGCATACAGTTTAGTGTCTACGTTCAATAATGAGATAGGCCTATAACTGGAGCACTGAGATGGATCTTTTCCCTACATGGGCCTGTAGGGATTCTCTCCTCACTTCCATCCCCCCTCCCAGAGCATTCATATATTTCTCCAACTTGGGTAGAAGTACTTCACTAAATTTCTTATAGTACTTAACTGTGTATCCATCCGGGCCTGGGCTTTTTCCTCCCCCTGTGCTTCTTAATGCTATTTTAATTTCTTCCTGGGAGATTTCTGCATCCAGGGAGTTCAACTGTGCTTCACTTAGTTTTGGAAATCCCGCATTTTTTAAGTATGTCATCTTTTTTTCATTAATTCCCTCTTGGGCTTCTTTTAGGGGGCCTTGGGGGCTAATATTATATAACTTTTTGTAATACTCCGTAAACTCTTTAATAATCTCTTTATTTGAGTGGACCAACTCCCCCTTTGAACTTTTTATCTTTTCTATATAATTCCTATTTTTCTTTTTATTCAAAGCTCTCATTAAGTATCTTCCTGGTCTGTCTCCCCATCTATATCTTTCGTTCAAAACCCTGTTGTATACTCTTCTCTTCTCCTCATCCATCAACCTCTCTAGCTCATCTTTTTTATCCGATAACCTCTGTCTCGTGTCTTTTGTTATTTTCTTCTTATGGATCTGCTCCAAATCTAATATTTCTTTTAAGAGCCCACTGACCCTCTCTCTTCTTTCCTTTTTCTTCCTTGCTCCTGCCGCAATCAAGATTCCTCTTATGAATACCTTATGGCTTTCCCAGACTGTAGCTATCGATACATCCTCTGTTTCGTTCTCCTTAAAGTATACCTTAATCTCTTTCTCGATTTTCTGAACTACATCCTCATCCAGAAGAAGACCCTCATTTAACCTCCACCCCATTCCTCCCGTCCACCTTCTTCCCCATCCCATTTTCATTACAACCGGGGCATGGTCCGAGAACGTCCTTGTCTCTATGTCAATTTTAACCAGATGATCTATAAGTTGATGGTCTATTAAGATGTAATCTAATCTCGAGTATATCTCATGTGCATTAGAGAAGAAGGTATAGTCTCTGTCTTTCATATGCTTTATTCTCCAAGTGTCCACTAGTTGATATTCATGCATCACTTTTTTCAGAGCTCTCAGAGACCTACTCCCCTCTCTTTGCACAGAAGAGGTATTATCCTTTTGTGGGTCCATACAGAAATTTAGGTACTCCAGCTACTATCAGGCGCCCTGTTTTAAATTCCATTAATTTTTTCAGCAGACCCTTCATATACATCTCCGGGTTTTTATTAGGGCAGTATATATTGGCTAAAGTACACTCAATCCCCTGGAGTCTACCTTTTAAAAATAAAAACCTCCCCTCAGGGTCGGTTCTTCTATCCTCCAGCTCAAATCTCATATTCTTTGCAAAACCTATTGCAACCCCTTTTGCTCTTTTAATTGGAGAGTCTGCATAGTACCATGTTGGGTAGTGTTTGGATTTCAATTTCACGTTTACCTCTATCTCAAAATGCGTCTCCTGTAAAAATACCACTGACGTAGCCCTATGATGTAACTCATTAAACAACCTAAATCTCTTCCCTGGACAGCTCAACCCGTTCACATTATAGGTTATAAACTGTATTTCTTCCATCATTCCCAATTAACTCCATCTCTCTTCCAGATTGCCTCTTCCTCTTTATCTCTTCTGTCATGCAGAGTATTGACCCAATACCTCCTCCCCTCCCTCCCTCCCACCCGACTCTCGCCCCCTCCCTCCCCCCTTTCCCTCCACCCCTCCCTCCCCCTCACTAGGCATCTAATGTACCTACTAATCATTTGTGGTTCTAAGAACCACTGTTGATTATTTTTGGGGTTTGAACTCTGTCCATGGACAGCTCCTCCTCCTTCCCCCTCCTCCCCAGCTGTTCCCGTTTGTAATCTCATTTCTTTCTTTACTTTTAACATTCCACGGTTTCACCCCTAGGGAAAATCTCAGGAAAATCTCTATTTGGACAGTAATTAATTCTACTTTCTCCCTCTAACAGTCTGCCATTCCTTTTGTCTTGCTTCTCCTCCTTTATTTTCTTCTTCCCATCCAAGGATCTCCATCCTCTGCAACTCAGGTTTTTCACAAAAGTCTCTCATATCTTCTGGGAATCTCAGGTAGGCTGTTATCCCATTTTTCCACCCAATCAGACAAATTGGGGTTCCCCATCTATAGAGGACCTTCTTTTTTCTCATCTGCTCTGTCAGTGGTTTCAAAGTTCTTTTTCTCCACAAAGTTTCTGGTCCAAGGTCTGCAAAGATCTGAATAACCATTTCTCCATATTTAATCGTTTTTTTCCCTTTAATCTTCCTCCAGATCTCTTCTCTATCTCCATATCTATGTAATTGGACTATAACATCTCTTGGATTTTCCTTCCCGTCACTTTGAAACTTTCCTTTTCTCCAAACACCATCTGTTTTAATCACCTCTGACGTAGCTCTATTCAATATGGAATTTAAAATTTTACATATTTCTTTTTGTAATATTTCCCCTTCTATAGTCTCTGGGATTCCTCTCGGCCTTAGGTTGTTCTTCCTGTCCCTATTTTCTTGTACTTCCAATTTATACAGCAGCTTTATTTGCGTTTTCTCCATATTTTTTACTTTTTCCTCCAATTGAGATATATTCTGGGCCTGATGTTTTACTTTTCCTTCCATTTCCTCCACTCTTGTCAGCACCTGTCCCAGATCCTTCCGTATAGTTGCCATATCATTCTTTATTATCTTTTCTAAGGCCTCAAACATTTCTGCCATCTCTTTTTTATTTGGTGCTTGTAGGTCACTTTCCATTTCTCTCCCATCCACTATTTCTGATATCTGCTGGTTAGTGACATCCAAGCCCAATGATAATCTAGGGCTTTTTTCCAGACTGGTATCCCCTTCTCTTTTCCCGTTTATACTTTGTGGTCTTTCTGGGGTTATATTTCCCTGCAATGTATATTTTTTAATTGTTCCTGATTGGGATCCTTTAAGACCACTTCCTTTAATGCTCTTATTCTTCATGTCTTCTATAGGATTCTTTTATTCCATATGCTATTAAATAGTATACTTCTATAATAGGGTCCCCTTTTTGCCTGTTAGTTTGTCCTCTAGTTTTCCTGCTTTAAGTACTAAGTTAGTCTCTCTTTCCAGATCCCCTGGGAATCCCCTCCTTTCTCTTCTCTTTTGTTTTCTATTTTGTTGTGTCACATGCAACAAGTAAATACGAAGGAGACAATTTTTCAGTTTTCAGCAGCTTCCACTCACCCAGCTCACCCCTCCTTCTCCTCGGTCTGGCTCCAGCTTGCTGTCTGTAGTTCCACTTAGATTGCTTGGGGATTCCACAGGGTCCTTTCCTTTTACTTTTCCCCCTCTTATTTCTTCTCCTCTTGGGGTATTTTTGGTTCCTGGATCAGCAGTTATTTTTTCCTTTCCCCCCTTCGGTGCAGGCTCAGCAAGGGGGGTACTCGGAGAAGCCGTCTTGTCTCTCCCTGCCTCTTGTGAGACGCCAGCCGGCTTTCTCCTTTCCCAACACTCCTTTGCGGCTGGTCACATGGTCCCACCGTCCTCCTGTCACCTCGGCAACCCGGCTTCCCGGCTCTCTCACTTGCCGCTGACCGGGCTGCCGGGTAGACCTAGCCCGCAGCAACAGCTCCTCTCTGTCTCCGCACCAGGGATCCACTCTGCCGTCAATTACCCCGCTCTCCAGGTACCTCTTCGGCCGCTCATACCTCTTTCCGTGCGGGGTAGCTGGGGAGGGTCTGGACGGAGGAGTCCCGTCGGAGAGCTCCTATCGCATGCTCTCCGGCGCCGCCATGTTCAGGCTCCTCCCTCAAGCATGTGGAAATGGATCTCTTGATCGCATCAACCTGCATAGGCTCAGGAGTGTTAGGACCCAGAGAGACTCTTTAATCCTGCTGAACAAATGGACTAGCAGAGAAATGCATGCCCCTATTACTTCCAAACATTCCCAACCTCTCCTTCCTCCTTTCTGTAAGCCTTTGATCGATTCGGATACACAATTGGATAAATTCCTCAAGATCATTAGGAATATCTACTCTGACAAGCTCATCCTTTACCTGTTCAGAAAGCCCTTGGGGGAACTGGCTCTTTTGTGCTGCAGGGTTCCAAGTGGTATCTGCCATCCAACTTCTGAATTCGGCTGTATATTCAGTGACCGAGCGTCTACCCTGCCGCAGACTATGCAATTTTGCTTCGGCAGTAGCACAACGGTTGGGATCATCAAAAACCTGATTCATTGCGGTCAAAAAGGTATCAAAATTATTCAGAATGTTATGGTTCTGCTCTATATAAGGGGAGGCCCAAGCTAGAGCTTCCCCAGTCAGAAGCCCAATAATAAACATTACCTTCCTTTTCTCTGAAGGAAATGCAGCAGGGTACATTTGGAAATATACACGACATTGATTAAGGAAACCCCTGTAGTGGCGGCGGTCTCCATTAAACTTAGATGGTTGGGGCATATGTGAGCTAGGATCATCTCGGTTCAGCAGTTGTCTCTGCAGAGCCTGAATCTCTCCCTGTTGCCTTTCTACTATACCTTGCAGTTCAGAAAATTTTTCTTGGTAGGCAACACCAAACTCTTGCAGCTCTGAAATTTGCTGCCTGACAGGAGCCATGGCATTTGCTATAGCGGCCTCCATGTTTTTGGCCAGATTATTCTGTCACGATCTGGGTCAGGTTCAGAGACCAGTTGTAAGGCTTACCTGAAACCAGCAGGATTGGTACACCAGCGGCCCACCCTGGGAATGACGCAGGCTCACCTGAGGTGCGGGGTCTAAGCATCCACCGGTCTAACCCCAGAGCTCCTAATGGTGGAGATGGATTTGGCTGCGTGTGAATGCCAGGTCGCAGATCTCAGGATCACCCCACCAGGGAATGAGTAGGCTGGAAACCAAAAGCGGATCAAACAGTTCAGGGATCAAACAGAAGCGGAGTCAGTCACAAGCCAAGGGTCGGTCACCAGTGGTAGTAGATAGGATGAGGCAGAATCGTAGTCAGTAGCAAGCCAAAGGTCGGTAACGTAGAGGAAGACGGCAGCAGGAACAGTAAGCGGGATATTGGCTGGTAAGGCACAATAATCTGGCAACCAGGAAGTGCAGAGACATGGCTTTTATAGGAAGTTCATGGGAGGAGCAAGGAGTTCAAGGTTCAAGACAAAACAAGGCAAAGGCAGGATCATCCAAAGATTTGTCAAGGGAGCTGTCCAGCATTCCAGGTGGCTCAGCGAGAAGAAACACCGTCTCTCACCGCAGAAGGCCCAGGTTCGATTCCAGGCTCTGACACATTTTCCTTTAGGGATCCATGGCAGATGAGCCAGGGGTAAGGGAGTCAAAGACTCCTCCAATGATACCCAATCATTCCAATCTAGAATTCTAGCTAAGTGTGTTGTGTAATGGTAGAATTTGAAATTAGGTAGACCTAAGCCCTCTTTGAATTTAGGCTTACTTAGTAGATTAAGATTAATGCGAGGTCTCTGCCTTATCCAGATAAAAACTCATGCAGTTGTCTAAAGGATCTGGATGGGAGAGCTATGGGCAGATTGTGAAAGTGGTAGAGTAATCTTGGTAGAATCGTCATTTTGATAATTGCTGCTCTCCTAAACCATGAAAATTATTTGAGTGACCACCTTTTCAGATCCTTTCTAGCCCCCTCTAATAGTGATTTAAAATTGGTTTGGTATATATTTGGTATTTTGGGGGTGAGACTGATACCTAGATATTTAAGCCCATTAGGTTCCCATTTGAACAGTTATTGCGAGTCAATTGAAGGGCATCAGGTGCAAGGGTGAGATTAAGGGCCTCAGATTTGGTATAATTAATTTTAAGGTTATCCAAAGTAGTAAAAACTCCTGAATGAGGTTTGGGATTGATATATGGGGCTGGTTTAAGAAAAAATAGAAGATCATCTGCATATGCTGCAATTTTATACATTTTTGGACCTATCATGAAGCCTCCAATAGAAGAGTTGTTAATCATTCGGATGAAAGGTTCTAGCATTAAAATTAACAAAAGAGGTGAAAGGGGGCAACCTTGACTAGTGCCATTGCGGATGTGGACTATGTCAGAAAGGGTGCCATTTATCTTAAGTCTTGCTTGTGGGTTATGATAGAGAGCAGATATCCATGATAACATGTGTGGTCTCAGGCCAATATGTCTACAGGTAGCCATCATGTAGTCCCAAGCGACCCGGTCGAAAGCCTTTTCTGCATCGGTCGACAGCAGATGGCCCTCCAGTCCCTCCGAGTGAGCGTGATGGATTAAGTTAAGAGCTTTTGTTACATTGTCACGGGCCTCCCTCCCGGGCATAAAGCCCACCTGCTCCAGGCCAATCAAATTTGGCAGGAAGGTCTGTAGCCATAATTTTTGCCAACAATTTCAGGTCAACGTTCAATAATGATATCGATCTATAATTAGCGCAGTCCGTTGGGTCTTTAGCAGGTTTTGGTATTAGAGCAATGTGAACCAAGGTGAAAGAGTCGGGCACTGGGTAGGGGTCTTTTAGATGGTTCAGGGTCTGTAAAAGAGGAATCTTAATTCATTCCCAAAATGTTTTATAGTAAAGGGTGTTAAAGCCATCCGGACCTGGGCTTTTCCCTGGTTTCAACATTTTAATGGCATTCAAAAGTTCTTCTGCTGTTATAGGGTTTTCTAAAGATTCTGCATCCTGAGTGGTCAAGGTGGGTTGATCACTATCATGCAGATATTGCGAAATGACTTGTGCTCTGTCCCCTATCATATCAGCTGGTTTATGTGAGGAGGCAAATTATAAAGTTTAGTATAAAATTTGTGAAAAATTGCTGCTATCTGATTAGAGTTATTCACAGAATTTCCCCCCGGGTTTTTCATTGACAAAAATAGAAGTAGTATATTGGTATATACTAGGGACTTCAAAGCTCTTGCAAGAAACTTGCCACTCCTGTCTCTATGTTCATAGTAAAACCCTTTTTTAAGAAAAAGAATATGTTTGGCTTTGAGATGGAGCAGGGATAATAATTGTTGTCGAATGGTGGACAATTCGTTGGCCACCGATTCTGCTCTTAACTGTTTGTGTTTGGCTTCCATGGTTGAAATTGTCTCTGCAAGAGATCTGATACGTTCAAGCTCTTCCCTCTGGAAGAATCCAGTGGGACCCCAGGCGTATAAACTCCCCCCGTAATATGCACTTATGGGCCTCCCATACAGTCATAGGGGATATTTAATCTGACATATTGAGTTGGAAATAGGACCGAATGGTTTCAGCAAGTTGTGAAAGGATAGATGGATCCGTCAATAGAGTGGCCTTGAGACTCCAGTTACACATTTTCTGAACATTACATTTTAAAAACATTGACACCGGGGAGTGGTCAGAAAAGGTTTGTATCCCTATATTCGCAGATTTAAGTGTGGGTAAATCGCGTTGGGTGATGAAGTGCCGAATAAAAGGTATAATGTCTACCCGTAGAATGCACCACTCTCCATGAATCCACTAAAGTGAGAGAGCTCAATAACATTTTTATAAATAGTGAATACTTGTGAGCTATTATGAATGAGGCATTCAGTGGGTTATAAATAATTGTCTACTAATATAATGTGCTTGGTGCACTGGCACTTACACAGACTCACTTACTAGTGTTTGTACAATTATATAGATAGATTTATAGTGCCGCGCTCCTATTTTTATATATACAGTTGCAAGAAAAAGTATGTGAACCCCTTGGGATTACGTGGGGTTTTGCATGAATTGGGCATAAAATGTGCTCTGAACGTCATCTAAGTCACAACAATAGAAGAACACAGTCTGCTGAACATAATACTACACAAACATTAGATGTTGCCATGGTTTAATTGCACATAACATGTAAACATTCACAGTGCAGGGAGGAAAAAGTATGTGAACCTTTGGACTTAATAACTGGTTGACCCTCCTTTGGCAGCAATAACCTCAACCAAACCTTTCCTGTAGTTGCAGATCAGACCTGCACAACGATCTGGAGTAATTATGGACCACTCCTCTTCACAAAACTGTTTCAGTGTAGCAATATTCTTGGGATGTCTGGTGTGAATCGCTCTCTTAAGGTCATGCCACAGCTTTTTAATCGGGTTGAGGTCAGGACTCTGACTGGGCCACTCCAGAAGGTGTATTAAGTGCTGTTGCAGCCATTGTTTTGTTGAATTACTTGTATGCTTTGGGTCATTGTCCTGTTGCATCACCCATCCTCTGCGGAGCTTCAGTTGGCGGACAGATGGTCGTACGTTTTCCTGCAAAATGTCTTGATAAACTCTGGAATTCATTTTCCCATCAATGACAACAATCCGTCCAGGCCCTGAGGCAGCAAAGCAGCCCCAAACCATGATGCTCCCTCCGCCATGTTTTACAATGGGGATGAGGTATTGATGTTGTTGTGCTGTGCCTTTTTTTCTCCACACATAGTGTTGTGTGTTTTTCCAAAACAACTCAATCTTGGTTTCATCTGTCCACAGTATATTTTGCCAGTAGTGCTGTGGAATATCCAGGTGCTCTTTTGCAAACTTCAAACGTGCTGCAATATTCTTTTTGGACAGCAATGGCTTCCTCCGTGGTGTCCTCCCATGTACTCCATTCTTGTTTAATGTTTTCCTTATTGTAGATGTGTCAACATAAATGTTAGCATGTGCCAGAGATTTCTGTAGGTCTTTAGCTGGCACTCTGGGATTCTTCTTTACCTCATGCAGCATTCTGCGCTGTGCTCTTGCAGTCATTTTTACAGGACGACCACGCCTAGGGAGAGTAGCAACAGTGCTAAACATTCTCCATTTGTAGACAGTCTGTCTTACCGTGGATGCATTGAACATCAAGGCTTTTGGAGATACTTTTGTAACCCTTTCCAGCTTCATGCAAGTCAACAATTCTTGATCGTAGGTCTTCTGAGAGCTCTTTTCTGCAAGGCATGGTTCACATCAGACAGTGCTTCTTGAAACCAGTAAACCCAAAACAGGTGTGTGTTTTTTAAGGGCAGGACAGCTGTCAGCAACACATCCAATATCATCACACTGATTGGAGTCAAGGTTGGCTCACTCCTGGCTCCAATTAGCTCTGGGAGAAGTCATTAAGCTAGGGCCTCACATACTTTTTCCTCCCTGCACTGTGAATGTTTACATGTTATGTGCAATTAAACCATGGCATCATCTAATGTTTGTGTAGTATTATGTTCAGCAGACTGTGTTCTTCTATTGTTGTGACTTAAATGACGTTCAGAGCACATTTTATGCCCAATTCATGCAAAACTCCATGTAATCCCAAGGGGTTCACATACTTTTTCTTGCAACTGTATATAACTTAATCCAATCTACTCTCATTCTAATAAATACATAAATTGATACCTAAAACAATACCTAAAACACTGTGACTTGTGAATAAAAATGAATGAATTATAAATCACTGTGACTTGTGAAATTAAGAATGGATTAATATAAATAAATCAAAAACCTTAATTAATGTGGCTGATATCAATAAATCAAAGATCCTTAATTACTGTGACTAATAAATGGATAAAAATAGGGTATATAAAAATCTTAATCTGTGCCACTATAATCATATGTGATCAATCCATCAGTTTTGTGCAAATTCATATATAAATGTGCAAGCACAATCAATAAAGTGCATAAATAAAGTCTTTTAAAATATGTGCAATGTGCAGGTGAACTCCTTATTCCCTCTCGCCAGGTGCCTTGTGGTCTCCCTATGCGCTCACCTTGGTATTTGCCTAAATAAATTCAGGCAAATAGGCTTTTTAATCCTTCCAGGATTGATGGGATAGTACTCATGTATAAGATGTTCCAGAAGGTGGGTGTGGATCTATTGGAATCCTCCTGTGCTCTCCTCTTTCTCCTTGTGCAGCTGCTCATAGATGGATGTTTTGACCAGCTCTATAAGAATCTCCTATTTCCCCTCCTGGGGTCACCTCCTTCTCATATCCTCCTTTCACCAGTGTGGGGAATATAGGTCAGATGAAGAAAAGAAAAAAAGACCATGGTGCCTTATGCTTTTGTATAACGGGAATTTATTACTGCCAGTTGCGGTATTACACAGCGGTATATGGCCCTTTTGTGATCCAGGACAGCATAGGTTATATCGGTCAGTAGCGAGTGAGTAATACTCTGCCTCTACCTCTGCCTCCCTGCCTGCCTCTATCCACGCTGGAATCGCCGAGCCTCTCCGATGCAACGTCATGACGTCAGAGCCCCTCCCCAGAGCCCCTCATTTTTATTCACAAGTCACAGTGTTTTATGTATTATTTTAGGTATCAATTTATGTATTTATTAGAAAGAGAGTAGATTGGATTAAGTTATATATATATAAAAATAGGAGCGCGGCACTATAAATCTATCAATAACATTTTTATTTGCTTCAGAACTTTGTACATGATACTAGACTTATTGTTGGAAATACTAGAAATATTATGCTCCCTTATGCTCCGAATGAACCAGTGCTCAAACAATCCAAAATAATACCATATCAAAATAAATCAATAAAAAAATTAGAATATCATGCAGAAGTTCATTTATTTCAGTAATGCAACTTAAAAGGTGAAACTAATATATGAGATAGACTCATTACATGCAAAGCAAGATAGTTCAAGCCGTAATTTGTCATAATTGTAATGATTATGGCTTACAGCTCATGAAAACCCCAAATCCACAATCTCAGAAAATTAGAATATTGTGAAAAGGTGCAATATTCTAGGCTAAAAGTGTCCCACTCTAATCAGCTAATTAAGCCATAACACCTGCTAAGGTTTCCTGAGCCTTTAAATGGTCTCTCAGTCTGGTTCAGTAGGAATCACAATCATGGGAAAGACTGCTGACCTGACAGTTGTGCAGAAAACCATCATTGACACCCTCCATAAGGAGGGAAAGCCTCAAAAGGTAATTGCAAAAGAAGTTGGAAATATTTTTATTGAAAAAAATATCTTGCAACCACCAACATCATTTTATACAAAAGTAAAAAATATAAATAACATAAACCACCTACTTGGTATCAGACAAAGAAAAATACCGGATAACTCTCCCATGACAAATATAAACAATAAGACAAAGGAAAAAAATAAACCTGTTCCTTATAACTACAGCACAAGGACATATAATTTGCACCCTACAAAGTGCAAAACTAAGAAAAAGGCCTTAACAGCCCTATATATCATCCATATTCATATATACCTTACACAGCACAGATTTACTTGTTCAAGTGTTTTATGCCTCTGGCCTGCCAACATATATAAACAACCTTTCCTTTGTGAGGAAAAACCTCCCTTATTATAAATTATCAGCCTATATACAATTTTAAAGAAAAAACCTAATACTCTACCCAACAAAGGCTAAGAAACCTAGACCTTCAGGTATACGTAGCTATTTCAAAAAACAACCTTCAAACAAAATCTTAGGGAGTGAAAGAAGAGAAAAGACACAGGACAGCAACCACACCAAGAGATCAACAGACTGCTGCTACAGGCCTGATATTCCTCCACACCTTTATCCAGACCCTTCGCCGCAGCCTGTCTTTCTCGAGACCCCGAATTTTCCCCACCTCACCAAGGATGTCACGCACCACCACCTGGACAGGAAGGACCTTCTGCCGCAAGGAGACCTGACACCGTGCATTCCACGTGAAATAACGGACAACTAGACAAACTAGAAAATGTGTTTAAATCAAAGCCAGCATGACTTTCTAATGCCCCATATACCCACTCTGCATAAGACATGCAGTGCAGGAAAGGGATGCCTAGAGCCCTCCCCACCTCTTTGTACACCTCTACATTGAAGGGACATTGAAGCAAGAAATGGTCCATACTTTCCACTTCACCCCCACACTCCGTCCTCGGACAACCTCGGTCATCCAGAGAACGGTGCTTCAAATTTCCCCTCACGTAGAGCCTGCCGTGGAACGCAAGCCGGGCCTGGTCCCTAAATTTCAAGGGAATCCTTTCCATATTTAACAAGCGCAAACCCTCCCTCAGAATATGGCCTGGGCAATCCTTCAAGGCCAGCGGTGCATGAAACGCAGAGGCCACAATCCTCTCCCTCAAGAGCCTCCCAGGGAGTGACCTGACCTCCTCCGCAGTCACACACCACCGCCTAAGAATCTTCAAGCGTGGGGCGACATAAGACGGGAGCTTACCGTGCAAGCTTCTCACTGGCCCGCCTCTCTCCCAGCAGCCCAGAAAAGGTCTAAACCAAACTTGAAAAAGGCTCACCCATGCCGGCCGGTTCTCTTTCAACATATTACCAATGTTATGCTTTAGAAACATCAAAGAGAAGAAAACAATCGGGTTGACCATACCTAGGCCACCCTCCCGCCGGGATCGGTAAGTCACATTCCGCTTCACAAGGTTCAGCCTGTTCCCCCATAACAGCTGGAAGAAACAACTGTAGACCCTCGTGTAGAGAGACTCTGGCAAGAGACAGACGAAACTGACGTACAAGAAAATGGGGACCAAGTAGGTTTTAATTAGGTCGACCCTTTCCCTTAGGGACAACTGCCAACCCTTCCAGCATCTCACTTTGACATCAGCATCTGACAACCTGGATTCCCAATTTGTTTTACTGTAATCATCAGGTCCAAATTCGATGCCTAACACTTTGATCTTCTGACGGGGCTCTGAGAAGGCATCCGGAAGCTCAAAACCCTCACCTTCCCTACCCATCCAGAAAACGTCACATTTGTCATGATTAATCTTGGAGCCTGAAGCCTCCGCATACTGCTCCATCACCGAGACCACCTCCAGCGCCTCACTAGTCCCAGAGATGAAAACAGACACATCATCAGCATAAGCCACGACCCTCAGAGGTGACTCACCAGTATCGCCCCTGGACACCCCGCCCAACACCCCACCATCTAGCCTCCTGATGAAGGAGTCGATGGCAAAGACATAAAGCAAAGGGCTCAGCGGACACCCCTGCACCAACCTCAAAGGGCCGCCGAACCCAACCATTGGCCAACATGAAGCTCTCAGCCCCTTTATACAATGTCTGCAACCATCCAATGAACCTCCCCTCCAGGCCATACCTGCCAAGGAGATGCCAGAGGTACTTGTGATCAACCCGGTCAAAAGCCTTAGCTTGATCCAGTGCCAGCAAATACTTCCCACAACCGTCAGCCCTGCACCGCTCCAGAGCCTCTTGGACAGCTAACACCGCTGAGAAGGTGCTCCTGCCCTGGACCGAACAGTGCTGCTGCGAAAGTAGACCGTCCGCCACTGACGACAAGCGCCAGAAAAGGATCTTGGCCAAAATCTTTCTATCGACATTGAGCAGGCTAATGGGGCGCCAATTCTCAATCATCGCTGAGTCCTTACCTTTTGACAGCAAGATCACGGCTGATTTCCTCATGAAGGGAGGGAGTGAACCCTCATCTAAACAGCAATTAAACATCTCCACTAGGTGAGGTGCCAAGCAAGATTTAAAGGCCTTAAAAAACTCAGCTGTCAAACTGTCTGGCCCTGGTGTCTTCTTAATGGCCAAACTATCTATCGCTTTAGCGACCTCTTCAGCCGTGATCTCACTTGTCAAACTTGCAGGCGGATTGTTATTTTCCAAACCTGGTGTAGAATCCAGGAAGCTTGACATCCCTGCCCGATCAAGGTGCTTCTCCTTCAGAAGATCTTCAAAAAAAGCCCTTGAGACCTTCAAGATCCCTGACCTGGATTTCATCAAGGACCCTGTACTATCCCTCAGACCACTGATCGTTTTAACTGCTATGCTCTGTTTGCAGCTCTGGTAAGGGTCGGGCGAGTGATATTTCCCGTAGTCCCTCTCCAGAACCAAAGTAGCATGCCGATCATACTGATACTTCTTCAAGAGCAGCTTAACCTCTGAGATTGCCCCAGAATCTCCACCCTCAGAGACAAGGCGATCAAGCTTCCTCCGCAACTGCGATAGGCAATGTATTTTTCAAGCTGTTTTCTTTTCCTAGGACCTTGAAAAACCTGCTGATCCGCACTTTGGTAAGCTCCCACCACTCCGACTTACTGCTGCAGAAATCCAGGATGGTCTCCTGAGCCTGAAGAAGATCCTCAAAGGATCGTCTCACCTCTTCGTCCTCCAGCAGAGCCGAATTCAACCTCCAGACACCCCTTCCCTTCAGCGGCGAATCTGAAGCATTCAAAGTCACAGTCAATAAAAGGTGATCAGAGAACTCCACCGCCCGACACTCAGGCGCCGAGAAAGCGGGTCCCCCTTTAAAAAAAACCTATCCTACTCTCACTTCTACCTCTTCTATACGTGAACCCTGTGCTGTCTGGGCTGCACTTAATTAAGGCGTCCCCCAGACCTGCATCCCTGACTATTGCATTTAAAAAAACGCTATCATATCCCAGCCTGTCAGTGGAACCTTTCCTGTCTTTGGGCCTAGTGATGGTGTTAAAATCACCTCCAAAGACAACCTGCCGGGACGTAAAAAGGAACAGCTTAATCTTCGTGAAAAGGCATTTCCTATCCCATTTTGACTGGGGACCATATAGATTGATAAGGCGTAACTCCTGCCCCTTCACGAGGACGTCCAGGACCATACACCTTCCAATCTCCACCTCAATGATCCGCCGACAAGTTACCACGTTACTTCTTCCTACCACTGACCATCCCTCTTCCTTAGCTTCATCCTCTCTCCCAGGTCCACCCACCCCAGAATCCAGACCTTGCCGGTCTTCCACCCCCTCCCCACGGCCCTAGTGGCCCTTGCAGACCTCCTGTGCCTCTTACGGAGCAGCACTAGAGGAGGGGCCATAACATGGTCTGCTATCCCAGCCCCTTTGGCAGTCTCATTGATTTTTGACACCTCTGATAGGGGTGACACATGAGGAGAGGCAGACAACACCTGGGGAGATACAATAACAGGGGAACACATTACAGCAGGGGAAGAAACAGAAACAACAGGAGACTCAACTGACTCCCCTAACTCTAGAGATACTGCTGCACTTTGCCCCTCAGGGCCCAAACTTCCTCTCGCCTCTTCAGCATCTATCCTCGCCAGCTCTTCCATTACCTCAGGCATGTTGTCTAATGCCTCTGGACAGAGGCTATAGGAATGACCCAGGTGCAAACAGAGGTTGCACCTGATGAGGCTGCAATCCTTGGATAGGTGACCAATCCCTTGGCACAGGGAACAGTTTAGCTCACTACATGTGGACGCAAAGTGTCCCTTATTTCCACACCTATAGCAGACTTTGGGCTGGCCAGCATAGAAAATCACCAGCCTGTCTTTGCCAATGAAGGCTGACAATGGTATATGCTTTATCTGGTTATCTATAACCTGCAGCTTCACTACTGCTGACCACCCACCCATCCATATCCCCCTGTCATCAAGTCGTTTCCTGAGGGGGCTCATCACCTCCCCAAACCGGCTCAGCCACACAATAATATCCGCAGCAGGGATGGATTTGTTTATGACCAATATGGTCACGTTCTTTAATAGGGGCTGCCTGGACACCACTTTGGGGATAAGCCCCTCCCACCTGGGGGTATTCTTCCATTCATTTTTGTATCTTTGCCAGAACAGATCCAAGCTTTCTGGTCTGACAAATGAGATATCAAACTCCCCTGTCCCCAAGGGAGCAATGAAGGCAAAAATCTCGGAGGCTTTGAATCCCATATCTAGGATCCTATCCACCACCTCATGTCTATTAGGGGGGGAGCTTCTGCCCTCCCATCTCAGCTGAACAACATTACGCCTATTTATTGGAGATCCCAACACTCCTGTCTGCACCTCTGATGCTCTCATTCCTCCCTGACCCCCCCCTCACAGCTGCAGAATAGCTCACTGCAGGTCTCACACCGGGAGCAGGGACAGGGGCAGAGCTAAGGGCAGGGGCGGGACCTCCCACAGGAGCCACAACAGAAGCTGAGGCATGGCTTGCTGGCACTGTGACCTGCCCTGACGTCAGAGCTGACACCGAGCCAGGAGCAGGGACTGCAGTCACACTAACAGCTGAGACTGACATCAGGCTTGGGGGAGGGGTGGAGCCCTGAAAACACATGGATCCAGGAGCAGGGACGGTAGCTCGGGTGGGGGCGGGGACAGGACCCCACCCTGAAGCCATCATATCAGTAGAGGTGGGGATGTCAAGCAGTGAGTCCGGTCCTGACACCGGAGCTGAAACCAGGTCAGGAGCATGGACTGTATCAACCTTGGAAGCAGACACTGAGCCAGCAGCAGGGGCAGGGCCCTGCACGGAGCTATGAGCGGGGACAAAGGTATTGTCAGAGCCTGGAGCAGGGACGGAGACACAGATGGGGGCGGAGCAGGGACTGAAGCCTGAACAGGCGCCATGATTGGTGCATGGGCGGGAACTGAAGCCGGGTCAGAGGCGGGGATCACCCTGCTCTCCATGCTGTGCACATCTGACACAAGCAGGGGGGACACAGGCAGGGGGGACACACCACAAGCAGGCTTTCCTGCAACCTTAGATTTACCACCAGCAGCCATTACTGACACTGAACGGGGGGTAGGGGTGGGGCCCCGCACAGTAAAAGGGCCTGGAGCAGGGATGGAGACACAGACGGGGCGGAGCTAACAGCAGGGGCTGAAGCCTGAACAGGCGCCATGATTGGTGCATAGGCGGGGACTGAAGCCGGGTCAGAGGCGGGGACACCCTGCTCTCCACGCTGTGCACGTCTGACACAAGCAGGGGGGACACATCACTGACCGGCTCTCCTGTGACACTAGATTTACCACCAGCAGCCATTGCTGACACTGAACGGGGGGTAGGGGCGGGGCCCCGCACAGTAACAGAGCCTGGAGCAGGGACGGAGACACAGACAGGGGCGGAGCTAACAGCAGGGGCTAAAGCCTGAACAGGTGCCATAATTGGTGCATTGGCGGGGACTGAAGCTGGGTCAGAGGCGGGGATCACCCTGCTCTCCACGCTGTGCACATGTGACACAAGCAGGGGGGACACAGGCAGGGGGGATACATCACTGGCAAGCTTTCCTGCTGCACCAGCCTTACCACCAGCAACCACACAGACATTCACATTGGCTGAAGCTGACACTCTCTCCCCCTCAATGTCCATGGCTTTACTCACAGTCCTGCTTTCAGCTGCTCTCTGCAACTCTGCCTCCACACTCCCCACTCTCAGTCCGGCAGCTCTCTCCTGAGCTCTGGAAATCCTCTCCAGCCTCACAAACACAGCTCTTTCCTTCCCCCTCGGTATCACCGGTCTCGGACACTTGTCTTCCTCCATCTCAGAATCTGTGTCCTCAGGTGTGAAGGCAAACCGCCTGCCTTGCAGCGGGGACTCCATCTCTGTAATTAAATCCATCAGCCCGGCCTCCTCACTCTCCTCCACCTGTGTTCCCCAATCCAGCTTCTGCTGTGCAGGTGGGTCAGACACCAGCACCTCACTCACTGCCTCTCCAGAAGTGGATCCCTCCATTTGACAGACTGTTGCAGCCGATGCCCCGGCTGTGGTGTCAGACAATTCCTCTGAAGACAGGACATCTCTGGCTTGGCCTCTTGCTGCAGCAAAAGTCTTCTTCCTTGCTTGTTTAAAGCGGTCTTCATTGCTATACAGGAAGTGGGCACAAAGGAAGTTGGATGTTCCCAAAGTGCTGTATCAAAGCACATTAATAGAAAGTTATGTGGAAGGGAAAAGTGTGGAAGAAAAAGGTGCACAAGCAGCAGGGATGACCGCAGCCTGGAGAGGATTGTCAGGAAAAGGCCATTCAAAAGTGTTGGGGACTTTCACAATGAGTGGACTGAGTCTGGCATCAGTACATCAAGAGCTACCACACACAGACAGATCCTGGACATGGGCTTCATATGTTGTATTCCTCTTGTCAAGCCGCTCCTGAACAACAAACAACTTCAGAAGCGTCTTACCTGGGCTAAAGAAAAACAGACCTGTTCTGTTGCTCAGTGGTCCAAAGTCCTCTTTTCTGATGAGAGCAACTTTTGCATCTCATTTGGAAACCAAGGACCCAGAGTATGGAGGAAGAATGGAGAGGCACACACTGCAAGATGCTCGAAGTCCAGTGTGAAGTTTCCACAGTCTGTGTTGATTTGGGGAGCCATGTCATCTGCTGGTGTTGGTCCACTGTGCTTCATTAAATCCAGGGTCAACGCAGCTGTCTAGCAGGAGATTTTGGAGCACTTCATGCTTCCTTCCGCAGACGAGCTTTATGGGGATGCTGACTTCATTTTCCAGCAGGACTTGGCACTTGCCCACACTGCCAAAAGCAGCAAAACCTGGTTCAATGACCGTGGGATTACTGTGCTTGATTGGTCAGCAAACTCGCCTGACCTGAACCCCATAGAGAATCTGTGGGGCATTGCCAAGAGAAAGATGAGAGACATGAGACCGAACAATGCAGAAGAGCTGAAGGCTGCTATTGAAGCATCCTGGTCTTCCATAACACCTCAGCAGTGCCACAAGCTGATAGCTTCCATGCCACACCGCATTGAGGCAGTAATTGCTGCAAAAGGGCCCAAACCAAGTATTGATGCATGCTTATACTTTTCAGAGGTCCGATATTGTTCTATGTACAATCCTTGTTTTATTGATTGCATGTAATATTCTAATTTTCTGAGATTGTGGATTTGGGGTTTTTATGAGCTGTAAGCCATAATCATCACAATTATGACAAATCACGGCTTGAACTATCTTGCTTTGCATGTAATGAGTCTATCTCATATATTAGTTTCACCTTTTAAGTTGCATTACTGAAATAAATGAACTTTTCACGATTTTCGAATTTTTCGAGTTTCACCTGTATATATAGTATGTATCACCAAGTCCATATATTCATACAGAAATTGAAGTCCTTCATATAGTCCAAAAAAATCTCCTAGTTGCAAACAGCTTCCCAAGTGACTGGACCAGAAACCTAAAAAAACCCAAAAAACTCATATAGTGCATTATCCTTAGCAAAACTAAGTAAACAACTGTGATATACTCACAAAAAAACACATGTGATCACTCATAGTGCAAAGTGAACAACCGTGTAAAATGTGCCAGTGAAAGCAATACTGTGAAAAACCATTCAATAAAACTGTGACGGATAGTGTACACTTCTATAGTGTGCAGATTGAATACCCTTACCAGATATCGTAAACCATAAAGCTTGTAATCATTAGGTAGGATGATGTAGTAAATGTGCTCCAAGAGATAGATCCTCACTGCCCCATGGATATACTCCTCTCTAACCACCAATCTCCATGCTCCAAACGATGCCAACCATATATGAGATAGATGATAGTGTAAACCCGTATAACACTTGGTAAATATACTTTATTAATGTGCTTACATGGTATGACATCTTTAAAACCGCCATGCATAAAATTGGTATAGCTACCAGCCCTCTGGAGATCCTCTGAAACCTCTACTGTGATTTGGATAGGAGTTTCCAGGATCCAAAATGGCCGCCCAAACACTTTCGGTTCCGCTGTGCGTCTGACGTCACTTCCCTTTGACGCGTTTCATCATTTGACTTAATCATAAAGGGTAAGGACGTCTAACAAGAGGGTCATACTTATACCCCTCCCCGACATGAGTGCCGAAGCCATATCCGCCATGTCGACCGAGGGATCGCTGCCTATATCACGCTATGTATACCGCAACATAGATTCCCGCGGCTGACATATCCGTTATCTTCTACTTGGTAATGGAAAATGTCCCCAGAGAGATAAATACCTCAATGGCCAAACATAATATTGGGTGTATAATTTTAAGAAAAGGGATACGTATTCTGTGTTATTACTCATATTTTAAGGAGACTGATAGAAATGGGTATATCCCGACCAATAGTTGTCACCACCCCTCTTGGATTTATGGGATATCGAAAGGACAATTTATTAGAATCCTGAGAAATTGCTCGAGACTAAAAGAATATATAGAGCAAACAAGATTAATAAAAAATAGAGGTGGAGATAAATTAAAAGCTATCTCCCAAAATGAAACATTTTGGATTTTTGAATTGAAGACTTTGAGACCATATGGTTTGAATGTAGATTTGGATCTCAATTCTTTTATTTCTAATTTTTGAAGTAAGTAAGAGAGGGTATTGATTTTGTAATTTAAAACATAAAAAATAAAAAAGTAACAAATTTTAAAAGTTAATTTTAAATTTTATATATATATGATTTTAATATTTATTTATTAGGTATTTTAGAGATTAGGTGCAATAATAATGCTATATGTAGGGTATTGTAGATAATAATAGTTTATTATATTTGTGATTAGGTGATCATGGGCCAATCATCAATTATTAAATATTAGATTTATGGATTTTTAATATTCAATATTTATATAGTATATGATATAGGAAGTATTAGGAGATATGTAGATATTGGGTATATATAAATATAATTCATTATTAGGTGATCATAGGGTAATTATTATAAGGTTCATATGGGTTTTAATATTTTATAATATTGCATATTTATATATTATATCAGAATAATTATTATGGAGCTTATTGGGTGTATAATTTTAAGAAAAGGGATATGTATTCTGTGTTATTACTCATGTTGCTTTGATATTGGCCTCTAGGGGGAGTTGGGGGAACATAAGTGATCGTATGTGTTTTAATTATATGTTTAATGGTTGTCGTATTGCATATTATGTTTGGCCATTGAGGTATTTATCTCTCTGGGGACATTTTCTGTTACTAAGTAGAAGATAACGGATATGTCAGCCGCGGGAATCTATGTTGCGGTATACATAGCGTGATATGGGCAGCGATCCCTCGGTCGACATGGCGGATATGGCTTCGGCACTCATGTCGGGGAGGGGTATAAGTATGACCCTCTTGTTAGACATCCTTACCCTTTATGATTAAGTCAAATGACGAAACGCATCAAAGGGAAGTGACGTCAGACACACAGCGGAACTGGAAGTGTTTGGGCGGCCATTTTGGATCCTGGAAACTCCTATCCAAATCACAGGAGAGATTTCAGAGGATCTCCAGATGGCTGGTAGCTATACCAATTTTATGGATGGCGGTTTTAAAGATGTCATACCATGTAAGCACATTAATAAAGTATATTTACCAAGTGTTATACGGGTTTACACTATCATCTATTTCATATATGGTTGGCATCGTTTGGAGCATGGAGATTGGTGGTTAGAGAGGAGTATATCCATGGGGCAGTGAGGATCTATCTCTTGGAGCACATTTACTACATCATCCTACCTAATGGTTACAAGCTTTATGTTTTATGATATCTGGTAAGGGTATTCAATCTGCACACTATAGAAGTGTACACTATCCTTCACAGTTTTTATTGAATGGTTTTTCACAGTATTGCTTTCACTGGCACATTTTACAGGGTTGATCACTTTGCACTATGAGTGATCACGTGTGTTTTTTTGTGAGTATATCACAGTTGTTTACTTAGTTTTGCTAAGGATAATGCACTATATGAGTTTTTTGGTTTTTTTGAGGTTTCTGGTCCAGTCACTTGGGAAGCTGTTTGCAACTAGGAGATTTTTTTTGGACTTCAATTTCTGTATGAATATATGTACTTTAGTGGACACTATATATATATATATATATATATATATATATATATATATATATATATTTGTCTTCAGAAGGTGAGGTGTCCTGTGTTTGGGAAGTAAACATTCGCCAGCGTCAGTGGTGTATTTCACCATTTGCCCTTCAAAAAGATAAATCTACCCAAATGATCTATTAGCTGTTGTTCCAATTCAAACTCTGTATGCTTATGTATAAGAATTGTTACACCTTTGGATTTTTGTAGCGGATTTGGTGAGTGATATACCCTCGGGATGTGTTTATCGAATAAATTCGGTGTAGACCGAGATTGGAAATGAGTCTCTTGTAGAAAAACAAAGGAAGGTTTCACTTTGCGTAACTCTTAGTAATTGTGTCCTCTTCTCTGGTGTATTAAGATCTCTGACATTGTGTGAAATTAAGGTGGGGTTCTTGCCCAAATATGAGTGTGCCTTAATTTTAGGAGGAGCCATATCTTGTCACTCCAGTCGAAAAAAAAACCACTTCTAGAAAGGGGGGAGAAAAAGAGGAGCAGGGTATCAAGAATCCCTAAGTTAAGGGAAAGAATTTCTTCAACAAATATCAAAGCTTACTTCCACTAGTAAGAAGAAGCGCAACAAAGTCGTGTAAAAGCTGAAACACTTTAGGAATACTAATGAGCACTTAGAACACTCTGGTAGGGGCCATAGGAGGGTTGAAACGGGTAGTAATACAATCAGCAAATAAAATATGAAAGAGACATCATAATGTACCTGCAGCTAAGAATCTAATAGCACATAAAGAGAAATAACATTTATACTGGTCATAACTGAAAAACAGCTTTCTAAATGGGACATGAGGCCTAAAATAGATTCAGCCAATTTTACATTGGTAATGTTAACAATAATGGTAATGATATGGCGCTAACCAGATGAAACATGGGGCAACATGGACCTGTAATATGCCCCTATGTAATATCTGGGTTGCTGTTCTCTAAGGTGAACTGATAAAGCACCATGGTAGACAGTTCGGCAGGTCCGTTGTAGGAAACCTAGTTCCAGAACCATAAGGTAACAATAATGTAGAGCTCACAGGTAGATCCAAAAGTTGGGGTGAAAATAGACAAGTTGTCAGGGATCCTACAGTGGTAGTCTCTATCACTCCACAGACCGGATTCCCCCAAGGCGCGGAATCTAAGCTCCGACCTGCTTGTTCACCAGGGCCCCTGATGGTGGGGGTGGACTTGGAGCAGGTCGAGACCAGGTCACGGCCCCTGGGTTCACCCAGTTGTGGTAGACATTGCCCCCCCCTTACGGGCAGCCTCCGGATGCCTACCCGATTCCTCCTTTGGGGCTGGTTACGTAGGAATTCCCGCATTAATCTGGGGGCATGGACATTCTGGGCAGGTTTCCACAAATTTTCCTCCGGCCCATAGCCTTTCCATTTGATTAAATATTGTACTATATTTATATGTACTGATATCTATAGCTTCTGAAGGTCTAGACCTGCGGTCTAAAAAAGGATCTGGAAGCGCAGGCTTTAACAACGATACATGAAAGACTGGATGTATCTTGAGGGATTCAGGGAGAGTCAGTTTAAACGCTACTTCGTTAATCTTACGTTCTACTTGGAAGGGCCCTACAAATTTGGGTGCCAATTTTCTGGATGGGCAAGTCAGTTCAGGTTGACCGTTGATAACCAAACCCGATCCCCAGGGTGTATAACCAATTCTCCCTTTCTCCTCCTGTCACAGAACCTTTTGCTGTCCTCTCGGGCCTTAGCCATTGTCTCCTGTAGTAGCTTGTTATTGGTAGTGAAGAATTCTAAGGTGTCCTGGGCTGCCGGGACTGGAACCAGGTCTGGCAGGAAGGTAGGGTGGAACCCATAATTAGCAAAGAATGGAGATTGGTTGGTGGCGGAATGATTCGCATTGTTATATGCGAATTCCGCCATTGGTAGAAGTGTCAGCCAGAAAAGATGTATAGCATCTCAGATATTGCTCAAGCATCTGATTAGTTCGCTCTGTCTGCCCATTTGTCTGGGGGTGATATGCTGATGAGAAAGATAACTTAATCTCCAGCCCCTCACATAACGCTTTCCAGAATCTGGAAGTAAACTGCACTCCACGGTCCGAAACAATCTCTTTTGGCACTCCGTGAAGCCTCACAATCTTCTTAATGAATACTTGGGCTGTTTCGGAGGCCGATGGTGTCTTGGCTAGTGGAAGAGAATGGGCCATTTTAGACATGCGGTCCACAACCCCAAAGATCACTGTGTGGTCTCGTGAGGGTGGCAATTCAACAATAAAGTCTAAAGTGATCATACTCCAGGGTCGGTTAGGTATTGGTAAAGGTTTCAATAGGCCCCAGGGCTTGTCTCTGGTGGGTTTGTTTTGGTTACAGATGTTGCAAAATTTCATATATGCTTCACAGTCCTTGGCCATGTTTGGCCACCAAAATGTGCGTCGTGTCAGATCTAATGTCTTCTATATCCCGAAGTGTCCCGTTAGGGGATGGTCATGACAGAAACCTAACACCAGGGACTGGACCTCCTTGGGTACCACGACCTGTTCCCCCCTCCAAAAAAGTCCCTCCTTGTTCAGCAGGGAGACTCCAGGCAGGTCAGGAACCCGGGTGGAGGCAGCCTGCAATTTAGACAAAAGTTCCGACTGTAGCAATAGAAAGCTACCTGCCGGCAGGATGGTGTCTGGCTGGGGCGTTTCTCTAGGATCTTCAAACATCCGAGAAAGGGCATCAGGCTTAGTGTTCTTTGACCCAGGACGATATGTGATGTGAAGACTAAATCTCGCAAAAAACAGTGCCCATCTGGCCTGGCGTGGACGGAGGCGTTTGGCTGTTTTTAAATACTCAAGGTTTTTGTGGTCAGTATAGACCAGAATGGGGTGTAGAGCCCCCTCTAGCAGATATCGCCATTCCTCCAGAGCTGTCTTAATGGCCAGTAACTCCCTATCCCCAATATCTTAATTCCTTTCAGAAGGGGATAGCTTCCTGGAGAAAAAAGCCACTGGATGCATTAGCTCCTTGGCCCCTACCATCTGTGACAATACCGCTCCTACAGCCACTTCCGATGCGTCTACCGCTAGTATGTAGGGCAGAGATGCGTCAGGGTGGCTCAGAATGGGAGCCATCGTTAATAGCTTTTTCAATGCGCCAAAAGCTGCCTGTGCAGCTGGAGTCCATTGGAAACGAACTCCTACCTTCGTAAGCTGGGTGATGGGCGCTACCAGGCCTGAAAAGTTCTTAATGAATTTTCTATAAAAATTGGCGAACCCAATAAATCTCTGAATTCCCTTCTTATCCGTGGGGGCAGGCCATTCCAGGATGGCCGAGATCTTTTGTGGGTCCATAGCGATCCCTGTAATGGAGATTATTAAACCAAGAAATTAAATGCTTTTGTGTTCAAAGCAGCATTTCTTGGCTTTCGCATAAAGGCCATGCTGACGGAGGCGTTCCAGCACACACTTAACATGTCCCCGATGTGCTTCCAAGGATGAGGAGAATATCAGGATATCGTCCAAATAGACAATGACAAAAATATCCAGGAAGTCCCTGAAAATGTCATTGACAAAGTGCTGGAAGGTGGCCGGTGCATTACATAGCCCAAAAGGCATGACAAGACACTCAAAATGTCCGAGGTCCAACTTGGAGAAGATGGATGCTGTCCTCAACCTCTGAAACAACTCTGGGACCAAAGGAAGGGGGTAGTGGTTCTTGACCGTAATCTTATTGAGGTCCCTGTAATCAACACAAGGTCTCAGGGACCCATCCTTCTTTTCAACAAAGAAAATCCCTGCCCCGGCCGGGGATGTGGAAGGGTGGATAAATCCCTTCCGGAGGCTCTCGTTTATATATTCTCTTAATGCCCCTAGTTCCCGCTCAGATAATGTAAAAATGCGGCCGAAAGGGATCTCGGAGCCTGGGAGCAGATCGATGGGCCAATCATAGGCCCGATGTGGGGGAAGAACCTCTCCCCCCCCCCCCCGTGGACTAAACACATCCAGGAATTGGTGGTAGGCTGCAGGTACCATTTGAGCTAACTCCGCATCAGGGCTTACAGTTAACAAGGCTGGTGTATCTAGTGAAGCCCTAGGTAGACAGTGTTCCTGACAGTATCGGGAGTGGAACTGGACTGACCCGGTCTTCCAGTTAATTTGGGGGTCGTGAGCTCGTAGCCAAGGGAGCCCCAGAATAACTAAATAATGGGGACGCGATGGCGTCCAAGCGGAGAAGCTCCTGGGCGATTTCCCGCCACTGTGGTGTGTATAGGAGGGGTCTCCTGATCTACCGTCCCCGATTTTATCCGAGACCCATCTGCCAGAAAAATATTCACCCTATGTTCTTTGGTGAGCAACAGTATCTGGTGCTGGGTAGCTAAACCGAGATCGACAAAGCAACTACAGGCCCTGGAATCAATAATAGCCATCACCTCTGTGCTTCCTCCGGGGAGCTGAAAAGACACAGGTACAGCCAAGTGAGTGGGGTTGCCTGCACACACAGTAGATATATTAGAAGAAGTAGAAGAAAACAGTATTTCTCCGGACAGGAACGCACCATATGACCCGCTGCTCCTCAGTAAAGACACAGGTTATTGGCCCGACGCCTCTGTCGTTCCTTAGTAGAAAGAGTAGTCCGCATCAGGCCGAGTTGCATAGGCTCGGCCCCCTCTGACGGCTCTGGGCTCCGACTGCCGACACTGACCCTTGGCATGACTGGTACTCTAGGCATCATCCATGAGGTTCTCTGCCCCTGGCTGGACATCTCCTGTCTCCTTTCCCGCAATTGGCGATTGATTTGGATGGCCCGATCGATTAGACCTTCCAAGGAGTCCGGAACTCCTATTCTCGCCAATTCATCCTTCAGTGGTTCTGACAGTCCCAACCGGAACTGGTGGTGTAAGGCTGCATCGTTCCACTGTGTATCTCCACTCCATTGCCTGAACTCAGCGGCATAGTCCTTCGCTGCCTGGCATCCCTGTTGTAAGGAATAGAGAGCTGCCTCAGCCGAGGCAGCTCGATGCGGGTCATCATACCACTGTGCCATTGCTTTAAAAAAGGTGGCGACAGTATTCAAATGCGGGTGGTGGGCCTCCATCAGGCGATGAGCCCATCCCTGAGGTTCAACCTGCAGCAAGGATATAACAAGTCCTATCTTCACCGATTCGGAAGAGAAGGTCCGGGGTTACAGGTCAAAGTACAGCTGGCAGGAGTTTTGAAAGGCCCTGAACTTCCCTCGGTCCCCATTGAACCGCTCCGGAGTCGGTACTCTGGGCTCTGGTGGAGGGATGGTAAATGCTGCTCCAGTGGAAGGTCCCGCTGAACCCGTGGCCGGAGGCATACCCACTGTGCCTGAAGTTGTGGGTGCTGGTGCGGCCAGGCTCTAGACCTGTCCTTCCAGGTGTTTGTATCCCTCTTCCAAGGTCTTCACAGCTCGTGTGAGTGCCGCCAGGTGTTGGCACATCTCTTCCCAGGGTGAAGGTCCTCCTCCAGACTCTGACATGGTCGTATGGTTCTGTCAGGGATCCTACAGCGGTAGTCTCTATCACTCCACAGACCGGATTCCCCCAAGGCGTGGAATCTAAGCTCCGACCTGCTTCTTCACCAGGGCCCCTGATGGTGGGGATGGACTTGGAGCAGGCCGAGACCAGGTCGCGGCCCCTGGGTTCACCCAGCTGTGGTAGAAGCACCGCTGAAGGTGTATAGCGGGTAAGAGTCTGATGCGAGAAGGTGACTAGAGCAGCGTCAGGCAGGCCAGGTCGGTAATGGTGGTGGCGGCGTACTACAAAATCAGCAGGCAGAGGGATAAACAGGTCACAAGCCGGGTTCATTAACAGGAGGTCAGGACATACGGGGTTAAGCAGATTCTCCTGACAAAGCCAGGGATAAGAGCAGGAGACTGACAGCAAATCAGGGTCGGCAACAAAGAATCTACTCTCAGGAACTCAGGAACACAGATAAGACCATACGGCAATTCATTGCAGTCTGATCCTGTTTTAAATAGGGCGCCCTGCACATGCATGAGCACCGCTGCAATCGCGGTTGCCCTGGTCCCAATGCTCGCACGCTAGTGCGGCGGGGCACACCGCGCATGCGCAAACCCGTGCACGATCGCGGCAGCCACTGGGGTCCCTGACACAAGTACAGAAGTTAAGTAGGCTCCCAGGCCCTAGCAGGCTTTTCATTTGGAACAGAGTGGGTTAAACCATGTTGTTTCTGGAATCTTCCTTTCTTTTGAGGTGGATGTTTTGTGGGCGACGAATGTGGAGTGTGCGGAGGACTATGAGATGGAATTCTCAATACCAATCAGGCAAATCCATTAGGGTAATTTGAAGGGTCTCACAGAACGATGGTAAATCATCAGGCGTTTTGAGATGTATCTGTTTTCCATTAAAGATCACAGAGAGCGCAAAGAGAATTTCCATTTATAATTTAAGCTTTTTTCTCTCAAGAACTCTAGCAAAGGGCGAAGAGCTCTATGGTTACCCAGTGTGATAGGTCCTGGTACAATGAAATCTTGTGCTCATCAAATGTTATGAGCTCATTCTGTCTCGCCTCTTTAAGAATCTCCTCTTTTAGCTTGTAATTTGTTAAACAACAGACTACATCTCTTGGTGATGTGCCTTTAACAGGTTTCGGCCTGAGAGCCCTGTGTGCCCTCTATAATTCAATCGGGTGTCTGTTGCTCTCTCTAGTAAATTGTTAAATATAGATGTCAAGGCTGAGTCAATTTGATCTGGTTATCTAGGTCGGTTCACAGTGATTAGTTGTGCAGTGTGTGTGTCTGAGGCTGTTTCCAATTGTGCTATGGCTCTATCTCTCCTATGGCCTGTTTTCTCTGTCCCCGACATCTTCTCAGTAAGGGCTAGCAAGTCCGCTTTAAGTTCTGTAATAGCGGAGGAGAAAGTGTTTTTAATGTCCGCTACAAATGCCAACATGTCCCAGCAAGAGAGAGGGTGGTCTGATGATTCAGAGCCTCTTACCATGTCCTCTGAGGCGGAGTCCTCTTAATGGCCGTGCCATCTTGGCTGCAGGCTCTCCGGGGCCCGTCCGTGTCTGCGTTTTAAAGATGTCCAGGATGCTACAGGCACCTGAGGCAGCAGAGAGACTACGTGACTGAGTCTCAGATTGTTGGCGGGTAGATTTGACCATGTCCATGCTATGGGAGACCAGTAAAACAGCTTAGTTGCTGTGGGTGTGGCGGTGCTCTTTCACCTTGCTGCCATCCATGCTGCGTACCAAGCCACGCCCCCTTTTATTGTGATTTTATGTGATAGACCAACACAAAGTGGCACATAATTGTGAAGTGGAAGGAAAATAAGTGGTTTTCAAAATTTGCTGCAAATAAATATCTGAAACAGTGCAGCATGCATTTGTAGTCAGCCCTCTTTACTCTCATACCTCTAAATAAAATCTAGTATAACCAATTGCCTTCAGAAGTCATCTAATTAGCAAGTAGAGTACACCTGTGTGTAGTTTAATCTCAGTATAAATACAGCTGTTCTGCGAAGCGAAGGTTTGTTAGAGAACATTAGTGAACAAACAGCATCATGAAGGCCAAGGAACACACCACACAGGTCAGAAATAAAGTTGTGGAGAAGTTTAAAGCAGGGTTAGGTTATAAAAAAATATCCCAAGCTTTGAATATTTTATGGTGCACTGTTCAATCCATCATCCAAAAATGGAAAGAGTATGGCACAACTGCAAACCTACCAAGACATGGCCGCCCACCTAAACTGATAGGCCAGGCAAGGAGAGTATTAATCAGAGAAGCAGCCAAGAGGCCCATGGTAACTCTGGAGGAGCTGCAGAGATGCACAGCTCAGGTGGGGGAATCTGTCCACAAGGAAACTATTATTCGTGCACACCACAATTCTGGCCTTTATGGAAGAGTGGCAAGAAGAAAGCCACTGTTGAAAGAAAGCTATAAGAAGTCCCATTTTCAGTTTGCAAGAAGCCATGTGGGGAAACCACAAATGTGGAAAAAGGTGCTCTGGTCAGATGAGACCAAACTTGAACTTTTTGGCCTAAAACAAAATGCTGTGTGGAGGAAAACTAACACTGCACATCACTCTGAACACACCATCCCCACCGTGAAACATGGTGGTAGAAGCATCATGTTGTGGGGATGCTTTTCTTCAGCAGGGACAGGGAAGCTGGTAAGAGTTGATGGGAAGATGGATGGAGCCAAATACAGGGCAATCTTGGACGAGAACCTGTTAGTCTGTAAAAGACTGGAGCAGAGGTTCACCTCCCAGCAGGACAACGACCCTAAACATATAGCCAGAGCTGCAATGGAAGGGTTTATATCAAAGCATATTCATGTGTTAGAATGGTCCAGTCAAAGTCCATACCTAAATCCAATTGAGAATCTGTGGCAAGACTTGCAAATTGTTGTTTACAGACGCTCTCCATCCAATCTGACAGAGCTTGAGCTATTCTGCAAAGAAAGGGCAAAAATGTCACTCTCTAGATGTGCAAAGCTGGTAAAGACATACCCAAAAACACTTGCAGCTGTAATTGCAGCAAAAGGTGGTTCTACGAAGTATTGACTCAGGGGGGCTGAATACAAATGCACACCACACTTTTCACATATTTGTAAAACATTTTGAAAACCATTTTATCATTTTCCTTCCGCTTCACAATTATGTGCCACTTTGTGTTGGTCTATCACATAAAATCCCAATAAAGTACATTTACATTTTTGGTTGTAACATGACAAAAGGTGGAAAATTTCAAGGGGTATGAATACATTTTCAAGGCACGGTACCTACCTTTTTTCTTTCTAATTTACCTGTACAGAAAATCTCATTTGGCCCTGTTAGGGGTGAAAAATATAATGAACATCCAAAATTCAAAAATATAAAAAAAAATACATGTTGGACTAACAAAATGGGAACACCAAACTTTGCTTTTCAAGGGTTCATAAGGATAGATGCTTAACAAAGTCTTCCATATCTGGTTATGGACAGCAAAGCCTTAGACATCTGGTGATCAGATGACAGCTGCAGCGCAGCAATTGCAATACTGCCGAACTCATACACAGTCCATTTAGTCCTCTGGGCCTCTGTAGTTCATGAGTCGAAGATGTGCAGTTCACGAGTCATAGACGAGCAGGCAGATGGAACTTTTACTTATTTGTACAGACAGTTCAGGTATTTAACCATCATATTAGCTGGAACTCTGGCTTATTTGCATAAACTATTCGGCTGCTAAGTGGCAAAGTCTTTATAGACAGTTGCTGCTGTCAAGAGTGTCTGTCTCCTCCAACATGTTTATGATAGACTTCCAGGTAGGTGTTATTAAGACTGTGGTTCCAACATTTCATAATTAACAACAGTGCCCATATAGCCCATTATGGATTTCAAATAAAGTAAAGCAATGTTTACTAGTGGCCTGGCCTAACAATAAAGAAAAACTCAGCTTTCTACGTTAATAAATGATAAATTGTTAGAGATACATTACCCATCTACCACCTGAACTCTATACTAGTCTGAATCTAAACTAAACTGTCTCAAACTATAGACCGAAGTAAGTAGTATAACAAATACCAAACATGGGTACACTATTCATACAGTACAGAATCGTAAACATTTTAAGAAGTATTTAATGTGTGTGTTTGCTCTGTGTACTCTGGCTTGTTTCCACAAGCTAAAGGCATTCTGGCAGACTAACTAGCTCTTGTCTACACTGGCCCAAGTATGTGCGTAGAAATTGCCCATGCATGTGTGTCACCATACTCTAAATGCCAGTCCCAATTACAAGCAATCTGGAAAGATTATGGAAAAACCTGAGAACCTAACTCATAATGTTTGACCAAGAAAATGTTATGAACACTCAATCAAGTATATCAAACAAGGTGGCCAAAGTGATCGCTTTGGTCAGATATAACTGAACAGATATATTTACAGATACACTTTACAGATATAACGTACCTTATTTCAAGGACTTACAGTACTTTCAAAATTGCAATAATTGAAATAACATTATCTTTGTTTTTTACTATAAAATGAACCAAAATGCACAATTATGAATAATTTTTTAATGGACATAAACTTATGAGATTTTAATTGTATCACCCTTTCTTCACCTGTACTGTGCTCATCCTGTGAATTCTGTTTTTAAAACGTATGTGCACTCCGGATGGTGTTCTGCATTACAGTTCAACTGTATTGACTATGGCAGAATGTACCAAAGTGTTTCACACATTGGCTGATATAGTCTAACTTAGAAAATGTGGAAAAATCCCCATGGGACTTTGTATGGCAAAAAACACAGTGAGTATACAAAAGTATATAACGATAATGTTTATTACAAAAAGTTGTTAGGACAAAACAGATCAGAAGATTCAATGAAGTAAGTTGTAATACAATAGTTCAGAGTTCACATACAAAACATACACGATGTGCCTAAGACCTAGCAATCTGTAATACATCAACTGACAAATGGACTTCGCAACCCAAAGAGACTTGTACAGAGATATTGTCCAGATAACTCCAACGCATTTCGGAACTCATGTTTCCTTCTTTAGGGAATAAATATGTCAGGTCTAAAACATATCAACGTATCAGATAAATGTGTACACAATAAAACATAATATCACTTTGAAAATGTGTGGAAAAAAAGCTGATTACTCAAACACTTACAAATTGCACCACATCGAATAATGGATGACAAATATTCCTATCAAATTGAATAAGGATGCTCTTCAAATAAATCGTCAGGGAGAGGGCAGGCAGGGATGCCCCAATAGACCATCCACCAACAAAGATCACATTTCATCAGCCAATAAGGGGATCCATTGAGTATAATAGAAGCTATAAATAATAAAAAAGAGATCTACTGTTTGTTATTTAACACCAAGGGGTAGTATAATATATAGCTCAGATGCATGAATAATGGATGTAGGGGCTCAGTTCAAGTATATAATATAGTAAACAATAATCTAGTAAATCCAACCCGGGTAAAGATGGCAGGGAGACACATATGTGAGCCTATATATAAACAGACCCACCACACTAGGAGAGCATGCAAGATATAATAAAATATATAGGCCCACATATGTGTTTCTTGTTATCTTTAACCGGTTTGGATTTACAAGGTTACTGATTATCGATAATAGCTGAACTAAGACATGTTTTATTCCCTCTCCCGATTTTACCTATACGAGTATCTTGGATTCCCACATGCAACTTACATTTTTTTTATATCTTATGTTTTTATGTTATATTGTCATCGCAATTTTTATCGGAAGATTTTGATATATATTTTTATATATATTATTTACCTTTTCATATTGGATCTTTTTTCATTCAATTTTTGATTCAATTTTAGAGCCAATTTTTCATCCTATATTTTAATCTATTCTATACAAATTTTGTAACATATTTTTATCTACTCGGTATATATATTTAATACATTTTTAATGAATATCCATAATAAAAATTATTTCAATACATGCAATTTTAATGGCTGATATTGCTTCAGTTTTATATACATTTTTTTCTGTTTAAACTGACCACAGTGTCCTTGCTATGTACTTTATTTGCCTTTTTACAATTTTATTGTGTTGATATTTATGAGATGCTAATTTTGCCACCTTGCTCACCAGATGTTTGTTTTGCATTGTACTTTTTCATTCCAAGTACACTGAATCAGTGGGTGTAACCCTATTAGAGCCATTACATTAACATATGCGTATGGTTAACAATCTGATTTAGAGATTTGGACACATATGCATAAGGGTGCGGTTTTTACTGCTCATGTGCAGTAATTAGCAACTTGGGGGATGGTATTTGTTAATAGGGGTAACATAATAAATACTGGCCATTGATCCCTCACCTCCCTCAGCAATTTGCGTACATTGCATATCTTAATTATCAACACTCCGGTTCTGGAGTGTATTTTCTTTCCCTGGTGATCTAGGTGATTCTTGGGTTTTGACATCCCCAATAAAATGGCCCTGATGTGTGTGAGCATCCCGTCCACATAAAAATGGACATGCTACTGCAATTTGTTTGATCCATGACAAAATGGCGCTGGCGTATTGCGCAGGCGCCGAATAGTCGACAAAATGGCAGGCACGATATGCGCATGCGCCATTTACACTATAAATAGGGACATTTGGTTGTCGGTCGTTGTATGCCTACCCCCTATGAGTATGTGCTAGAGCACGAAATGCGTCAGGGAGGAGCTACAACGTCGTGACGTCACACCGCCGAGGCCCCAGCAGGTCTGGCGGCCATCTTTATTCACATGGTCAGTCTGTTTCTTTCTTATTGTACACCCTGTTGGAAAGCAATAAATCCTATCTGTTAGCAATAATACGCTATGTGGCATCCTTTCTTTGGGCTCTATATGAGTCTAACCATTCACAGAGCCATTAAAAGAGAAAGTTAGATGTGCTGTTACACACGGAAGATTCAGAGGGGAACCTTGACCGGGCTGTGCAAACCTTAAAGAGGATCTGGCTGACCTGTTGATACAGTTGTGTTCTCAAATGTGCTATGAAATTGCGCATCTGGTGAGTGCGCAGTTTTTCTATTACCAGATACACCACCTATGAACTGGAGATAAGAGCTTGAACCACCTATCCTGAGATCTCATGAAAGGATCCTCATGTCCATTAGTCTGGACTTTTCACTTTGATAGCACTATAGCCACCTTTTGAGTGGCTCTCCTTAGTTTTTATCCACTTGATCACTCATTATACTTAAGTACGTTATTATTATATAAGCACATTTGCCTATTTATTTCATTTTATTTTACTTGTGATCACCAATAGCACTATTGGCACTTTATTATTTATTATTGGCAATTGTTTTGATTGTTGTAACACGTTATGGTGTGTATTGCACTTTATTTCATATTCATATCATATACAGTCAGGTCCATAAATATTGGGACATCTACACAATTCTAACATTTTTGGCTGTATACACCACCACAATGGATTTGAAATTAAACGAACAAGATGTGCTTTAACTGCAGACTGTCAGCTTTAATTTGAAGGTATTTACATCCAAATCAGGTGAACGGTGTAGGAATTACAACAGTTTGCATATGTGCCTCCCACTTGTTAAGGGACCAAAAGTAATGGGACAGAATAATAATCATAAATCAAACTTTCACTTTTTAATACTTGCTTGCAAATCTTTTGCAGTCAATTACAGCCCGAAGTGTGGAACGCTGGGTTTCATCCCTGGCGATGCTCTGCCAGGCCTCTACTGCAACTGTCCTCAGTTCCTGCTTGTTCTTGGGGCATTTTCCCTTCAGTTTTGTCTTCAGCAAGTGAAATGCATGCTCAATCGGATTCAGGTCAGGTGATTGACTTGGCCATTGCATAACATTCCACTTCTTTCCCTTAAAAAACTCTTTGGTTGCTTAACAGTATGCTTTGGGTCATTGTCCATCTGCACTGTGAAGCGGCGTCCAATGAGTTCTGAAGCATTTGGCTGAATATGAGCAGATAATATTGCCCGAAACACTTCAGAATTAATCCTGCTGCTTTTCTCAGCAGTCACATCATCAATAAATACAAGAGAACCAGTTCCATTGGCAGCCATACATGCCCACGCCATGACACTACCACCACCATGCTTCACTGATGAGGTGGTATGCTTAGGATAATGAGCAGTTCCTTTCCTTCTCCATACTCTTCTCTTCCCATCACTCTGGTACAAGTTGATCTTGGTCTCATCTGTCCATAGGATGTTGTTCCAGAACTGTGAAGGCTTTTTTAGATGTCGTTTGGCAAACTCTAATCTGGCCTTCCTGTTTTTGAGGCTCACTAATGGTTTACATCTTGTGGTGAACCCTCTGTATTCACTCTGGTGAAGACTTCTCTTGATTGTTGGCTTCGACACACATACACCTACCTCCTGGAGAGTGTTCTTGATCTGGCCAACTGTTGTGAAGGGTGTTTTCTTCACCAGGGAAAGAATTTTTCGGTCATCCACCACAGTTGTTTTCTGTGGTCTTCCGGGTCTTTTGGTGTTGCTGAGCTCTCCGGTGCGTTCCTTCTTTTTAAGAATGTTCCAAACAGTTGTTTTGGCCACGCCTAATGTTTTTGCTATCTCTCTGATGGGTTTGTTTTGTTTTTTCAGCCTAATGATGGCTTGCTTCACTGATAGTGACAGCTCTTTGGATCTCATCTTGAGAGTTGACAGCAACAGATTCCAAATGCAAATAGCACACTTGAAATTAACTCTGGACCTTTTATCTGCTCATTGTAATTGGGATAATGAGGGAATAACACACACCTGGCCATGGAACAGCTGAGAAGCCAATTGTCCCATTACGTTTGGTCCCTTAACAAGTGGGAGGCACATATGCAAACTGTTGTAATTCCTACACCGTTCACCTGATTTGGATGTAAATACCCTCAAATTAAAGCTGACAGTCTGCAGTTAAAGCACATATTGTTTGCTTCATTTCAAATCCATTGTGGTGGTGTATAGAGCCAAAAATGTTAGAATTGTGTCGATGTCCCAATATTTATGGACCTGACTGTATCTCAGCGCTGCACCTCCTTTATATTTTAATGTTTAAGCTTTAGAACCACTTTATCGCCATGATTATTCAGTGTGGATCTCTTATCATGTCTTTTTAAAATCTGTTTTGTGTCATTTATTTTTTTTACATATTACTGGAATTATTGATTTGCTCTTTTTCCCTAACATATTAACTATCAGATATTTCTGTGTTAAATTTGTCAAAAAATCTCCTGTCTTCATGGGAAAATGTAGCAGACATTGCCTGCCAGCTCAAGAAACTGAAAACCCTTGATCTCAGGTATGGATGTTATTTTTTGTTTTTACCTGCTTAGATAAACTGTGTTCAGGACACTTACTGAAAATTAGTTTGTGTAATAATATTTTATTAAGATTAAGAATTTTTATACAGGTGTTTTGCATATATGGTAGGGATGAGCGAGTCACTTTTTGCACTAATGATTTGAAGGTTTTGTACTTGACTCATGTCACCTGCACAGCTTCACCTTACAAACCTGTAAAGAAATGAGTAGCATGTTTAAGGGTTTGTTTGTAAAGGGTCATGTTGGGTAAAACTCTTTCTCTGTCTCTACCAAAGAGGGTCACAGCACTTTTGCATCCTTCAAGAACAAAACTCTAGGAACAAAAAATGGAGGTCAGACCCTAGAAGCTATAACCCCCTCTTACACAAACCATGCTAAGTTTAGCCTACTGTCTTGTAAGAAGATGGACAGCCTGGATATATCTCACAGTTCTTTAAGTATGCAGCTGCTGGCATATTTACGCTGGGTTGGAGCATCAGTCAGCCACCATGCAGGTTTACCGTTCTCGCATTGGAGAGCTAATTGGGACAGCCCTGTAGCAGTCATGTTTCTGCAGTGGCACACCTAAATGTGTCCTCATACAGTCACAGAACGCAGGTGCAAATTTCTGGAGAGCATTTTACATACTTTGAATTCACGGCAGGGCTCCTTCTAGGTCCAGATATGTAGTCTGAAATCCCTCAATATAGTATAGACTATAACTGTACAAAAACAGTTGGTGTAAGTCTATGCTTTTGCGATTAGTGGAACACTGTATTTGCAGTATAGGCAGCTTACTAGATCATGACACACTTCTATTCAATACCCACCATTCTTCTCACTAGCAAATACTTAAATACATATTGGACACCTAATGCTTTAATACAGTGGTTCCCAACCTTTTTGGCACCAGGGACCGGTTTAATGTCCTCATCTCACTTCACATCAATAACCCCCTTTACAGCACAATTCTCCTTTGCATCACAGTTCCCCTTTAAAGCAGTCCCACTGTGTCCTCAGTTCCTCTTCACATCACAAATCACAGTGCACTCCCCTTTACATCACAGTGCCCATTTACATTGCAGTCCCCTTTATACCAAAGTGCCCCTTTACAGTGCAGTCCCCTTTACATTACAGTGCAGTCCCACTTACATCACAGTGCCCCTAGCAACCACAGCCCCCCATCAGTGTCCCTTGCAATCATGCCCCCCCCCTTTACTCTCTTACATCACAGCGCCACTTTTCAATCTCTGTTTCTCCTGTATATCCTACATTTGGCGGGGCATAAGCAGTTATCAGTCTGTGTGCCTTCTCCTGGGTTTCCCGCCCTGCCGATATTGTCATCCTATCTGCAGGGCCACTTGTTAATATGAAAAGACTGCCACTATTTCTGTATCTGCCACTCCTCCCACCCCCTGTCCTGCTGATAAGATGACTTCGTCGGTGGGGTGGAAGACCTGGGAAAGGACACACAGGCTGCTAAGTGGCACAGCCACGGTCCAGAGAGGAACAACATGGACTGCGGTCGCCGCTCAACTCCTGCCGTGTGGTCCTATTTTCAACAGGCCATGGGCCAGTACTGGTCCTCAGGCCTGGGGGTAGGGGACCCCTGCTTTAATAGACTATGACTACATTTGAATATCAGCAAATGATGCACAGTCAATCATGTAAGCTTTGCCAAATTTTAGATTATCGTCAACCTCCTGCACTATACTCATCTTTTCAGGTGGACTTTTGCCTGCACATTTGAATATTGCTGCAGTATATGACCTTTATGTTTCAATTTTGAAACTAATTTTAGTACCTTTGGATGGTGGAAGATTATATAGAGGGTACAAAAAATGTATACACACGTCAACATTTTTTATCTATGCCTTTTTTAAAACCTGAATTATGGCAAATATGTGTAGTATTGTGTTTCCCCTAATGATGTCAGTAGTCGCATCATTGTTGATGTCATCACGTGACTGTCAGGAGAGAGTCAAAGAAAATGGCGGAGGTACGCTTGACTTTCAAGCAACGCAAAACCATTTTGAAGTGGTATTGTAAATTTGAAAATGTGTGTGAACTTCAATGAAAATGGCAACGTGAGTTTGGAACAGAACCACCAACATGACTAACAATCGCACAAATTTGTAATAATTTCATAATAAATGGTACAGTTAACCGTCATATGAGGTGGTATCAAAAGGTTTCGAGACTAGTTTTGTAACACGCCACCAGATGGCAGCACAAAGTTGCATTCACAGTTACAGGGAGCACGGACCTTCATAAGTGCCAGTGTGCCAAAAGACATCATCCTGTGTACATCAGGAGCTGTGCAAGTGGTGCTATTCTGACCATGTGCATTACCAATGTCTGCTATTTCATCATGAGCATCAAGTTGGAACAAAGAGTAAACGGGACAATTTACTTGATTCGGCAAGTTTGCAGCAATGCTACGAGTTGTTCAAGGTGTTTTAAGTGGCACACTTGCTTTAAAAGCTGAAGAACATTACGGGAAGACCACGAGAGATCAGGAAGACCTTAATCGAGCTTAACCCTGGAAAAATTTTAAACCATTGGGCAGCTTGTGCATGATGATCATCAGAGAACAATCCACAGCATTGCTACCATTGTCGGTTTGTCATAAGGAACAGTCCAGGCAATTCTCATGTGTGATGTGAACAGGTGCTGTGTTGCTGCCAAGTTTGTCCCCAGGCTGCAATGACCTTACTTCTGCACTCACCCTACTTGCCAGATTTGGCTCCTGTGGACTTCACCCTCTTCCCGAAGATGAAGATCCAGCTCACAGATCACCGTTTTGACAACATTGCGGAGATCCAGTGCGAATAGCATACAGTGCTTGGCATGCTTCGAAAAGAAAAGTTCCAGGACACATTCCAGAAGTGGCAGGAATGCTGGGAGCGCTGTATTGCTGTGCAAGGGGACTATTTTGAAGGTGATTGTGTGTAAACATAGATGAAGTACTTTCTTGTAAGCAGAGCTAGCCTCAAATCATTTTGATACCACCTTTTAATTGTGTTTATTGGGCTCCAGAAAATCCTCACATTCATGTGGACAAAGCAGTCAAATTACTGGGGCTCAATGTCTGGTGTCGACTGACATGCACAGTCAATGGTGTACCTTGACATGCCTCGTACATCCATTTTACTGGCTATTTGTGGGGTTTATGCAGGTGAGTAATTTTACTTCCAGCAAGACGGCGCACCACCTTACTACCACTGAGACATGAGAGTCTATCTCGATGACATTCTGCTAAGATGTTGGATAGGATGTAAAGCGCTGAGCAAACTATTGGCGCTATATAACTAATTTGTATGAGATAATTCTAGGAGCCGAGCAGAGGACGAGGATATTTAGACTTTTGCTGTGCATAGGGTGTGATTCAGCCATAGCTGCCATTGATTCCAGAACCTTGCGTGTTTGCCGTTTTTGATTGCGACATGAGTTCAAACTGTGTTTGCGTATTGAGATATTAAAGAAACGTTGACCAATCGGGGTCAGGAGATTTCCAGGATGACTCTATAACACGACGAGCTGCAATGATACTGTGTATTATGAAAGCAGGTTGAGATAAGGCCCAAGTACCTTGGTTCTGTAAGAGCAGCGCTATGCCAGTATCACAGGTGATGTTGCATTGGGAAATTTTTGAGATGATTGAGAATACTTGCTCACAGAATTCGTTCATCACTGGACATGACCACCAGATATGAACTAAAGAGCCTGGGTTTCCACATTTTCTCCAACAATCGGGTGACACATTCTGGATTATTTTTGAGAGTCTCACCAGAGTGTAATACCACTTATGTAATATTTTCAAGGAGATTTCCCAATGTGTGATGCATCTCGAGGAGGCCAGCAGTAAACAGGAGGCTTTTTGCCATTGAGCAGTTATGTAGTTTTGAGATAGCAAAGTTTCCCAATATAGCATAGATGGGGTTTTATCCGAGACTGAACGGTAATTAACGAGGCGGTAGAGGAGTGAGATTCCTTTACTTTTGGGAGCTGTGGAGTTGTAGTGGGCTAGGATGACCAACGGGATCCGGAGGGCAGAGACGCTAATGGAATCAAGGATAGATCTTACTCGGAGGTATAGGTAGAAATCGGTGTGGGGAAGATGGTAGGTTTTTTTGTAGCATTGAGAAGGTACACAATTGTGAGAGCTCCAGTAGGTGACCAATGGTGAGGATACCAGTGGAAACCCAATTGTTCAAGTTTAATTCGTGCAACATGAGTTCTAAAGAAGACAGTGGTAAGATTCCATGGATAAAAAATGGAGAGTTTCCTGGATTTGTTCTGAGGAGAATGGTGCCTAGGGAGCTTTGTAGGGGAGAGCCTAGGAGCGAGCGTTCAATAGAAACCCAAACCCATGGAGGAGGGAACAACAATTTTTTTTATTGGTCCAGAATAGTTGCCTGGTAGTAATTTTTTATATTCGGGATACCCATTCCTGCATCCATTTTGGATCTAAAAAGAATGGAATATTTGAATCTTGGTTTCCTGACCCCCCCTAGATGAAATGGTTCAGTGTAGATTGTATCCTCTGCAGGTAGTTTTGGGGAATTGGAATTGTTCTAAAAAAGTATAAAATGGTGGGAAGCAGCGTCATCATTGTAACCGCTGCTCTGACTGCCCATGACAGGTGTGCCGTATGAAAACTTTCGATGCTTTGTTTTATAGAGGGAAGAAGTGCGTCATAGTTTAGCCTGTAAATAGAAGCGCTTGGGGTAGCTATTTTGATCCCTAATATTTTATTGTTTAATAGTAGCGTGAGGCTCCCAGGAGAAACCAGAGGACAAGGAGATGGCTGTTTTTGTTTTTTTCTGAAATTGCAATTAAAAGCATGTGAGATTTGGATATATTCACCTTGTATAGGGATACTTGACTGAATCCATGTAAAATACATCTAAAACTGTGGTCAACGCATCTAGGGATTGCACGGGATCAGTGACGGAGAGGATAACGTCGGCGTATAGGCCAATTTTGTATTCTCCATCTCTTATCTAAAAGCATCAAATTTGTGGATGATTACATATAATAAAGTGAAGGAAATAAGTATTTGATCCCCTGCTGATTTTGAATGTTTGCCCACTCACAAATGAAATGGTCAGTCTAAAAATCAAATGGTAAGTGTATTGTAACACTGAGAGAATAGCAACAAAAAATTCAAAAGAAATGCATGTCTAACAAATTATGCATTAATTTGCATGTTCATGGTTCAATGGAAATAAGTATTTGATCCCCTTCACAAAACATGACTTAGTACTTGGTGGCAAATCCCTTGTTGGAAATCAGAGGTCAGACGTTTCCTGTAGTTGGCCACCAGGTTTGCACACATCTCAGGAGGGATTTTGGTCCACTCCTCTTGGCAGATTCTCTCCAAGTCTTTAAGGTTTGGTGGCTGACGTATGGCAACTCGAACTTTCAGCTCCCTCCACAGATTTTCAATTGGATTAAGGCCTGGAGACTGGCTAGTCAGGACCTTAATGTGCTTCTTCTTGAGCCACTCCTTTGTTGCCTTGGCCGTGTGTTTTGGGTCATTGTCATGCTGGAACACCCATCCACGACTCATTTTTAATGCCCTGGCTGAGGGAAGAAGGTTCTCACCCAAGATCTGATGGTACATTGGCCCGTCCATCGTCCTTTTGATGCGGTTCAGTTGTCCTGTCCCCTTAGCAAAAAAACCCTCCCAAAGCAGAATGTTTCCACCACCATGTTTGACAGTTGGGATGGTGTTCTTGCGATCATAGGCAGCATTCCTCCTCCTCCAAACACGGTGAGTTGATGCCAAAGAGCTTGATTTTGGTCTCATCTGACCACAACACTTTCAGCCACTCCTCCTCTGCATCATTCAGATGTTCAGTGGCAAACTTCAAACGGGCCTGGACATGTGCTTTCTTGAGCAGAGGGACCTTGTGGGCACTGCAGGATTTCAATCCTCATCGACGTAGTATGTTACCAATTGTTTTTTTGGTGACTGTGGTCCCTGCTGCCTATAGATCATTGACAAGATCCTCACGTGTAGTTCTGGGATGATTCCTCACTGTTTTCATGATCATTGACACTTCACGAGGTGAGATCTTGCATGGTGCACCAGACTGTCACGTACCTGGTGATGGAGGCCAATGGAGAGAGGGCTTCCCTTGCGGCTAAGTTCCGGACTCCTCTGAGAGTGGGACAGCGGGAGTCAGGTCCAAAGTTGCACAGGTCGCCTGTAGGAGTGCTGGTTGGTGGTCCACTCAGAAGCACAGCTGGTGCACGGAGATAGGTCTGCAGACAGGAGGCACCTGTGCGTGGTATGCAAGCCCTTCCGGGATTTGGATGATTACTGGGATGTCGGTTCAAGCCAAGGTCAGGTACCAGGTGGGAATCAGAGCGGACGTAGTCAGATGGGAAAGCCGAGGTCATTCACAGAGGAGCGAGAGAGAGGGTATCCGTAAGCCAAGCCGAGGTCAGGTCAGGGGTAAATCAGAGTAGACAGGTCCAGGAGCAAGCCGAGTCGGTAACAGGAGATCAGAACACAGGAACCAGGAACAGGGCACGGGGAGCTAGAGATCATCCAGCAACCAGAGGAAGTGATGATCCTCCTTATAAAGGCCGTCTGGCACCAGACTGAGGCTGATGTGTACTTCTGCGGACATGTAGAGTATTGGCAGAAGTGCCAGATCTTCCAGAACTCCTGCCATGGAAAGGACCCTGACACAGACCTAGGGAGAATGACAGTTGTTTTGTGTTTCTTCCATTTGCGAATAATTGCACCAACTGTTGTCACCTTCTCACCAAACTGGTTGGCGATAGATTGGTAGCCCAGTCCAGACTTGTGTAGGTCTACAATCTTGTCCCTGACATCATTGGACAGCTCTTTGGTCTTTGCCATGGTGGAGAGTTTAGAATCTGATTGTTTAATTGCTCCTGTGGACAGGTGTCTTTTATACAGGTAACAAAATGAGATTAGCAGCACTCCCTTTAAGACACTGCTTCTAATCTCAGCTTGTTACCTTTATAAAAGACACCTAGTAGCCAGAAATCCTGCTGAATTACTTATTTCCCTCATGAACATGCAAATCAGTGCAGAATTTGTTAGACATGCATTTCTTTTGAATTGTTTTGTTTCTATTCTGTCTCTGTGTTACAATACACCTACCATTCGATTTTTAGACTGATCATTTCTTTGTGAGTGGGCAAACATTCAAAATCAACAGGGGATCAAATACTTATTTCCTTCACTGTATGCGTGACCTTGGTGGGTGATGGTGAGCTTTGTAGGGAAACCCCACTGGTAAGTGGTTACGCTCACGGAGTTGCATGGTTATGGGAGAGAATTATTTGTGTTGTTGCATGGTGGCCACTGAGAGATCCGTGAAGATTTGGAATTTGGCAAATGGGTCAGGTAATTTCCCCATACGTTTGGCCGCTGGAAAGGCTCTTTCTTTAATATGAAAGAAGTGTATCCTCGCAATTATATCCCTAGGAATTTCCGCTGGTAATGAGGCTGGTTTAGTTACCCTATGGGCTCTGTCTATGATAAAGTCTATGGTAAAGTCTTTAGGATTTTCCCTTGGAAGAAGGGATTTAAGTAATTGTTGTAGAAAGGGGATGAGCTCAGCTGCAAAGGCTGATTCGGGGATTCCTTGGAATTTTAGATTGTTTCATCTCGACCTATCCTCAAGATCCACAACATTCAATTTCAGCCACTGGATGTCAGTGTTGTACTTCTGAAATCCATCCACCATACTATTATGTGCATTTGCAAATTTCCCCATTTTTCTTTCCACTATGCCCACCCTTTCTTCCACTTGCTCAATATGCAATTGCAATGTTTTTGCACAGATCTTCTTGTATATCGTGCTTTAGGGAGAGCAGCATCTCTTTGATAACATTGGCAGATGCCGGCTGGTCAGAAGCAGAAAACTCTGCTAAGGAATGTAGTGGGTCAGAGGTGCAAGCAGAATCTGTATCCCCTTTGCAAGGTAGTAATTTTTTACTCATCAGACCCCTGGATTTAGGAGAGGCAGCAGGAGAAAAAGCAGGGCGTTTTTGGGAGGTTTTTTCTTTTTCGCAGAATTTGTGCAGAAACTGCTGAGTGTTGTATACCGAGACCATTCTGTGGAGAGTGCTGTGAGGAGGGAGCATGCTCCGTATCAGACTCCTCTTTTCCTCCCAGGGCTGCCACGTTGCTGGGAAGAAATCAGTGAGTCTTAGGATGAGCAGTGCCTGCCTGTGAGAAGAAGCTGCGCTGGGTAAGTGAATATGTGGCCAGTGCCTGGTGCCACTGTTTGTTGCCTGTCCCCGCTGGAGATCCTTCACTTAGCAGCCATACAGTCCCATGGCTTAGCCGCTGTGGAATGCTAGTGCTAGGATGTTCCACACACTCCCATGCAGGCAGTCCCATTTATGGCTATTGGGACGCAACGGCTACATAGACACACACACTGCTCTCAATCTGACATTTGTGCAGTTTTGTGTCCCTGAATTCACCACCTGCTCCTTCTCGATAAACTTCTCTGCCTTGATCTCCGAGATTCAGCTCTATCCTGGTTCTCCTCCTACCTGTCGTAGCACTCGTTCAGTGTTACCTATAACTCTGCCCCCTCCTCTCCACTTCCTCTTTCTGAAGGGGTCCCCCAAGGCTCTGTTCTTGAACCCCTTGTCTATCTACACCTCCTCTCTTGGTCCCTCGATAACCTCCCATGGCTTCAAATACCACCTTTATGCCGATAACACCCAAATCTATCTCTCTATTCCTCACCTCACTCTTTCAGTAACCTCTCGCATTGCTAGCTTACTAACTGACATATCAGCATGGATGTCGCACCACTTCCTTAAATTAAATTTATCTAAAACTGAGCTGATAATATTCCCTCCCCCTCATGCACTCCTACATGACTTTCCTATCAAGATCAATAATACAACTATCATTCCCTTCCCTAAACCCAGGGTACTAGGTGTAATCCTAGACTCTGACCTATCCTTTTGGTCCAAATCAAATCGCTTTCAAAAGATTGTAGTCTTCACCTCAATAACATTTCTAAAATTTGCCCCTTTTTAATCAATGAAACCACCAAGCTGCTCATTCACTCCCTTGTTCTCTCTCGCCTTGGCTATTGCAACTCCCTTCTCATAGGCCTACCTCTCCATAGGCTACCTCACCTTCACTCTATCATGAATGCTGCTGCCAGGATCAGTGTCTGCCACCCCTCTCTGCCAATCCTTCCACTGGCTTTCGATTGCCCAGCAAATTAAAACCAAAATACTAAAAAACATACAAAGCCCCATCTACAACTCGGCACCAAGCTACATCACCAGTCTTGTATCCAAGTATCACCCAAGCCGTCCTCTCCACTCCTCTCTCCTGCTCTCAAGCTCCCTTTTCTCCTCTTTCCATGCTTGTCTGAAGGACTTTGCCAGAGCCTCTCCTGTCCTCTGGAACTCTCTACCTCAATCTGTCCGGCTATCTCCTACTCTGGCTGCCTTTAGGCGATCCCTGAAAACTCATCTCTTCAGGGAAGCCTATCACGCCTCCAAATAGACAGTTATCACTTCCATCAGCTCATCCCCCACAGTTACAACCTTTTGTACCACTTACCCCACCCTATTAGATTGTAAGCTCTTATGAGTAGGGCCCTCTTAATCCTCTTGTTTTGATTGTATTGTAGCTGTACTGTCTCCCTTTATATTGTAAAGCACTGCGCAAACTGTTGTCGCTACATAAGTCCTGTATTATAATAATAATAATCATAAAATCCCGGCATTATCACATAGCTGACACTTTAGATGTCTGAAATAGGTGACTGTCCACTGACTATTAAAGTCTGTAAAAAGTATAATTTTAGAGTCTAAAGTAGCAATGGTTCTTCTCGTAGTGCACATCCAGCCTGATACAGTGACAAACATTCGTGCACCTTGCTTGGAACTTACTGAACTTTTGGATTTAAGTGAAATAAAACAATAAGCTTACTCCTGCTGACATTGACTATGCACTTGTACTTTGAAGATTGTGGTAATTATTTTTCCCTGTTTAATTTTCCAGTGAAAACAGATTTTGCCTTCCATCCCATCCATCTTCTTTAACAAATGCCTTTGAAAATCTGACGGCACTTTCACTCAATCAGACTGGATTAACTTGGAAAGAGGTAATCTTATATAAAGAAAATGAACGGTATGACGGCATTATGTGCAGGAGAGTTTGAGGGTATGAGAGGGACCATATGTGCAAGAGAGGAATTAAAATGGTAAAACAGTGGGTAGTACGTGCAAGAGTAAATGCTGGTGGGTAGTATGTGTAGGAGGAGTGTTGAAGGATACGAGAGTGAGAAGTATGTGCAGGGAAGGATTTCAAAAGGTATGACAGGGAAATAGTATGTGCAGGAGAGGACTGCAGAAGATATGACTGCATCCTGTATGTACAGGAGTTGCATGTGGAAGGTAGGGTATGACCGTGCACAGTGCATACAAGACAGGTGTGCAGGAGGGTAATTCAATGGGCAGCATGTTGAGAGAGTTGCAAAGGCTATGATTGTGGGCATTATGTGAAGGAAAGAAGTGTTTAGGGTATGATGGAGAGTTTTAATTTGAAAAGAGGCTGTGAGCTCTGACACACTATAGGAGGAACACTGAGTGCTTTCTGACTGTGTGCTATGGTGTAACTGAATGTGAACTCTCCCTCTGTGCTGTCAGGCAGTATGTCTTCTATGAAAGGTAGTCTCTGGACTAGGGCTAAGTGAGATCTGTTTGTTGTGGCCAAGCACTCTCTGACTGCATGCCTATTTTGCCTGCGTGTTGTGAGTTAAGTGTGTTTCTGGTCAAGAGAGTGTTGTAACTGCATGTGCTTGTGTGTATTCTGTCTGTGCTCTATGCATCTTTGTGCGTGTGTATGCTGTCATTTGGGATGGCTCATAGCCTTTACTTCATGGGCATGCTATTGCGCATTACTTTGTGTAGTACAGTGAGGCCACAAGATGACAATGAAGTGGGGAAAAGCAGACAAATATAAATTAAATGTAACTGCCAGGGGCATGGCTAGGCTGTAAATCAGGCCTGGTGCACTGGACAGGAGTTCCAATAACTCTCACACAAGTCCTAGACCTGTTCCTAAAATTAAACTACACTAATAGATAGCTCCTTTCTATAGGCCAGGGAACTCACCCACAAAACGTAGTGTTCAGTTAAAAAAAAAAGATGCAGTCTTTGTGGGTGTGAGCCACATGTACAGGCGCTATCTTTCAGGAGGATAAACATACTTAGCAGCATTACACAGACTACAGGATTTTCGGAAATACCCCTCACTTACCCATCTCTTCACCCAACACAAGACACATCTGGTGGCTACAGAGGTTTGCAAATTAACCTTCATGTAATGGAATCATTTATTTGGCATTCTTAAATTTGTGCAATTTAAGAAGTCAGGATCTTGATATCTTAAGTCAAGAGAAGGAGGCAGATTACTACATACCTAGAGTAAAATACTTCTACAATGCACAAAAAAATCTATCCTTGGATTACAGCAAAAGGTTAAAGAAGTACAGGAGAGGTTAGAAGACACAGAGGCAATGTGCATGTTTTTGGCCTTCCTGAAATAGCCGAGAGCTTTGTACCCTTTTCTGTTTGCATACATATTTCAAGATCAAACCCTTGGTCCTTACTGGTCTGCTTATTAATTACTGGGATTTGGGACCTTGTTCTCTCTGAGGCAATTAAAAAGCTACACATAACATTGGAAAATGTCAGTATCCTTCTTTTCTTAGATTTCTCCACTGCCGTTCAAAGGAGGTTACAGGAAAAAAGGCTATATACTATACTGTACCTTGGCGAACTCAAAGTTCTGCATGCTAACTCCACGAAGTTCTTTGATTTTTCTGATGCTGCAAGTGATGATGGCAGTACGATTTTTCCATTCAATATGTAATTCTGACTGGATTTTTTACTATACTTGCACGATATTCAATACAAATGTATTAACTGCAGTTATTTAACGCTAGAAAAATTAGATCTCTTACCTCTTGCACATATTAAAGGACATTCATTGTAGTTTAGGGTGTGGTTGCCATCATCTCTATTGCCATAATAGAGAAAGTTACACCTTACATTTTATGAGATTTTTAAGGCAACCTTGGAGTATATACAAAGAAACCAATTGTTTAAAAGATTAACATTTTATTTGAACAAATTTCTTTTATCTGACAAATTAATACATATCGAGTAAACAATACGTTAGCCAATATAAAATACATTTGTTTACAACTCATTCATGTCACAAAATTGTCATTATTGCAAAGCTGATTTCCATCTTGCAGCCTCCAAGTTTGACTGCAGATATATTCAGCCAGGGATCCAACGTGCTTCGAATACATTAGTATAGATTCTTCCTCAGGGAAAGGATACCACTCTATAATCAATTACTGTCAACAATCAATTATTAGTACATATATCTTTATAATTAAGTAATGGTAAACTAACCATATAGGATAGATACATGACTTCCATAGCCACCAAAAATAGTCAAAAGAAGATGCTTCACTGTGTTTAGAAGGTGAATTTCCCCCTTAACTGAGGTCATCATTTGACGTGCAAGGACCACGGGTGCCACATCCCAGACACTGTCATAAACCGAATATATATATATATATATATATATATATATAGGTTGCCCTTTTGGAAGCTCAAATTAGCATTATCTGGAGTAGCAAATTGCAGCACTGAGTAGAATAAAAAACACTGAAGTTTCCCGCTCACTCAGCAGGTGGATTCATGTGATTGTTGTGCAGAGTGGTGGGTCTGTTTGAGCACTGAAACAAATTTGCCAAGTTGAATGAAGGTGTGGAGGTGGCAATCCTAGATGTAACTGCTACCCCTAAGAGCAGGACAGCAGCCCATCTGGTAGGGCTGGTGAGGGTAGTGCAGGAAGGTCTAGACAGTTGATAGTAATCAGGGATTCTATAATCAAAAGCATTGATAGAATAATTTGTCACCAGGATCACCTCGACTGAATGGTTTGCTGTCTCCCTGGTCCCAAGGTTCGGCATGTGGTGCGCCAGGTTGATAAATTACTGGGAGGAGCAGGGCATGACCCAGCTGTCTTGGTCTGTGTTGGGACCAATTTAAGAATACATGGAAGATGGAGAATCAATTTAAATAACTATTCTGCAATTTGAAAGGAATGATCTCCGAGGTTATGCTCTCTGGAATATTGCACATGCGCAACACAGCAAAGATGTATAGAGAAATGAATGCATGGCTAAAGACCTGGTGTAAGAGGGAAGGATCTGGGTTTCTAGAGTACTGGGCTGACTCTTCATTGGAATACAAGTTATATGCTAAAGATGGTAAATGGAAGGAGGAGTGCTGGGGGAGAGGTTTATGGGAAAGCTAGATTAGTATTTAAACTAGGACTGAGCGGGGAGGGTGAATTAGAATATAATGGGGCAAACAAGTCAGACGGGTCAGACCCTAATGATGGGTGGATTAGGGGAAGATAGGGATGCATTATGGCATGGTGATAAGGTTCCCTTGTTACCAACAATCATTGAAAATTATAGCACTTTCCCTTGGCGTCTTCCAGGACAGCTACATGAGAGGTACTGTTTCCGCCTCTACAGGATGCACAATAACCAGACAAGTTTAAAAAGCCCCTGCCTCCCCCTCGTCCTTAGTTCTTATTGTGTTTCAGACTCTCTAGGTGGACACATGGCTAGGTTTTCTTATTTTCTACCTATGCGGGTGATTGTGGTTACCTGCTGTTTACCTTCTCTGCCCTGAGGAAGCCTGCTTGTGGGTAGCCTCTAGGAAGAATGAGAAGTTTAGCTTTTAAAATACCTGGATCTTGCTCCTCCATTTTTATGGACCGACTCCAAAAGGTCCTCTCTGGCCCTTGGCACTGTTTACACTGAGGAGGACCACAGGAATACAGAGGACAGCAGTGGGTTCATCCTCTCAGGTAGCGGCGCGGTGGCCTTCACATTCAACATGTTGGAGGGAGAGATTGTGGAGCGTAAGTTGGACACCACCAAGCCTAAATCAGCTGGCCAGCCAAGCACATCCTCTGAAGGGTCCAAGTCCCCGTCTGCTGAGGTAAGAGAGGTCTGGTACCTTGAGTAGGAAAAAAGGGGGGGGTGTCAGGTAAAGGAATGAGGGTTTGTAAATGCTTGGGAATTTTTTCTCCTTTTTACTTTTCCTAGGAAACTCGCAAATCCAAGAGAAGGTGCGGAAGTTGTGGATCCAAGCTCAGGGGATTCATACACTAAAAAGATTTGTGAAAACATGTATTTTTTTTGTTGCGGGTTCTGATTCTGTCTCCTTCATTAAGAATTGTATGCACTCAATGTGAGAAGAAATTATTTCCACCTTGCGCTCAGCAGTTCCCAAGGAACCTTCTACTTCTCACGCTGCTTCCCTTCCTAGTGAACTCACGCTAGATAATTTTTCTTCTTTGGATACGCATGTGACGCATGCAGCCTCTGATTCAGAGAAGGAGCAAGTATCTCCCCGGTCTTCAGGGGAAGTGAGTGCAGAGGAGGGGGTAGGAGATGCATGTGAAGGTTATTCTAGCAGGTTCCTTTATCTTGTGGAGGAGACAGATCAGTTGTTAAAACCTATTAATACGTCTGAACAGATCGCGGAGGATTTACCTCCATAGTCTTTTCAAGATATGATATACAAAGATGTACAGGTGAAAACATGTAGAACATTTCCTATCCATAAGTCTCTCAAGAACATGATTATTAGGGAATGGAAAGATCCGGAAAAGAAGATCTTTCTCTCTAGGGGACACAAGCGCAGATTTCCGTTTGCCTCAGAGGAAGAGATCTTCTTTAAATGTCCTAATGTCACGGTCTGGGTCAGGTTCAGAGACCAGTTGCTACAGCAGTGTAAGGCTTACCTGAAACCAGCAGGGTAGGTACACCAGCGGATTACCCTGGGAATGACGCAGGCTTACCTGAGGTGCGTGGTCTAAGTATTAACCGGTTTTCCCCAGAGCTCCTAATGGTGGAGATGGATTTGGCTGCGTGTTAATACCAGGTCGCAGATCTCAGGATCACCCCACCAGGGAATGAAGAAGCTGGAAACCAATAGCGGATCAAACAGTTTAGGGATCAGACAAAAGCGGAGTCAGTCACAAGCCAAGACCGGTCACAAATCGTAGTAGATTAGGATGAGGCAAAATCGTAGTCAGTAACAAAGCCAAAGGTCGGTAGCGAAGATGTAGACAGCAGCAGGACAGAGAAGTGGGATATTGGCTGGAAGGCACAATAATCTGGCAAGGAGGATGTAAGGGACCGCCTGGCGGTTCCACCAGCACTCCACTGGTCAGATGTCCCCAGTGCACGGAAGCTAAGCCCCGGGGTACGTGTTCACCAGGGCCCCTGATGGTGGGGATGGACTTTAAGTACCCTGAGACCAGGTCGTGGCTACTGAGTACACCTGTCAGTGGTAGCAGTATTCGCCAGGGGCTCCCACAGGGAAGAGCCTGATATGAGGAGGTCGGGTGATCCCGTTGGGATGGATGGATGGCTGAGCAAGTGCAAGGTCAAACAGGCCGGGTCGGTAACTGAGGGGACGGAGCTGTACAAAGCAGCGGGCAGAGAGTAGTTGGGTCACACGCCAGGTCAGCAACGGAAGGTCAGATCTAAATGGGGGCATTCAGGAGAGAGGTCAGACAAAGCAAGGTTCTGGGCAGGAGAAGGCAACAAGGTCAGGTACAATCCGGGTCAGTAACTCACTTAACACAGGTTCGCAGATACAGGATACAAGGAAAGACCAGAAGGCACTGAATGACAGCTCAGGGCCATTTAAATATCCCGCCCTGCGCTGTCATTGGTGCCAAGCGCGCGCCCGCGGCCTCTACTGCACATGCGCGGGGTTCGAACGCTGCGGACGGCCAGGACCTAGTGCCCGGGTCCCTGCACAGGGCGGCGCACTGCGCCTGCGCCGGGACCAGCGCCGCGGCGATCCCCGACAGAGGAAGTGCATGGACATGGCTTTTATAGGAAGTTCATGGGAGGAGCAAGGAGTTCAAGGTTCAAGAGAAAACAAGGCACAAGGCAGGATTATCCAATAGATCAGGCAGAGTATAGTCCAGCATCCCAGGTAGCTTAGTGAGAAGAAACATTGCCTCTCACTGCAGAAGGCCCAGGTTCGATCCCAGGCTCTGACAGTACTCCCCTCCTCACAGGACGTCCCCTGGACGTCGTAGGACCAGGCTTGTGGGGAAACCTCTGGTGAAATTCTCTTGTTAATCTAGGAGCATGGACATTTTCCTCAGGCTCCCAAGAATTTTCCTCTTGCCCATATCCTTCCCATTGGACAAGATATTGCAGTTTTCCTCTAAACATCCTAGAGTCAAGAATCTTCTCCACTACATATTCTTCTTCACCCTGTACCTCAACAGGTGGAGGAGGAGGAAGAATTCTTCCAGAGAAAGGATTTTCATAAAATGGTTTGAAAAGTGATACATGAAAAACGGGGTGAATCTTCATACTGTCAGGTAGTTTTAAGCGAAAGGTAACTGGGTTAATCTGAGCAGAAATCTGGAAAGGTCCCACAAACGTTTGGCCCAACTTTGCAGATGGAACATGAACCTTCAGATTTTTAGTAGATAGCCAAATCTTGTCACCCACATGAAAGGTAGGAAGTGATCTGCGATGACTGTCGGCAGCCCTTTTTATAACTGTCCTGAGCCTCCCCCAAGGTCTCGATCAACTTCGCCTGAGTCTCCTGCAAGGTAGTTAATCTGTTGGCAACAGCAGGAATTTGAGTTGTGATAGGGAGATCAGGAATAAAAACTGGATGATACCCCATATTGAGGAAAAAGGGGCTTTGAGAGGTGGGGCTATTATTAGCATTGTTATAGGCAAACTCTGCCGTAGGTAAATAGTCCACCCAGTCATCCTGAAGATAACTGACAAAACACCAAAGGTACTGTTCCAAAGTTTGATTGGTGCTCTCTGTCTGACCATTAGACTGTGGATGAAAAGCAGAGGACAGGTTAACAGTTACCCCTAAAGCTGAACAAAAGCTTTTCAAAAATGTTGATGTAAACTGTACTCTATCAGTTACCACATCATCAGGAATTCCACTTAATTTAAAAACATCTCGAACCATCAACTCCGCAGTTTGTTCAGCAGAAGGTACTCCCTTAACAGGTATAAAATGTGCCATTTTAGTAAGGCGGTCAACGACTACCAAGATAGTGGTCATTTCTTTTGAGGGAGGTAATTCGACTACAAAGTCCATAGAAATTGACCCCCAAGGTCTTGATGGAACAGGAAGTGGCTGGAGCAACCCCAAAGGAGAAGCTCAGGGTGTCTTATGATGTGCGCATGTCAGACAAGAGGCCACGTAGCGTTTGATATCCTTCTTGTAACTAGGCCACCAGAAGGAACGTGACAGAAGGTCATCTGTTTTTGAAATCCCAAAATGTCCCGCCAGTTTGGAGTAAATGAACTAATTTGAGGACTTCCACCCGAGCCGACTCAGGTACATAGAGATAATGTGCGAGAGTCCAAAAGCCGTTCTTGTACTCAAGGTTAATGTCCCTAGGAGGATCACTGAGAAGTGGGTCATTCTCATACCCCTCTTTGAGAAGACTCAAGAATGTCTTTGCACTTGTGGCCCCTAGGAAGTTCTTTTGAGTTAGGATTGAACACTCGGAGTTGCCCTCCTGGGGAGGCTCAGACAGCATCCTTGATAAGGCATCGGCTTTACCATTCCTCGATCCTGGTCGATATGATATGATAAAATTGAATCTAGAAAAGAATAATGACCAACGTGCTTGTCTAGAAGACAATCTCTTGGCCGAGCTAATTAATTCCAGATTCTTATTGTCAGTGAGAACAGTTACAGGGTGGTTAGCCCCTTCTAGCAGATGCCTCCATTCAGAAAAGGCTTCCTTAATTGCCAGTAGTTCTTTATTCCCAATGTCGTAATTCCTTTCGGCTGAGGACATCAAACGAGAAAAGTAGGCACAAGGATGAAGCTGCATTTTTTCATCACTTTGCTGAGACAGGATAGCTCCCACGGCAGAATTGGAAGCATCCACTTCTACTATAAAGGGTAGTTCAGGATCGGGATGTACCAAAATTGGTGCAGCAGTGAAAAGAGTTTTCAGCTTTTCAAACGCAGCCTGTGTCTCAGAGGTCCACACGAAGGGTACCCCTTTCTTTGTCAGCTGTGTGATTAGAGCTATCACTCTAGAAAAGTTTCTTATAAATTTCCTGTAGAAATTGGCAAACCCGACAAAACGTTGAATCTCCTTAACATTTCCAGGTGCTGACCAATCTACCACTGCTTTGATCTTCTCGGGATCCATGCTCACTCCCTCTGGAGAAATGATGTAGCCTAAGAACTGGATCCTGGTTTGTTCAAACTCACATTTCTCTAATTTAATGTAAAGTCTATTTTTCCTTAATCTTTCAAAGACAGTGCAAACATGTTTGCGGTGCTCCTCCCAATTATCAGAAAAGATAAAGATATCATCTAGATAGGCAATTACAAATTGATCCAGCAGATCACGAAAAACATTGTTGATAAAATGCTGAAACGTTGCAGGGGCATTGCAAAGTCCAAACAACATCACCAAGGATTCGAAATGCCCATACCTGGTTCTGAAGGCGGTTTTCCATTTGTCCACTTGACGAATGCGGACAAGGTTATATGCCCCTCATAAATCAAGTTTCGTAAAGATCTTGGCAGAACGGAGTCTTTCCAGCATTTCAGAGATCAAGGGTAATGGATAGCGGTTTTTAATAGTGATTTTATTCATGTCTCTGTAGTCAATGCATGAACGCAAGGTGGAGTCTCTCTTTTCAACGAAGAATAGGGCTGCTCCTGCTGGAGAAGTTGAGTGTCTAATAAAGCCCTTCTCCAAATTCTCATCGATCCACACCCTGAGTACTTTTAATTCAGGTTCCGACAGATTGAAGAGGCGGCCAAAAGGTATTTCTGCCCCTGGGAGCAGCTCAATGGGGCAATCATATGGGCGATGAGGGGGTAATTGATCTGCATTTTTCTTGTCACAGACATCCCGGAACTCATGGTAATGTGGGGGCAAATTGTCATATTACTGGATAGCCCCTATATCACTTTGCGCTGCCTTGGTCGGTGACGAATTTGGTCGGCAAGGTTTTTTGCAATATTTTTCACTGTGGGGGGACATAAAATCTATAGCCCGTGCTCCCCAGTTGATGGAAGGATTGTGAGTGGAGAACCAAGGAACGCCCAGGATGATGGGAAACTTGGGTGACGTAATCAGTTGAAAGCTGATGGTCTCACAATGGTCAGCCCCAAACAACAGTACCAGAGGAACCGTTTTATGGGTAACCGGTCCTGAAGATAAGGGTGACCCATCAACTGTCTCCATATCAATAGGGGTAAATGTATTTCTTGCTTTGAATATTATTGCTGTTGGCAAATTCTATATCCATAAAGTTCCCCCCAGCCCTGGAGTCCAGCATAGCTGCGCAGGAGATTTCACAGCCCTCAGATACAAGTTTATTGGGGATAACAAAAAGAGAGTAGTGAGTTCACTTTATTCTCTTCAGGAATCAGAGGGGAGACAGACTGGCTTATAGAGTTTATTTGTTCAGGCGCAATCACATCAGTCACAGCAATTGTTCTTCTAACTTTGTTAGGACAATTAATTGCATAATGACCAGAATCCCCACAATATAGACATAAATTCTCTGAACGTCTTCTCTCTTTCTCCTGAATGGAAATGGATCTCTTGATAGCATCGACCTGCATAGGCTCAGGTGTGTTAGAACCCAGAGAGACTCTTGAATCCTGCTGAACAAATGGACTAGCAGAGAGATGCATGCCCTTATTACCTCCAAACATTCCCAGCCTCTCCTTCCTCCTTTCTGTACATCTTTGATCGATTTGGATACACAATTGGATGAATTCCTCAAGATCATTAGGTATATCTACTCTGACAAGCTCATCCTTTACCTGTTCAGAAAGCCCTTGGCGGAACTGGCTTTTTTGTGCTCAGGGTTCCAAGTGGTATCTGCGATCCAACTTCTGAACTAGGCTGTGTATTCAGCGACCGAGCGTCTACCCTGCCTCAGACTATGCAATTTTGCTTCAGCAGTAGCACAACGGTTGTGATCATCAAAAACCTGATTCATCGCGGTCAGAAAGGTATCAAAATCATTCAACATGCCATGGTTTTGCTCTATATAAGGGGAGGCCCAAGCTAGAGCTTCCCCAGTCAGAAGCCCAATAATAAACATTACCTTCTTTTTCTCTGAAGGAAACGCAGCAGGGTACATTTGGAAATATATGCGACATTGATTAAGGAAATCCCTGTAGTGGCGGCGGTCTCCATTAAACTTAGATGGTTGGGGCTGGGGCATATGTGAGCTAGTATCATCTCGGTTCAGCAGTTGTCTCTGCAGAGCCTGAATTTCACCCTGTTGCCTATCCACAATGCTTTCTAATTTGGCAACTTTTTCTTGATAGGTAACCCCAAATTCCTGCAGCTCAGCAATTTGCTGCCTAACGTTTGCCATAGCGGTCTCCATGTTTAGGCCAGATTATTCTGTCACGGTCTGGGTCAGGTTCAGAGACCAGTTGCTACAGCAGTGTAAGGCTTACCTGAAACCAGCAGGGTAGGTACACCGGCGGATCACCCTTGGAATGATGCAGGCTCACCTGAGGTGCAGGGTCTAATTATTAACCGGTTGTCCCCAGAGCTCCTAATGGTGGAGATGGATTTGGCTGCGTGTTAATACCAGGTCGCAGATCTCAGGATCACCCTATCAGGGAATGAACAAGCTGGAAACCAATAGCAGTTCAAACAGTTAAGGGATCAGACAAAAGCGGAGTCAGTCACAAGCCAAGGGTCGGTCACAAATCGTAGTAGATTAGTATGAGGCAAAATCGTAGTCAGTAACAAAGCCAAAGGTCGGTAGCGAAGATGTAGACAGCAGCAGGACAGAGTAGCGGGATATTGGCTGGAAGGCACAATAATCTGGCAAGGAGGAAGTGCATGGACATGGCTTTTATAGGAAGTTCATGGGAGGAGCAAGGAGTTCAAGAGAAAACAAGGCACAAAGCAGAATTATCCAATAGATCAGGCAGAGTATAGTCCAGCATCTCAGGTAGCTTAGTGAGAAGAAACATTGCCTCTCACTGCAGAAGGCCCAGGTTCGATCCCAGGCTCTGACACCTAAGTTAGATGACCCACTTTCTCAGGTGTCCAAAGATGCTGACTTATCCTTTGAAGATGCAGGAGTTATTAAGGACCAAATGGACAGGAAGGCAGAATCCTTGTTGAAGAAAGCCTGGGAGGCCTCGGCTTTTTTTAGGTCCGACTCTGGCATCTACTGGTCTGGCCAGAAACTTGGATATCTAGGTGGGCAGGTTGGATGAATTTCTTTCCACAGATATCCCGATTGCTCGGGTCAGAGAAGCACTGCCACTGATATCTAAGTCAGTGGCCTTTTTGGCAGACGCCGCAGCAGGAAGTGTCAGGGCCATTTGCTCGCAGGGCCATGGGAAGGAGACTTGTCTTCCAAGTCCATGCTGTGTAGCTTGCCTTTTGAGGGTAATCTGTTGTTTGGTTCTGGGCCTCAGACTATTCTCTCTTCTTCAGAAATAGGTGGCAAATTTCCAGTGAAGAAAAAGAATTTTCATAACAAAGGCCATTCCCTAGCAAGCAGGCAAAGAGTCGGTTTGACCCCCAAAAAAACCTCAGGCTAGCAGAAGGTGCTAGTCTTTTGATAAAACCAAGGGTAAAGGAGGTGCATTGTTCACATCTCGAGATCCTTCTCCCAAGACTGACAAGTGATGCCAGATCCGGGGTGGGGGAAGGTTGTCCCTTTTTTCAAGCATTTGTGAACCAAAAGGGGTGAGCCCTTTTCTTCATCAGATGGTGAAGGAAGGGTAAAAGCTAAAGTTTGTTTCTCTCCCTCCCCAACATTTTTTAGCAACCAGATTACCAAAGGACAAAGAGTGAGCACAGGCCTTTTTGGAGGTGGTAAGACATTTGGCCTCTCAGGGGGCTATTGTGCCAGAGCCGGTGGAACATCACTTCCTGGGATTCTACTCTCATGTATTTCTGGTAAAAAAAGAGTTCAGACGGTTTCAGAATGATCATCAATTTAAAAGGTCTGGTCCCTCCCTAAGGTAGGAGTATTTCTTGTTTATGTTCTCATGTAGCCGTCCTGGAACATGCTAAAGGAAAACCACGGTTACTTACCAGCAAAAAAAGATAAGGACCCGATACTAGCAAGCTCACATAGGCCTATTTCACTTATAAATGTAGATGCCAAGATACTTTCAAAAATTGTGGCATCCAGACTAATGGAGATCTTCCCACACATCCTGCACAGGCAGGTTTTGTAAGAGGTAGGTCAGCCACAGTAAATATACGAAAAGTTATACTAGCTCTTGATGATACAGCTATTATTACATTGGACCCTGAAAACGTGTTTGATAACGTAAACTTAAAATGGCTCTTTATGGTTATGGGAGAGATAGGCATCATGGGTTCCATATCAAATTTTATTAACAATATGTATTCCTCCCCAGCAGCCTTGTTAATCACTTCAGGATATATGTCTGATAACATTCCTTTATCAAAAGGAACTCGTCAAAGCTGCCCCCTGTCCCCCCTATTGTTTAATATAGCTATTGAGCCCTTATCTAGGTTTATAAATAATTCACATGACTTATCAGGTATGAAAGTAGGCGATTGTTTTGTATCATTGCAGACTATACTACTTCTGCTCAAGCATATAGGCATAAATATTTTAAATAGAGCTCTAACATCATTTCTAAACGATCACATATTTCTATATCCACATTATACCTCCCATGGAGCGAAGGAGAATTAGGTCTTCCAAATATTAGAACATTTAAACTAACATGGCTCCTTCAAACTGGTATTGATTTGATACTAGAAAATTTGAATTATTCAAACAATGCATTGGAGAAAGCACTGGTGTCAACCTTTAACTTAGTAGCAGTGTTACACTGCAGCCCTAAGTAAGTGCCTCTGTAGTGTAACTTCAGGTTAGGGTGTCTCCAAGCGAGACTTTCTAGATGAGATAGCGAGTCCAGATTGATAAAGAAAGGTGCATTTATTCCACTGCAGTGGAGATAATATAGCATACAATTAAGTGCAGGTTAATAGCACATGATCAGTCCAAAATAGAAGGTTGCTGGTTCAAACTGGTTTTACCATAAGATGCTTTTCTTATCCTTGAAAGAGGAAGTTAGCATTTTTCCAGCCGGCTAGGTTTGCGTCTCAGACATACTTCAAATTTCCTGAGAAGAAAAAAATGTATAGAATGGAGGAACTTTACCAAATGGAAGAAGATAAAATGGAGAGGTTCTGAGAAAGGTGGGAAAAATGGGATGAGTTTAAGAGATCAAATAAATATGTTGAAATGGGAGAGATGGAGGAGGAGATGAGGACCCGTATAATCAAAAGAGGAAAGTAAGATAGGAAGGATAAGGGAATAATGAGGATACTCAGGAATGTTGAGGAATGGGGAGCTAAGGGAAAAGAAATGTGGGTGGGGAGTGGAGGGGAGAGATGGGGGGAGGTGGGTTTTCTGGGGGAATGTTTAATAGGGAAATGCAATTTTTTAATGTAATGTTATGATAACCTTTTTTGTGGTTTGAAGTTTTGTTGAAATTTAAAAATTAATAAAACATTAATTTAAAAAAGTTTACCTTCGGGGGCGTGTCCAAGATGGCGACCAGAGTGGCCGCATAATCCAGAGCTCTGGTGCCTCTTCATCTAATCTGCTGCCATCCTGACCCATTGTATGCACCGGAGGCCCCGCCATACCTGTCTTGTGCTCTGAGGAGGGGAGCCGGGTGGTTTTGGCTCCTCTCTGCAGCGGCGGAATATCACGACCTGGTGCAGCCTCGTTCGGCACCGGACTCGTGTCCATCTGCCGGCTGGACATGTGAGTGCAGTGGGGGAGTGCCATTAACGGCCATCGGGCTCCCCTCCCACCTGGACCCCGGGGACTGTGGCCAGATATTACGGCCTCGTAGGCCCTGCATACAAGGGGGCTCTAAAACGGCCCCTACTGGGCCTGAAAGCCTGCTGTGGCGGACAACCACTGAGGGGAGAAGGATCTATGCTTCCTGCACCCCCTCTGGAGGGCTCTGGAGCCAGCACTCCGGGGGGTCTACAGAATTACAACCCCTGTACCTGTCAACCCTACCACAGAGTCTGAGGCCTATATCTGGGCCCCTGGCCCTTATTGTGATCACATTCTTAATGTTTATAAATACCAGCTCCTCCCTCATGGTGAAATTTATTTTTACAATATACAGACTGTACTGCGGTTTTTAATCACACCTATGTAGCCGCATCCTTATATCTGCATCAGGCTGTATCGGTCCCCTGGGGTTATTCGCATTCTTGGCTATATAATTTTCAGTTAATCACCCCCAGGAGACTTCCTGCATGCCGTCCACTAAGAAGAAAAGTAAGGGTAATGCTCAAAAATCCCTTACAACATATTTACTGAAATCGCAGGAGATTTGCAGCATGTCTCAAGATAATTCCGATCGAGCATCCCCATCCCAGCTCGTGCAGGATACTGCAGCTCATCAAACTGCACAGGATGGTGTGTGCGCACAGCAACTTACAAAGGGGGACTTAGAATCTTGTTTGGAGACTATGTACACCAAGTTGGGCGCTAAATTCCAATCAGAACTCCACAAGAGTACAAACGTCCTCTCTCAGGAAATATCCACGTTGGGCTCCAGACCTGACCGTTTAGAAACAAAACATGATGAGCTCAACTAGGCTTATGGCGAGCTCTCCAGAGATCATGACCACTTACAAACGGTATTTACACATTTGCAGGCACAGGTGGAGGATCTCGATAATTGCAATCGCAGGAATAATCTGCGCATTCGGGGAGTTCTGGAAACGGTGACTGATCTTTCACAAGCCACAACCAAGCTATTTAAGTCTCTCCTTCTGGACCACGACCCTAGATCCTTTGCATGTGATCGTATCCATAGAGCTCTACACCCAAAACCCCCTAACGATAAAGCGCCTAGGGACATTGTTCTGTGTATGAAAGATTTCTTGACCAAAGAAGACATACTCAGGGCTGCTCGCAATACCACCTCAATTTCTTTAGAAGGATCAACTCTTTCAGGATATCTCACCCTCTACATTGGAGAAGCGCAGAACAATGAAGGCAATCACATCTGCCCTTTTCTCGGCTCACATCCACTACACCTCGGGCATCTCCTATCTGTAACACTCCATCTCCACGAAGGGAAAGAAGGAGAGTCAGACAAGATCTGGGTTGAAAGGGTCTTTGCTCATTTGCATATAACTCATTATATTGATAAGATGTTGAGACATGCTGCAGCGTTATCATATTCATAAGTGTTTGTTAACTTTGATTAATCCCTCAGTTATTGGGACGTGCAAAAATTTTCCTTACATGGGTCTTAGAACCCTTCATTTACAGCCCGCATTCTGATTTCATGTGATTTCTTGACACATGACCCCACCCTGTCGCCAAGTATGGCTGGAGATGTCACTGCCCAGACGCGGAGTGACTTCTCCGCTTCCCATGTTTTACGGTGGCGGGGCTTGGGCCCGTTTGGCCCTTTGATGTTAAGTTTATATGTCCTTTCAGGAAAGGCAGCTAGTCTACCTGATCCATGGTCTGTTGTGTTTTTTTTTGGTTATAAGGGCTCCTAGAGTATTACTTCTACTGTTTTATGTTCTTGTTTTTCTGATAACTTTGGTACATGATGGTAGTCATACACAATTTTGTGGACATCCCAGCCTCAACTTTGGGACTGGGTTGTCTCATAAAATGATACTGACAGATTCTTTCTTACACGATGCAGATCTAGATGTTCTACTGATTAGTCAATCTTCTTTTTTTGATAATTTTCAGATGGTTATAATTATGCTGACTGATACTTTTTTTTTGTGCCATGGTGGTTCACTGTATCTCACATAATGTCCAGGGTTTTAATTCCCCAAACAAGTGTAAAACGGCCTTCCTCCAGTATAGACGTCTAGATGCAAAGATTTTGTAACCGGAAACCCATTTAGCAGCCGCTAAACACCCCACATATTTCCGGAGATCCTACAAGCAGGGATTTTACACCTTACACTCTACTGAAAGTAGAGGTGTAGCAATTTTTCTCCACAACTCATTCCCCTTTGATGTTCAACATGTTTATCTGGATCCCGAAAGTAGATTTATCATTCTGAAAGGTACCCTTTCGGGTCATGCACTCACGATCGCCAATGTTTATGCACCTAATGTGGCGCAAGCATCCTTTTTTCACACTTTTTTACAGTTCTGGATAAATTTTTATCCCCCCATTTATTGGTGGGAGAGGACTTTAATTTGGTAGCTAACCCCCTTCTAGACAGAAGTTCATCCTCACCTTCCTCCCCGGCCTTTACAAAATCCCTCATTAAAAAACTAGAAACTTTCCAACTGATGCTGGGGGGCGCATAATGTGGGAGCAAGGGACTAGTCATTTTACTCCCACCCACATAACTCTTACGCTAGGCTGGATTATATTTATTGCTTCCCCATACTGCTAGCTAACTCCAGGAAGGCAGGTATACATATATGCTCTTGGTCGGATCATAGTATCGTAGCACTCTCGATCACTTTCATAGGTTTAGCACCTACCCCCTACTCCTGGAGATTAAATGATTCTATGCTTACAGATGCTAACTCCTGTCAGGAAGTAGTTTCTTCAATCCAAGAATACTTTCAGCTGAATGCCACCCCTGATATTTCCCCGGCTACTCTGTGGGTGGCCCATAAGGCGGTCCTTCAAGGCCGCCTTATATCCATGGCATCATCTAGAAACAGGGAGCGGTGGAAGCAAATTCAGCAACTTACCCAGGCATTAGAAATGCACTATAGATCTCATGTTGACAATCCTCTCTTTAACAAAAAACTGATATCGCAGAAGAGGCTAGAACTGAATACTTTACTATCCCAGAGAACTGAAAAAGCTTTATTATGGTCTAAGGCCTCTTTTTTAGTACATAGTAACTCAGCGTCCATTTTGTTTGCATGGAAATTGAACTATTCTATATGGCCCCCACATATATATATGTTTCATGAAATATTGGGTATTTTTGAACAATTTTATTCCACTCTATTAGCTCCCCCACAAACGACCTCCACCCCTCCAGATGGCTCATGGCTCAATTCTCTACCCCTCCCTGCTCTTATACCCTCACAGATAAGCTTCATTAATGCCCCGTGTGCCCTGGAGGAAATAACCTGCGCGATTAGTGCACTGCGAACTTCCACAGCACCGGGTCCAGATGGGTTTATGGCTAGTTATTATAAACATTTTGCCCTTGTGTTAGCTCCCTATTTGCTGTCATTGTTCAATAATACTTTGCAGGGCGGAAAGCTCCCTGAGGAGATGCTGTTGGCTAACATGTCCCTACTACCTAAACCGCTAAAGGATCATCATCTACCTCAAAACTATAGACCCATCTCTGTGATGAACAACGACCTTAAAATATTTAGTCGTATTTTAGCAAACAGACTGGCCCCTATTATTTCCTCTTTGGTCTCACCGGTGTCTTGGAAATTCGCTTTTAACGAATTTCTCCTTACCGTGAGTACTCGCAGTTGGATGCGCAGAAATCCCCCATAAAGCTGTGCGAATCTCGCTTACCACGACTGCAGCTAAACTACACGATTCCTGCCCATCCAACTGGGTTAGCTTCTGTTGAAATGTGGGGAATTGGAGCTCCCGTTACCCAGGAATGATCAGGCGACACTCTTAGGTTGATGTTGGAATTCACATAGAGGAAGTTTTCATTCTCACCCTCTGGTTTTATTACAAATACACACACGCCCCCCACATGAATAAGGTCAATCCCCTCCCACAGAACAATGCGATGGGAAGTGCCTATACACAGGATGTACATTCCGATTGGAGCATAGCCTTTCCTATTATCTTATCACTGGTCCTCCCCCATGAGCCCTCTGAGGTCAGCAGACTTCCTCCCCTTCCCCCCATGAGCCCTCTATGGAGAGCATACTTCCTGTCCTAGTAGCTCCCATTGGTATGTAAATTCTTTGTACAAGCATCCCCTAGAAACATCAGTCTGTACCTGGATGGGCCCGATACGATCTTTATTAAAACACATCCATCCAGATACAGTTCAGGTTGGTAATGGGTTGTAAGATATGCATAAGCCTACACGCGGAGTTCACACCGCTTGGCGCCTTGCGTTATGAAGTCCATGTGGTACTATGCTGCTGATATGTGGATACAGGCCCGCGGCCTACCGCCAGCGGCATTCGCATCGAATGCCGTGGTGGTATACACGCCGGTCTATAAGCGCAGATCTGCCATCTCATCCATTACCGAGCTGAGTACTGTAATACATACATTGTACATGCGCATGGCCCAATTGCAGCCTTCAGAGCTTTAATTAAGGCACACGAGAGACATATGAATAACACTCATATATGACACATTTAAAGTTCAACCAACAATACAAAATTTCCATGACACCGGCCCAATCCGGTTTTATTCCAGATAGACTTATCACAGATAATATACGCCTCACACTAAATGTTATTCAAGATGCTAACTTACATTCTAAAGAAGTGTTGTTACTAAGCCTAGACATTAATAAAGCCTTTGATAGTGTCCTATGGCCCTATATGTTCTCACTGTTGCAGAAGATGGGTTTCCATGACAAATTTCTGTCCGGGGTACATGCTTTGTATGCCTTCCCCCAAACAAGAATTAGACTACCAGGATGCAATTTGGAATTTTTTACGCTGGGCAGGGGCACCCGACAGGGTTGTCCACTGTCACCTTTACTATTTGCACTAATTTTGGAACCCTTGGCGATTGCTATTAGAACACATCCGAACATCTCGGGGTATCCCCTCTTGGTATTGCAATTTAAATTATGTATGTATGCAGATGATGTCATGCTTTTCCTTACTTACCCAATAGTATCTCTACCGAATTCATGCACATTATTGAATGAGTTTGCATCCATATCGGGCCTCACTGTAAATTTTTACCAAATCAGTTATAATGCCTATTAATGTTACTTGTTCCCTGGACGAATCTCTCCGCAGCTCTTTCCCATTTAGTTGGGCCACAGATCGGATCTCCTATCTGGGAGTGTATCTTACTCCCAGCTATTCGAGATTATTAGTTAATTATCCACCATGTGTGTCACACCTCTCGACTTTGTTAAAGATCTGGCATGGATACCCTATCTCATTTTTAGGCAGAGTCACGGCAGTAAAGATGAATGTTTTGCCAAAATTATTGTACCTGTTTTGAGCTCTCCCAATCTCAATCTCAAAAATGTTTCTAGATCGGTTTCAACGTGTGATTAAGAATTTTATTTGGCGTAACAAATGTCTTTGTTTCACTTCCTCAATCCTTTACCAATTGCAAAGGATGGGAGGCCTTAGTCTTCCCAATTTCTGGCACTATTACCTGTCGGCCCGCTTTGCACAACTATCACAATGGGCGACTATTAACTCCCAAATCCCTTGGAACAGATTTGAATCTCAATCTATACGTCCGTTCTATTTACCGAGTATTTTATGGACAAAAATTCCCCCTCGCATGTTGATGTCCCATAATTCTATTGTTATCCACTCACTGATACTTTGGTGTCGTTTTAAATTAAATCTTATATTTTCTGTCCCACCAAGTTCATAATTTTTTGGAGACCCGAAATTCACTATCGCATTCTCGTCTCCGCAGGCGTTTTGTTGGTGGTATGATCGGAATGAAAGGAATTTTATCAGATTATCTGATTTTCAAAGAGGAGGGTCTTATATCACTGTGCGACGCGGAGAGTCATCAGCTAGAGGTCTTTGTGATCCATCAGACAAGGACAATGGCAACCAACGATTATTCACAGCCAGCAGTCCAAGGGTATAGCTCATACCCTTCTCAACCTACACAAGGCTATTCCCAGCAGGGCAGCCAGTCCTATGGTCAGCAGGGAGGGAGGTGCCCCCTAGCGTTTGACCACACTCACGGCTTCTCTGAATGGCCGGCGGCCATTTTGGAATTTTTTTGATGTAAGTTCATTCATCTGTTTCTGATTATTACCTAATGAATAAATACTACACTATTGGAGACTTCTTCTTATGGGCTGGGTTTGTCCTGCAAGCCCCCCCTCCCTCTTCTAAGGTACTCGAGCATGTGTGAACCTGAGTGATCCCCCTGGTGGCTGATAATTGAATACCCGGAGATGAGCTATCCCTCTCTGATGTGGCTTACCTGGATGCTGCTGATCTGATGACCCTGATGATACAGTGTTCCAGATCTAGATGACCAGGAGTAGGTCTCGTATATACTCCAATGCGCAATAATTTGCGCTATCTGGTTAGTGCAATCAACACTTATCTCCCACCACCACAGGAGTCACTGATTTCTTCACCATGCTGTTTTGATTTCAGAGAGATTTACTTTGTTACCATTATCACTATATGCACCTTGGACGTATCTATATACAAGATAGTGGACACCTATGATCTTAACGTCATTGAGTGCTTTTTTCACATTTGGTTTATTCTATACTGTGCACTATATATGGCTACGTTTTATATTATTCATTGCATTTTATTGTTGCTTTTACCACTGCATAGTTTTTTGTCTATATATTTATGAAGAGGTTCTAGAGGTTTACCTTTTATGCAAGCAGCTTTTATGTGCATCCATTTACCCAGCGCTCGTTTATTTCATTTTATAAAGTATACATAAGAGCTCTATTTCTCTTTCTGTTCGGGAGACGGCCCTCAAAGTACTAACCCGCTGGTATTATACCTCTTCTAGGCTGAGTGTCATGTTTCCGGGGACATCCCATCTGTGCTTCCAAGGTTGTGGCCTAGCTGGTACCTTTGTGCACACATTTTGGGCTTTCCCAAACTTTTCGTTGGTGTGGCGCAGGGTCTCGGAAGTTGCCTCTGCTGTGGCAGGTGCACCTGTCTATGCAGTCTTGCCTGTTGGGAGATTGCATCGTGGGAATACAGACGGGGGCTATGAGGCTAATCCATACCATCTGTGTTTCTGTCCTGTGAGCCATTGCCCTGCACTGGAGGTCGCCCACGGTGCCATTGCCCTCGGTTTTGCGTAGAGTCGATGCAGTGATGCTCATGGAGAGAATTATATGTTACTGGAGAGGATGCAGTTATTCGACAGAAAGTGGGAGGTTTGGAAAACCCATAGACATTTAATATCTGAATAATTAATATTTATGATTCAATTGATCGTGTTTTTCTGTTGGTGCCATTATTGTTCTGCCTACCCTCTTACCTATCTTGCTCATTCACTTAATTTTTATGCCTTACATGATTGTACCTTTTTGGAATGTATATTACAGATGTGCCTTTTTTCTGTTTTATATGTTACTTGATGCTGTAATGTTGTCTTTGCAGCCTATTTCATAAACACGAATAAAATCGTTTGTAAACAAAAAAAAAATTACCTTTTGTACCACCAGCCCCTCCCTCTTAAGCTCCAAGGAGTAAGCTCCAAGGAGCTCCTAACCCTCCTAACCCTCTTGTATTGAACTGTATTGTTGCTGTATTGTCTCCCTTTATATTGTAAAGTGCTGAGCAAACTGTTGGCGCTATATAAATCCTGTATAATAATAATAAGGATAAAGATGCTCTGTTGGACCTGTTAATCTCAAACCTTGCAGAGCTTTTTAATAATGTTTATATAAGAGAACATCTGGGTAGCAGTGACCATAACATGATTTTATTTAACTGCTTTCCTGCCACCCTATAGTGATCTGTCACTGGGGATGTCAGTGATACCAAGTCAGCTCCTCCCAGTAACAGAATGCCTGCCGTGGTCCCGCTATAAGTCGCTGATCACTGCCATTACTAGTAAAAAATAATAAAAAAAAAAAAATCCCAGTATCTATACCGCCATTTGTAAACCAATTAATTTACACATATTGGGATTTTATTTTTAGCAAAGACGTCGCAGAATACATTTTGGCCAAAATTTATGCCGAAATTTGATTTTTAATTTTTTTTTTCATGGACATGTTTAATAGCAAAAAGTCCAAAATATAGTTTTTTTTCCTCAAAATTTTGCATATAGCGAAAAAAATTTAAAATGCACAGGTGATCAAATACCACCGAAAGAAAGCTCTATTCGTGGAAAAAAAGGATGTACATTTAATTTAGGTGCAGCATTGCATGACCGCGCAATTGTCAGTCAAAATTAAGCAGCTCCGTAACGCAAAAAATGGCCTGGTCAGTAAGGGGGATAAATCCTCTGGAGGGCAAGTGGTTAATGTAAACTGTAAATAGGAATTCTTTGAATCGACTGTTTGCAAACACACTGCAAAGTGTATTTGCACGGGCAGTAAGTTTAAAGGCTAAAAATAAAATCTATGTGGCACATGTCCAAAGCTAAAGTAATTACAAACAATGAGAAAAGGGCATCTAAAAATAGTTAAAGAATATTATTATTATTATACAGTATTTATATAGCGCCAAAGTGTTTGCTCAGCGCTGTACAATAGCAAGGGGGACAGAACATGAGACAAAACAGTAACAATACAATACACGAGGGGTTTGAGGGCCCTGCTCTTTCGAGCTTACAATCTAGGAGGGAGGGGAAGTGGTACAGGAGGAAGTGGCTGTGGGGGATGGAGTGGTGGGAGAAGTGGAGGAGATCAGTTGTTAGGTGAGGGTGGGATAGGCTTCCCTGAAGAGATGGGTTTTCAGGGTGCGCCTGAAGTCGGGGAGGGTAGGTGACAGTCTGATGGATTGGGGTAGGAAGTTCCAGAGGATGGGGGAAGTCCTAGAGAAGTCCTGCAGTCGGGCGTGGGAGGAGGAGACCAGGGAGCTAGAGAGTAGGAGGTCCTGAGAATATAATAGAATATGTAAAAAGGAAATCAATGCTGCAAAAATTGAAGATGAATGACAGGTTGAAAAAGAGAGTAGGGTATCCTTATTAAAGTGTTACTAAACCCAGAACAGTAAAATCAGTCAGTATATGCAATAAAGCATGCTTGTTATACTCACTGTGGAAGCTAAGGGGTTAATCCTCTGCATTGGCAAAAAAGGCTATTTGATCCTGACTTCTCTGATTCTTCCCTTCTTCCAGTGTCCCCCTCTTATCTCTTGATAAGACATATCATGTGGTACATGCTCAGTTTGGTGTGTATTGCCAGAGAGTTTTTTTTTTCTTGGGAGAGTGCATGGGATCAGCACAGGGCCAATCGGCACTGTCCAGACAGAGGTCAGTAGTTCTGCATCCTCCTAGAGCAAAATTAATACTCCTACAAGCTTTAACATGTGCTCTGCTGAACACTTATAGAAGTAATAAGACTACTGATGAGAAAAGGTATTTAGCAGTTTATATTTACTAAAATAATCACACTTCCATGTTCTGTGTACTGTGGGAGACCAGATATAGTGCATGGTCCTGGGTTTAGTAACCCTTTAATACTAAAAATGTCAGGTCTGAGCGCGTGGGTCCTTTAACCCTTTCACTGCCAGGTCCATACGGATCTACAGAGCTGCTTCCAGCTGACCAGGTCCTGCATTCCTCCTGTGCTATAAGCTCATGATTACTTCAATGAACTGTACAGCAGACTCTGCAGAACACACCGATAGCTCTGATCAGCGAATGACAGTCCACTAATTAGAACTAGGCTACCTATCTGAGTTATGAAACTTCATTTTTTTTGTAATATTTTTTATTTTCAAAGCAAAAGAAGGCAACATAAAACTAGCGCAATATTTAACTCTGTTTTTTTTCCCCATAATACATTTTTATTTGGTTTTACAAATATAGTTACAACGACAAAAACAGGACAGTTAAAAGCTACACAATATCACAGTATAGGTGCTGCGGTTAAGTTTAACAAAGAGAAAAAAGGAAATATTGAATAATTGCTAACAATCCTAGTAGTTCCACAAAATAATCATTTGAGTATCCAAGAAAACTTTAAACATAATATCTTAGGTTACAGTTCTGAACCAGTCGGACCAGGGTTTCCAAGCTTTGTCAAATTTGGTAATTCTATCGTTTAGGTAAGCTAAAGATTTCTCAGAGATGAAGTGGGTCTGGACTAGCTCAATGACTGCTTTTAGAGACGGGGGTCTTTTTTCCAGTGTCTAGAAATGGTAAGTCTTGATGCTAGAAGAATATTTGTCACTAAAAGTTGATAATGGATTGGATATGTGTCTATATTTATATTCAGAATGGCTAGGGTAGGATCAGGTTGTTTTAATATCACAGTAATTTCCGATATCATGTGGAAAACTTTATTCCAATAGCTTCTAATATTTTTACATGTACATAATACAGTGGGGCAAAAAAGTATTTAGTCAGACACCAATTGTGCAAGTTCTCCCACTTAAAAAGATGAGAGAGGCCTGTAATTGGCATCCTAGGTAGACCTCAACTATGAGAGACAAAATGAGAAAAAAAATCCAGACAATCACATTGGCTGATTTGGAAAGAATTTATTTGCAAATTATGGTGGAAAATAAGTATTTGGTCAGTATCAAAAGTTCATCTCAATACTTTGTGATATATCCTTTGTTGGCAATGACAGAGGTCAAAGTTTCCTGTAAATCTTAACAAGGTTGGCACACACTGTTGCTGGTATGTTGGACCATTCCTCCATGCAGATCTCCTCTAGAGCAGTGATGTTTTGGGGCTGTCGCTGGGCAACACGGTGTCAGGGATCCGGGTGTGACCAGAAACGTGTGGACTGACACAAGGAAGTAATAGGCTTCAGGAATGATATAACAACAATATAATTTATTATTAGCCACCCAAATATATAAAACGCACAGTAAACACACCAACCTTCCACTAATATTAGTATGTGCAGGAACACAGGCGTAGTCAGGGCTGGAGAGGTGGAATGGTCAGGCCGGCCGTATGGTTAACAACCGTCTGGTGGTAGCTCTAGCAGTCCTCAGGACAGGATTCCCCAGGGCGCGGAGTCTAAGTCCCAGTCTGCTTATTCACCAGGGCCCCTGATGGTGGGGATGGACTTTGAGCAGACAGGAACCAGGTCGCGGCCCCTGAGTACACCTGCTCGTGGTAGAGGGTACCGCCAGAGGTATATGCAAGTAGAGAGCCTGATGTGAAGAGGCAGAAGGATGGCTGGATCTGTGCAGGATGGATGGATGGCAGAGTAATTAAAGTGGTCAGACAGGCCGGGTCGGTAACAGCGGGTCAGCGTGGTACTAGGCAGCAGGCAGAAGAGTAGTCTGGTCACTCGCCAGGGTCAGGAACAGGAGTTCAGATCAGATTAGGGATGTCCAGGAGAGGTAGTCAAACGAGCCAGGGATCAAGCAGGAGAAGTCAGCAGAGGTCAGGATCAGGCAGGGTCGGCGACAAATCAGATAGGCAGAACAGGAACACAGGATACAAGGTACAGGGGCTCATGGGAAACATACACCAAGGCACTGATCACAGGCCTGGTCCTGCTTAAATACACCTCCTGTAATCAGCCTCAGGTGATGGCCTGATTGCAGGACTGAGATTCTGGCTGCTGAGAGCACCCGCTGGCCAGCCTTGGTACTGCAGCCCACAAGGCAGGTGAGTCCCACCACCATTGGCAAGTCCATTCCTGACACACAGACTTTCAACTCCCTCCAAAGGTTTTCTATGGGGTTGCGATCTGGAGACTGGCTAGGCCACTCCAGGAACTTGAAATGCTTCTTACGAAGCCACTCCTTCATTGCCCGGGCGGTATGTTTGGGATCATTGTCATATTGGAAGACCCAGCCACGTTTCATCCTCAATGCCCTTGCTGATGGAAGGAGGTTTGCACTCAAAATTTCACGATACATGGCCCCATTCATTCTGTCCTGTACATGGATCAGTCGTCCTGGTCCCTTTGCGGAGAAACAGCCCCAAAGCATGATGTTGCCACCCCCATGCTTCACAGTAGGTATGGTGTTCTTTGGATGCAACTCAGCATTCTCTCTCCTCCAAACACAACGAGTTGTGTTTCTACCAAACAGTTCTATTTTGGTTTCATCTGACCATATGACATTCTCCCAATCCTCTTCTGGATCATCCAAATGCTCTCTAGCAAACTTCAGACGGGTCCAGACATGTACTGGCTTAAGCAGGGGGACACGTCTGGCACTGCAGGATCTGAGTTCCTGGCGGCGTAGTGTGTTACTGATGGTAGCCTTTGTTACGTTGGTCCCAGCTCTCTGCAGGTCATTTACTAGGTCCCCCCGTGTGGTCCTGGGATTTTTGCTCACCGTTCTTGTGATCATTTTGACCCCACGGGGTGAGATCTTGCGTGGAGCCCCAGATCGAGGGAGATTATCAGTGGTCTTGTATGTCTTCCATTTTCTAATTATTGCTCCCACAGTTGATTTGTTCACACCAAGCTGCTTGCCTATTGCAGATTCAGTCTTTCCAGCCTGGTGCAGGTCTACAATTTTGTTTCTGGTGTCCTTCGACAGCTCTTTGGTCTTCACCATAGTGGAGTTCGGAGTGTGACTGTTTGAGGTTGTGGACAGGTGTCTTTTATACTGATAACACGTTCAAACAGGTGCCATTGATACAGGTAATGAGTGCAGGACAGAGGAGCCTCTTAAAGAAGAAGGTACAGGTCTGTGAGAGCCAGAAATCTTGCTTGTTTGCAGGTGACCAAATACTTATTTTCCACCATAATTTGCAAATAAATTCTTTCCAAATCAGCCAATGTGATTGTCTGGATTTTTTTTCTCATTTTGTCTCTCATAGTTGAGGTCTACCTATGATGCCAATTACAGGCCTCTCTCATCTTTTTAAGTGGGAGAACTTGCACAATTGGTGGCTGACTAAATACTTTTTTGCCCCACTGTATATGTAATAGAGTACCAATCTGACCACAGTTTCTCCAGCATTGAGGACTATGTTGTTCTGAGAATTTGGCCATTTGGTAATGAGTTAGATACCATCTTGTGGAAATTTTGTGCGTTAGCTCTCAAAGGTTAACACATCTAGTAGCTGAAAACACATTCCTGAGTGCACATTCCCACTGCTCATTAGAGATTTCAGTCTTTAGGTCTTTTTCCCACTTGATTAAGGGAGTAGTCTTGTTAAATTCTGATTTACATTGTAGAAGGTTATAAAATATATACCACCTGATTTAGGAGTAGCGGAGCTATAAAACTGTAAAGATACTTGTTTTTACTGGATGTTTCGATAGGAAATGACTGATGCATGTATAGGTTGATTTTTCAGAAGGGAGGAGGTTTAATTCTTTCATAAGGAATTAAAAAATGTTTCTATTTCAATATTTTTATTAAAGAAGTTTTTGTTTTAATAATACAACAAGCTCAAGATACACCCACGCAGGGGCAGAGCAGAACAATTACATACATAAACAGATACAAGTCAGCAGGATGTATTAGCCAAATAACGGAATGTACAATGACATCAAGGAGGGATGGCAAAAAGCCGAACCAAATAGTAGCAGCAGCAATCCATCATATTACCGGAAAAAAAAAACTGATAGAAAAAAGGAAAAAGAAAATATAAGAACATAGCCTAGTTTCATCAGAACTTGAGCTACTTCAGAAGGAACCCGGTGGAGGACCACACCCAGGAAGGAGCCTGACCATGGCTTGGAGCGGGCGCTGGATGTGAGGGCTCCTAGCTCCCAAGCACCTCCAGTGTCCTGCCGAGATGGGGAGAGATGTGCGGGAAGCCCTGGAGAGAGTAGCCGGGGAGAGGGGGGCCTGCCTGGCGTGGACTGAGGACCTCTGGGAGTGGCGGCCATCGCGGCGGGTCTTCCTGTGCTCTCGACCCGACGCTGTGTGTTTCTCAGAGATCAGTGGACGCCGGGCGATCAGGTGATCTGCCGCAAGGGAGCTCTGGGAGGCAGAGGAGCCGGCCGGCGTTTCTTGGAGCAAGGGAGACGCCGTCTCTCTTCCTCCTGCACACAGGACCGTGGCAGCTGGAGACACACGGAAATCCAATCCACTCATTGTGTGAGGGGAATGTCGAGTGCAATGTTCCCCAGAAGAAAGTACCTGGAGCCGCCTCACCCCTCACTTGGAGTAAAGGAAGAGATGTCCTAAAGTGCGGGAAAGCCGTTCAGTTCAATCTCTATAGAAAGCAGAGATTACATTACATTACATTGAGTTTATATAGCGCCAAAGGGTTTGCTCAGCGCTGTACAATAGAGGGGGGGACAATACATGAAACATTACAGCAACTACGAACAGCACACGAGGGGTAAGAGGGCCCTACTCTTTCGAGCTTACAATCTAGGAGGGAGGGGGTAGTGGTACAGGAGGAAGTGGCTGTGGGGGATGGAGTGGTAGGAGGAATGAAGGAGAGCAGCAGTTAGGTGAGGGTGGGGTAGGCTTCCCTGAAGAGATGGGTTTTCAGGGAGCGCCTGAAGGTGAGGAGGGAAGGTGACAGTCTGATGGATTGGGGTAGTGAGTTCCAGAGGATGGGGGAGGACCTGGAGAAGTCTTGCAGTCGTGCGTGGGAGGAGGAGACCAGGGAGCAAGATAGAAGGAGGTCCTGTGAAGAGCGAAGGGTACGGGTAGGGTGGTACTTGGGAATCAGGTCGGTGAGGTAGTTAGGGGCAGTGTTGTGAATGGCTTTGTAGGTCAGAGTGAGTAGTTTGAATTTGATGCGTTGGGCGATAGGGAGCCAGTGGAGGGAGAGGCAGAGGGGGGTGGCAGAGGTGGAGCGGGTGGTGAGGTGGATGAGTCTAGCCGCTGAGTTGAGGATGGTCTGAAGCGGGGAGAGCCTGCACTGGGGTAGGCCGGTGAGGAGGGAGTTGCAGTAGTCAAGGCGTGAGATAATCAGGGAGTGCACAAGTAGTTTAGCGGTGTCTGGGGTAAGGAAGGAGCGTATTTTGGCGATATTGCGGAGGTGGAGCCTGCATGTGTTTGTCAGTGATTTGACATGAGGTTGGAAGGAGAGGTTAGAGTCCAGAATGACTCCAAGGACTTTGGCTTGCGGGGCGGGATTGATGGTGGTGATGTTAGTAGTGATGGATAGGATGGGGGGGGGGCGCGGGCAGGAGGGAAGACGAGAAGCTCGGTTTTGGAGAGGTTGAGTTTGAGGAAATGGAGCGACATCCAGTCAGAGATGTCGTTTAGGAGGTGAGTGATGCGGGCGGAGAATGTGGGGGTGAGGTGAGGGGTGGAGAGGTAAATTTGAGTGTCATCAGCATAGAGATGGTAGTTGAAGCCGTGGGAGTGTATGAGTTTGCCAAGGGAGGAGGTGTAGATGGAGAAGAGAAGGGGTCCAAGGACAGAGCCCTGGGGGACCCCAACAGAGAGGGGGAGGGAAGGGGAGGTGGCACCATTGTAGGAAACGCTGAAGGAGCGTCGGGATAGGTAAGAGGAGAACCAGGAGAGAGCGGTGTCTCTGAGATCTCACATGGGGGAGAAGTATTCCTGTTTTGAGTGTGGAAAATGTTTTTCATGCAAGTCCTATTTTTATATATATACCAGTGATAACACAAGAGGGAGCAGCCATACCCTTGTTCAGAGTGCGGAAAATGTTTTTCACAGAAGTCCAGCCTGCATATATATCAGAGACCTCACATGAGAAAGATGCTATATCCCTGTTCTAAGTGCGGGAAATGTATTCTTAGATAAGTATAGACTTTACATATATCAGAGATCTTACACAGGTGAAAAACCATATGTCTGTCCTGAGTGCGGAAAATACTTTTCAGTGAAACCTAGTCTTCACACACATCAGAGATCTTACACAGAGGAGAAGTTGTATACCTGTTTGGAGTGCAGGAAATGTTTTTCAGAGAAGCCCTTTTCTTCATATATGACAGAGATCTCATACGGGGGAAAAGCCTTATTGGGGATAAGAGGGTGAGTGAGAGCGGCAAAAGTACTGAGATTAATATATTGCATGGGAACTGAACTGTATGTATTGAACTATATGTTTAAACTGAGGAGGGGTTCACCCAGGGGGTCTTAGAGGAAAATCAGAAGGAGGACAATGTAAAACAGATAAAGACCTAGAAGAAGAGGACCCGGGTAGATCAGTTCGGGAGTGGGGGAGAGAAAAAGGAAGAAAAGAACTGAGAGGGGGATACCCATGGAAGACAACAAATTTTGATATCAAATCAAAAATAGACCCCCCCCCCCCCCACAACAAGAACTCAAGAAAATTGAAATAGTACCTGACAGCATGAAAAACAAAGTATCAAAGGGAGGAGGGCCTAAGGCTTCCCAAACCGGGTCAATTAAAAAATACATACCCTCACAGGAGAAACATACTCCAGAGAGACAACAAGGAATAAGTATAAGAGGTGAGAGGGAAAACAGCGGGGAATGTTTCAGACTATCCATGGGAATAGCTAACAGTAGTCAACATATGGAAGAAGAAGTGGATATGGATAAAGTAGAACAAGAGTAGAGCTCACAGATGCCTACTAAAGCAGAAATAGCAGAAATGTTTAAAGGACTTGAAAGATCCCTCTCTCTCTCCCTCCATTTCTGCCTCTCTTATGATCTTTGAAGTTTACTAGAGTATGGCAGGACACGGAGGATGAGACACGCTTTCAGAGAGATGGTAGTAAGTCTCTGAAATCCTTGAAAAAAAATGATATACCAATGTCAACTTGTAGATATATGGAGAATTAAGCACAGGAAGGACAGAGACTATACATTTTATTCTTATGCACATGAGATATATTCAAGACTGGATTATATATTCCTGGACCATCGACTTATCGAGTCTCTGGTCAAAGTAAAAATAGAAGTGATGTCAATATCGGACCATGCCCCTATCACAATGCAATTATTATGGGGAAAAGAGCAGATCGGGGGGAAATTATGGAGGTTAAATGAGACACTTCTCCAGGATTCAGAGGTGAATCAAAGAATAAAAAAAAAAATAGAGCAATTTTTTGAGGAAAATTATTTTAGGGAAGTGTCCGTAGCAACAGTGTGGGAGGCTCATAAGGCCTATATTAGAGGGATCCTGATAGCGATTGGAGCAAAAAAGAAGAGAAAAAATAAACACGCTTCTTAGTGAGCTCTGTGAGTTAGAGCAGATACATAAACATAAAGTAACAAAAGAGATTATGCAGAGGGTACTAAATAAAAGAGAAGAATTAAATACATTTCTGGAAGAAGAGAAGAGTGTTCAATAAAATGATAAGTGAGAGATACAGATGGGGACATAGGCCAGGAAAGTATTTGAGGGCTCAGAGGAACAAAAAAATTTAGGAACTATATAGAGAAAATAAGAGACCACAAAGGAGAATTAGTGTATTCAACTAAAGATATAGCTAAACTGTTTAAAGAATAATATAATAAGCTATATAATATTATCGAGTAAAAAAAGGTGCAGCGCTAAATAATTTGTTATAGATCGAAAATGTTCTTAATTTAAACATCTAAAATCACCATAAACAATAAATATGTGACATAAGTGCAAAATCAGATGTCATTCAATAGTGACTATCAACGTGAAAGAGTGTTGTAAACTATAAAGTCCACACTAAGTGCACATAAGATCCCCAAACGATCCTCAAAATCCAGTGGCTGGATCCGTGGGTGAGGTGATAGGTATGTAAAGATTGCGCACTCACCAGATACGCAATCTAGATGCACATATAACAGGTAATCACAGGACATCAAGGATCCTAATGCGTCTGGTCAGATCAGATATCCCTCCACTGTATGGAAATGCTTCCACACATAGAAGAGCCGCTCTGCGGCTGTAAATGGCTCCCAAAGGAGCTTTTGTTATAGCAGTTTGTCTGTGTCCATGTGTAGAGCGAAGTTCTATGGGAGTCTTCAAAATTATCAGTCAGCTACTGCACCTGCAAGGATCTGCCTTTGTCCAGCCTAGCACCTCTCCCCGGTCTCCTTGTTTACAGCCAGCTCCGGGGAGAGGTGCTAGGCCGGATAAAGGCAGGAAAAATAGAAAAAAGACAGACATATTTAAAAAAGGCAGGATTACCAAAATTAACTACTTGCACTCCCGAGGATTTACACCCCTTAATGACCAGGCCTTTTTTGCTACTTGGCGCTGCACTAATTCAACTGATAATTGCGCGGTCATGCAATGCTGCACCCAAACTAAATTTACGTCCTTTTTTTCACACAAATAGAGCTTTCTTTTGGTGGTATTTGAGCACCTGTGCGCTTTTTATTTTTCACGCTATAAACCGAAAATTTTGAAGAAAAACTATATTTTGTACTTTCAGCTATATGTAGTAAGCTCAAAGTTAGTTAGAAATTTAGGCCAAAATGTATTCCGCTACGTGTTTTTGGTAAAAAAAAAATTCCAATAAGTGTATATTGATTGCTTTGTATAGCGTCTACAAACTATGGTATAGATACTGCAATTTATGCCATTTTTTTGCTATACAGCGCTGCGCAAGTTTAATGGACAATTGCGCGGTCATGCAATATGCTACATAAATGAAATTTATGTCCTTTTTTTCACATAAATAGAGCTTTCTTTTGGTGGTATTTGATCACCTGTGCACTTTTTATTTTTGGCGCTATAAACCAAAAAAATGTAAACACAAAAATTTTTTTTTAAATATTTTCTCATTTCGGTCATAAAAAATATCCAAAAAAACTAAAACTTCTTTATAAATTTAGGCCAAAATGTTTTCTGCTACATGTTTTTGGTTAAAAAAAATCCCAGTAAGTGTATATTTATTGCTTTGTGTGAAAGTTATAGCGTCTACAAACTATAGTATAGATAATGGAATTTACACAGCTTTTACTTTCTGACTGCCCATCACATTTCTTGAGGTGCTAAAATACCAGGATAGTACAAACACCCTCAAATGACCCCTTTTTGGAAGACACCCTAAGCTATCTGCTGAGAGGCATATTGAGTCCATGTAAGATTTATTTTTTTGACAAAATTATTATTTTTTTTTTACACACAGTTGTCATTTAAATGATTTATTTCTCGCACAAGCCATGGGTATATGTGGAATTACACCTCAAAATACATTCTGCTACTTCTACCGAGTATGGGGATACCACATGTGTGAGACTTTTTGGGAGCCTAGCCACATACAGGAGCCTGAAATCCAATGACCACTTTGAAAGCCTGAGGGTGCGTAACTTCCTCAATACCTATCACATTTTCGAAGGCCCTAACATGCCAGGATAGCACCAAACCCCCCCAAATGACCCCTTTCTGGAAAGTAGACACCCCAAGGAATTTAAAAAGAGGCATGGTGAGTATTTGTGATAGGTAGTCTGGAAGTGTAATGAGGAAATAAAGTTCTTTAAAAGCCTGAAGGTGCTTATTGGATTTTGGGGTCCTGTGCTTGGCTAGACTGCCAAAACGTCTCTCACATATGGTACCCCCATACTCGGGAGAAGTAGCAGAATGTATTTTGGGGCATAATTCCACATATACCCATGGCATGTGTGAGCAGTAAATCATTTAAGTGACAATTTTGTGTAAAAAAAATAAATACATTTTTGTCATTTTCCAAAAACTTGTGGTAAAAAAATAAATTCTTCTATTGATTCAACATGCCTCTCAGCAAATAGTTTGGGGTGTCTACTTTCTAAAAAGGGTAATTTTGGGGGGTGGGGGCATTCTATGCCCAGCATTTTTGTTCACATGAAAAAAATCAGTATTTTTTGCTAGGAAATGAATTTAAACCCCTGGATTATTATATAACATTGAATAAAATGGTGGGTACTACAATTTTTAATGGCACATAGTACTCACGCAGCAATTTTTCAAAAGCAATTTTTTAAAAAAAAATACACTTTTTTTACTTTTACTGCACAGAAACACAATATATTGGCCAATTGTTTGGTAAGATATAACAGATGATGATATGCCGAGTAAATGGATACCAAACATGACATGCTTTAAAACTGTGCATGCCCTGTTCAATGGCGACAAACTGCATACATTTTTAACATCCATAGGCAACACTTTAAAAGCCACCATTTTAGATTTACAGAGGAGGTCTAGTGTTAGAATTACTGCCCTTGATCTGACGTTCACAGCGATACCTCACATGTTTGGTGCAACCGCTGTTTACATACCGGCACATGGTCAACGCTTGTGCACACAGGTGTGCTTGCATGGGAGGGGCAATTTTTTTTTTTTTTAAAGTTATTTTGATTTTGTAATTATTTTTACACTGTAACTTTCATTTTTTTTTAATCACTTTTAATGCTATATCAGGGAATGAAAATATCCCCTATAACTTCAATGGGCATTGTCATATATTCTTTTCTGAGAAATCTGGGGTCTATCATGCTCTAGATATCTCCTCTGCCCTTACATTATCTAATCAAACAAAAATCAGTGTGACCAGATGCTCATAGCTCCCGAATTCTTAGACTATAGAGATGATTGGCACCACTCTGGTCTCCAATCAGCTCTATGGTCAGCTGGCAGAAACACCGGCTGCATTCTCAGGTTCCCCTGATGGCACGGGACTGCCCGAGAAGGCCGTGGAAGGCAGCGGGGGAGGGGGGGCATCATATTCCGCTGCTTGTAAAAGCAATCCTGCAGCTAATTAGCCACTAGGATTGCTTTTACATGAAAGCAGATCGCCGGCTGAAAGAAACGATACCAGGATGATGCCTGCAGCTGTAGGCATCATCCTGGTATAACCATTCAAAGTCCAGTGATGTACCAGTACATCGCTGTTCCTTGTTGGGTGAATATGCTATGTTCTTTTTTTTTTTTTTTTTTTTTTTTTTTTGTATGCAGCCTGTGGACTGAATGGAAAAAAAGAGAAGAAACCTCTGCCAGAAAAAGTGTGTGGTATGCCCACCATTAGAATATATTGCCCTGCATCCACCCACTTCTAATGGTGGGCACACATTAGGTCACACTTTGCCACATGAGCCGGTTCCAAGATTGTACAAATGTCTAAATAGTGGCACGCTTGAATAAAAATTGTCCACGTATAAGTGGTACCCCATATAGAAAAAGGATGACACCATGTCTCACACTATCTTGCCACTGCTCCCCATGTAGTCTGGGCATCCGGGGGGCTCCACGTGACTATCTATTCCCTCATAAATCTGAAACTTATAAGTATACCCTGAAAAAAGATAAAATGAAGCGAGCGCTAAGTCTAAAAAAATAAAGTAAGCAGCTGAACACACTAAAAGGTAAACCACAGTGCCTCTAAACAACAAAAGAATTAAATATTGGTGGAGCGCTTAACATTTACACAAAGAACCTGCTGTGTGTTTTATAAACGCATATACAGCAAAAATTGCATTATTAATATATGTAAAGTGATCAGACAAAACATATCGCTGAAGGTACACTAAAAAAGAGAATATAGAAAACGCATGATCATGACATGCGTGAATAATATCCAAATGTCCAAGATGTACGGCTTTCAAAAGTTTATATAGAATCCAAAAACATATCAGAACTCTTCTGAAATGATGTAATTAATGTGCAGAGTGCGCACTTACCAGATGCGCTAATATTAAGCACGTTGTTATAAAGTATTTCTAGTATGAAGAGGTCCCTCCGGTATGGATGATGATACAACCTAGGGGTGGGTGGTCCTCCTCAGAGTCCTGGGGTGCGTTAGACTTTCCAGATATAAAGCTCCTCTGAAGTATCGGAATACTGCCTTAAAGGGGTGCTGAGGGATTTAAAGTGCTCGGTACAGAGCAAACATTAAGAATATCCCATAGTGTAGTATGATAAAAATATTTTATTTGGTAATAGTAAAGATTAAGTTATAAAAAACGTACAGGAAGAACTGTAGTGTTACAAAAGTACCATATAAAATTCACATATGTAAAACATGTGAACAACTGACCAGCTGGAAGTATGGAGTGGCCGTCTGATCCCCGTGATCCGACGGCTTGACGTCAATGGCTTACAAGGGCTCCTCCTTAACGCGTTTCGAACTCCACGTTCATTCTGAAAAGGGGTATGCCTGTGTGCAGCCTGACGTCTTAGTGCAGCTATTTATAGCTTCATAAAGTTAAAAAAAGCGCCAAAAAACGCCACGAACGAACGTTCGTGCGCCATTTTGCCGTGGTCCGATGTGAGTGCGCATGCGCGAATTATCGTGCGCCATTTTGTCATAGTCCAACATTAGTGCGCATGCGCAAATTATCGTGCGCCATTTTGCCAGAGGAAAAAACGATGGCTGTATGTCAGGGGTGGGCAAACTTTTTGACTTGAGGGCCGCAATGGGTTCATATATTGGACCCGGGGGCCGGACCAAGAGTAGATGAATGATGTGTATGTGTCATCCATAGTAAGTATAGTAATATTCCCCCATAGTAAGCATAGTAATTAATCCCCCATATAGTAATTCATCCCCCATATAGTAATTCATCCCCCATATAGTAATTCATCCCCCATAGTAATTCATCCCCCATATAGTAATTCATCCCCCATATAGTAATTCATCCCCCCTATAGTAATTCATCCCCCCTATTAATTCATCCCTCATATAGTATTTCATCCCCCACAGTACTATTCCCCCCCAAGTAGTAAGCCAAGTCCCCCCTGTGTCAATTCACTTACCTTTGCTCCGCGCGTTCCTCTCGCCGTGTTCCCGCGCCGTTCCGGTCTTCAGGGCGGACTGTGAGAGGAGCCTAGCTCCCCTCCCCTCACGTTCGTCACGCTGCCCCGCCTACACACATCCTGACAGCCACATCCGCGGGCCGGATTAAAAGGTCCGTCGGGCCGTATACGGCCCGCGGGCCGTAGTTTGCCCATTGCTGCTGTATGTGTATAAAACTGCGCATGTGCGGGTGCCATTTTCCTGTGGTCCTGTGAGGGAAATACATTAGAAGTACCTTATAGCTACAGAAGATAGTTACAAAAATTAATTTGTAACTTGATGGCAATAGTGGCAAATATATTCCACTTACTGTGAGCACAAAATGTGCATCCTAGTGTATTATAAATACCCACACTAGTATGTGCGCCTATGTTATTCATCTACTGATGTTGTGCATGTATGAACGTCATTGCACTTAAAGTATATTGGTTATGGGGCAATCAGCATATGATGAGCACAAATTATGCATCTTAACAAGTATACACACATATATGTGCACTATATTTTACATATGCGAACATCACAAGAAATATATATAAAATATAAATTATAAGTTTAGCGAGACTGACAGCTCTTCCATCCAAATGCCAATTTGAAAATAAATTATACCTCATATAAGAGCAATATAATATTAGAATATAGTGCTAATTATAGCTACTATATAGTATAGAGATTGTAGGGGGTCGCACTAGTAGACAAAAAAGAAAAAAATATATAAAATATAAACGCAGTGGAAAATAGTACATGCTATTTTATTCAGAAAAACCGCATGTATTACATCTATTATCATATTGATTGCAAAAAGCCGTCAGAATCGCTGTATGTCGTAATCAATAAAACAATTAATAGAACAATTAATAAAAAATGATTGATAAAAATTCGATATACAATATACAAATGCAAAACGCATCCATCTGACACATGGATGTGTATCCAAGTATGTAATATGAATATAATTAAATCCCCAGAGTATGAACAACCAAGGTACAACGGCAAAAATAGATAAATGTTGTCTATATGAAATATGTCGGGAATATGATATGTAGTTAACTATTGTCAATATAACAGTTCAGATCTATGTCCACATTATGGCCTACCGGTGTTAAGGTTTTCATATTAAAGATCCACTTGGTCTCTGCCTGTGAAACCTGTCTTGTTCTATTAGATCCCTCCAATGATTGGTAATAGTTTCAATGCCCATAAATTTTAACATGGAGGGATCACAGTTATGATGGTAACGAAAATGTTTAGACAAAGGATGTTCCTTAAAACCTTTTCTGATGTTACATACATGCTCCCTAAATCTATCACGTAAACGTCTGATAGTACGTCCTATATACTGTCTCTTGCAAGGACATTCTAAAAGGTAAACAGCAAATTTGCTATTGCAAGAAATAAAAGAGGTGACATCATAGGTTTGTCCTGTAGATGTAGATGAGAAAGTATCTATCTTTTTTAATTTCATTTTGCTCTGTTTGCAAATAACGCATTTCTTACAAGGGTAGAATCCCTTCATTTGTGAAAAAAAGGTGGGGTATATAGGTGGATCTATGATGTTAGGTGCTAACCTATTACGAAGAGTGGGCGCTCTTCTAAAGACTATCTCAGGTCTATCTGGTAGTTCATTGGATAGAATCAGGTCTGCTTTCAAGATACCCCAATGTTTATTGATTATTCTATTAATCGCTTTGTATTGGAATGAGAAGGAAGTTACTAATGGACAGGTTTTACCTGTGTTTTGGGTTGTAGAATTAGATAGCATAAGGTCTCTGTTCATTTTGGCTACCTTTTCCATATCAGTATCCAGTTTAGCTCTATTGTAGCCTTTTTCTATAAACCTTTCTTTTAAGATATCTGCTTTAGTGAAATAGGATGTTAAGTTAGTACAGTTTCTCCTTACCCTCATAAATTGACTCTTAGGGATATTCGCTAGCCAGGTGGGATGGTGGCAGCTATCTAGGGGAATGAAACTGTTTCTGTCTGTATTTTTGAAGAATGCTTCACAAACAATATACTCTCCATTGTTATAGAGTGTGAGGTCCAAAAAGTGTATCTCTCTCATACTATATTCGTAGGTTAATTTTATATTTAGATTGTTATTATTAAGGGTGCTAAAAAAATTCACCAGAGAACTCTCCTCTCCTTCCCAAAGAAGCAGTATGTCGTCTATATATCTCTTATAGAACTTCAATTCCGGCCAGTCACGTGGGTATATGAGATCTTCCTCCCACCTGGCCATAAAGAGGTTGGCCAGGCTGGGAGCAAACTTCGCTCTCATCGCTACGCCTCTCTTTTGTAGATAATATTTTTGACCAAACCAAAAATAATTGGTGTCCATGGCAAACTTGAGGAGTTCCATGATGAACTGTCTCTGTATTTCTGGGATATGTGAAGTTTCATTGAGATAATATTCCACTGCGTACATACCATCATTGTGATTAATATTGCTGTATAATGATTCAACGTCAGCAGTGACTAGATATGTTGTTTTCCCTGTATTAAGTTTAATTGTATTCATCTCATTAAGCACTTGTTTTGTGTCTTTTAAAAATGAGGGTGTAATGCATACTATAGGCTGGTGAAAATGGTCAATATATTGACCTACTCTTGCACATAATGATCCGATTCGACTTACTATCGGCCTGCCCGGTGGGTGTGTCGGATTCTTATGAATCTTGGGAAGACAATACAGTGTCGGGAGTCTCGGAGCTTTAGGGCATAAAAATTCTTTTTCCTTTGATCACATTCTGTCTGTACCCCTTGTTAATAATATCTTTAAGTGATTTTTTGTAACCGGATACGGGATCCTTAGATAGTGTGCCATATGTTTCCTTGTCACTTAATATTTTATATACTTCTGCTACATAATCAGATTTATTTAAAATTACAACCCCTCCACCCTTATCCGCTGGTCTCACAACTAAATCTTTCTTATCTAAAAGAGTCTTGAGGCCAGCTTGAATGTTTTTGGGGTTGTATGGACGTTTAAGTTTAAGCGCTTGTAGATCTTTTAAAACAGTATCTTTAAAAACGTTAATAAAAGAATTGGACTGTGGGGGAGGGTTGAACAGAGAAGCATTATGTAAATTAGAATTGACCATGTTATGGTTTGTGTTTGTAATTGGAATGGGGTTTTTTAAGAAATGCCTTTTGATTGAAATTTTCCTCACAAATTTGTGTATGTCCACATAGGTTTGGAATTTATTAAGTCCAATAATGGGAGCATACTTAAGCCCTTTATCTAATACCTTAAGTTCATGCGATGATAATTGGACAGTGCTGAGGTTAAAAATACCTTTGCCTATTAGGTTTTCATTTTTCTTTTCTTTGTTCCTATTGATTCTTTTTCCCCCTCTTCGTCCTCTGTTCTTATACTTCTTTTCTTTTGACGGACTTCCCCTAAAAAAGGGGGGGGATTTGAGGAGTGGTTGGTATATGGCCTAGGATTGGGGTTCCTTGGGCCAGTGTCATCTCTATAGTTAGAATGATAATAATTTCTATTTTCTTGTTTCTGAAAATTACGAGGTGTTCCGCCATACCCCCTAGGTGTATAGTATTGATTCGGTCTATGTGTTTGATAAGACTGATGTCTTGGGGTTCCCCAATTTTGTGGTGGATTATAGTTATTCCTAGGTGGTTGGTAAGGATGTCCATAATTATTGGGATGCCAACGCATATCTCTATCGCCATATTCATCAGTATGGAAATGTTGTAAAGGTTCAAATTTATTGTATGATGGTATGTAAGATGTGTATTCTGAATATGTGGGGTTAGAAATACCAGGTTTATTGTGATGTTTTTTCTTTTTCCCTTTATTATTAGGAAGATATTGTGTGTTAATTTTAATGGGTATTTCTGATGTATTGTAGATTGATGGATCGTTTGGCTCAGTCATAGAGTCTTGCCATTTGAATACATGATTGTCTTGATAGTCTTTACAATCTCTTATGTATTTTTTTCCTCTTTTTTTATTTTCTGTTCTTTTTCTATACCTTCTAAGTAGAGTTTCAGACGGTTAGATTCTGAAACATAGTTATCAGAATCTTTGTGGGGTACCAGTTTTTCTCTCACCTTGTTAATATCTAAATCTAGGTGTTTAAGCTTTTTCTTTTTCCTCACTATGAGGAATTTTAAGAGCTCAAGGCCCATATTGTTGAAAAACTGGTACCTCTCAGTTTCGTTATTTATGTCTCCTGTTTCAGGAGGAACATCCAATCTGAGTGATCTTGGGACCATGTTCTCCTTAATATAGCGTTCCAAGAAAGATACATCCCACAGAGTGCGTATCTCCGAGGAAGTAACATTCTGGAGATGCAAAAAAAGGCCCCTAAGGTCTTCTGTATCATTATCAAGAGAAAAGACATCATCTGGGATGTCTATTCTCTGTAGTCTAGCTTCAAAGATATCCATTATTTAGTAATCACCAGAAAAAGACTCTGAACACACTAAAAGGTAAACCACAGTGCCTCTAAACAACAAAAGAATTAAATATTGGTGCAGCGCTGAACATTTACACAAAGAACCTGCTGTGTGTTTTATAAACGCATATACAGCAAAAATTGCATTATTAATATATGTAAAGTGATCAGACAAAACATATCGCTGAAGGTACAAAAAAAGAGAATATAGAAAACGCATGATCATGACATGCGTGAATAATATCCAAATGTCCAAGATGTATGAAATACTGCTTTCAAAAGTTTATATAGAATCCAAAAACATATCAGAACTCTTCTGAAATGATGTAATTAATGTGCAGAGTGCGCACTTACCAGATGCGCTAATATTAAGCGCGTTGTTATAAAGTATTTCTAGTATGAAGAGGTCCCTCCGGTATAGATGATGATACAACCTAGGGTTGGGTGGTCCTCCTCAGAGTCCTGGGGTGCGTTAGTCTTTCCAGATATAAAGCTCCTCTGAAGTATCGGAATACTGCCTTAACCACTTGAGCTCCAGAGGATTTACCCCCCTTAATGACCAGGCCTTTTTTTGCTGTTTGGCACTGCACTAATTCAAATGATAATTGCACGGTCATGCAAAGCTGTACCCAAACGAAATTTACGTCCTTTTTTTCACACAAATAGAGCTTTCTTTTGGTGGTATTTGATCACCTGTGCACTTTTTATTTTCTGGGCTACAAAAAAAAAACACGAAAATTTTGAAAAAAAACAATATTTTCTACTTTCAGCTATAAAAAATATATCGTAAACTCGAAGTTAGTCATAAATTTAAGCCAAAATGTATTCTGCTACATGTTGTTGGTAAAAAAAAATCCCAATAAGTGTATATTGATTGCTTTGTGTGAACGTTATAGCGTCTACAAACTATGGTATAGATACTGTAATTTATGCCTTTTTTTGCTATACAGCGCTGCACTAATTCAAATGATAATTGCGCGGTCATGCAATGCTGTACCCAAACGAAATTTACGTCCTTTTTTTCACACAAATAGAGCTTTCTTTTGGTGGTATTTGATCACCTGTGCGCTTTTTATTTTTGGCGCTATAAACAAAAAAAACACGAAAATCTTGAAAAAAAAACAATTTTTTTCTACTTTCAGCTATAAAAAATATATTGTAAACTCAAAATTAGTCATAAATTTAAGCCAAAATGTATTCTGCTACATGTTTTTGGTAAAAAAAATCCCAATAAGTGTATATTGATTGCTTTGTGTGAAAGTTATAGCGTCTACAAACTATGGTATAGATAATTTGAAATTTACACAGCTTTTACTTTCTGACCGCCCATCACATCTCTTGAGGTGCTAAAATACCAGGATAGAACAAACACCCCCAAATGACCCCTTTTCGGAAAGCAGACACCCTAAGCTATCTACTGAGAGACATATTGGGGTTTATTTACTAAAGCTGGAGAGTCCAAAATCAGACTCCCTCCTGCATAGAAACCAATCAGCTTCTAACCTCAGCTTGTTCAATGAAGCTTTGGCAATGAAACCTGGAAGCTGATTGGTTTCTATGCAGAAGGGAGTCTGATTTTGGACTCTGCAGCTTTAGTAAATAAACCCCATTGTGTCCATGGAAGATTTATTTTTTTTCCACAAGTTTCTGGAAAATGACAAAAACGTTTTTTTTTTGTTTTTTTTTTTACACAAAATTGTCATTTAAATGATTTATTTCTTGCACAAGCCATGGGTATATGTGGAATTATACCCCAAAATACATTCTGCTACTTCTACCGAGTATGAGGATACCACACGTGTGACACTTTTTGGGAGCCTAGCCACATACATGAGCCTGAAATCCAATGAGCACTTTGAAAGCCTGAAGGTGCGTAACTTCTTCATTTCACTTCCCCTTTACAAGCTACCATTTTAGATTTACAGAGGAGGTCTAGAGCTATAATTACTGCCCTTGATCTGATGTTCGTGGCGATACCTCACATGCATGGTGCAATCGCTGTTTCCATACTGGCAAAGGGTCAACTTTCACGACCGCAGGTGTGCGCGTGCGCGGATGGGCGAGGGTCCTTTTTTTTTTTTTTCTTTCTGATTTATTTAATTATTTTTACACTGCCCCTTTAATTTTTTTTTTTTAATCACTTTTAATGCTATCTCAGGGAGGGGGAGGGGGGCATTTTCTCCCGCTGCTTGTAAAGGCAATTCTGCAGCTAATTAACCACTAGGAATGCTTTTACATGAAAGCCCATTGCCGGCTGAAAAAAATGATACCAGGATGATGCCTGCAGCTGCAGGCATCACCCTGGTATAACCATTCAAAGTCCAGTGATGTACCAGTACGTCACTGGTCCTTGTTGGGTGTATATGCTATGTTCTTTTTTTCTTTATGCAGCCTGTGGGCTGAATGAAAAAAAAGAGAAGAAATCTCTGCCAGAAAAAGTGTGTGGTATGCCCACCATTAGAAACCTCCCTCAATCCACCCACTTCTAATGGTGGGCACATATGAAATGTGCCAACAAATATAAAATGTATATGCCGAAGCATAGGGGCCATCCACCCACTGGCCACCCCAGGCCCCCATGCTTTGGCATATATTCTCTTTTTTTTAACTGCGGATGAAAAATCTCATCCGACAGCACTGCACACACCTACTTATGTCTATTCTGAAAGCAAGACCCTGTTGCTGTCAGAATAAACAGGTCAGTGCTGCAGTTTGACGTTCCTGCAAAGAAATCAACAATGGTTAACAATAAAACATAAACTCAATAAAACAACTTTATAAGGAAACGTGTGTGGTGGTATGCCCACCATTAGAAACCTCCCTCAATCCACCCACTTCTAATGGTGGGCACATATGAAATGTGCCAACAAATATAAAATATATATGCCGAAGCATAGGGGCCATCCACCCACTGGCCACCCCAGGCCCCCATGCTTTGGCATATATTCTGTTTTTTATAACTGCGGATGAAAAATCTCATCCAACAGTGCTGCCCACGCTGACTTATGTCTATTCTGAGAGCAAGTTCCTGTTGCTGTCAGAATAAACAGGTCAGCGCTGCAGCTGAAAGCTTTCCTGCAAACAGAAATGGTTAACAATAAAACAACAATAAAACAGTGAAAGTCGAACAATCACAAAAATTACAACAACAAAAAAAACTAACTATTTTTGGTTTTTACATTTTTTTATTTTTTTGGGGGGTATTTGTACTTTTACTTATTTATTTTTTTTGTTAACTTTTTTTTTTCAAACTTCAAACATTTAAACAGCTGGTAGGGTCTCTCCAAATGCGATAGCCAGTTTCCTGACTACCTAACATCTTTCGAGACCCTGTGTAAATGTGCCCTGATCTGTGCCGTGCTGTACCCTATACTAATAGTTCACTAGTGTATGGTAGAGGCGGAAGCAGGGCTTGACGCAGAGGCCAGGTTGGCCAGGACAGGAGGGACAACAATAGCGGCTGTCACGCCTAATTCCACGTTTGCTGCAGACACGACATCTTTTTTGGGGTCTTCTTTGGGTTGGGGTACCAGGAATGGTATCGGGAAAATGTCTCTCATGCAGACGGCTAACTGCATCTGGGAGAGGGGTTTGGGGCGCAGCACCTTCTGGATACAAAAGGGCCCTGATGTTCTCTAACTGGAAATTTAGGTATGATCCACTATGTCCAGTTGCTTTATAGAGAACAAAAGCGTTATATACAGCCAATTGAAATAAATAAACTGACACTTTTATGTACCAGCGTTTGGATTTTCGGGAAACTAAGTACGGCTGCATCATCTGGTCATTGAAGTCCACCCCTCCCATGTTAAGGTTATAATCGTGGACACAGAGGGGCTTCTCAACAACACCAGCTGCCGTGGTAATTTGGACGGTCGTATCTGCGTGAATGGAAGACAGGAGGTAAACATCCCGTTTGTCCTTCCACTTCACTGCAAGCAATTCTTCAGTTCTCAAGCAGGCTTTTTCCCCCTTTTTAAGACTGGTATTTACAAGCCGTTGGGGGAAGCCTCAGCGATTAGATCGCTCAGTGCCACATGCGAAAATTCCCAAATTGAACAAATGTCTAAATAGTGGCACGCTTGAATAAAAATTGTCCACGTATAAGTGGTACCCCATATAAAAATAGGATGACGCCAAGTCCCAAACTATCTTGCCAGTGCTCCCCATGTAGTCTGGGCATCCGGGGGGCTCCAAGTGACAATCTTTTCCATCGTAAACCGAAACTTACATGTATAGCCTGTTGCCCTCTCACAGGTCTTAGAAATCTTGATCCCATATCTGGCACGCTTGCTGGGGAGATATTGTTTGATTAGAAGGCGACCAGAATATTGAATGAGGGACTCATCGATGTAGATGTTTTTCTGGGGAGTATACACATCTGCAAATTTTTGGTTAAAGTGATTTACGAGGGGCCGATTTTTGTGGAGCCGGTCAAATTCAGGGTCACCCCGAGGACGACTGAGTGTGTTGTCGTAGAAGTGCATAAAACGCCTTATCGTCTCATATCTATGCCTGGCCATGGCAGCAGAGAACACGGACATGTGAACAAGCGGGTCTGTGGACCAATACAACCGCAATTGATTTTTATCATTAATGCCCATGTTGAGGGTTAGGCCCAAAAAAACTTTAAATTCGGAAACTGTAATGGGTTTCCATGCGAATGGTCTGGCAAGGTTTGAATTTGGGTTGGCGGCGATATATTGTCATGCATATAAATCCACAATCAATGCATAAAGATCTTCTGTGAAAAACAGCTCAAAAAAATTAAGGGGAGTATTTAAATTTGCTGTTTCCACCTGAATTCCGAGTTGGGCAGTGAATGGGGGAAGTACAGGTGCTGCAGAATTTGTGGGCTGCCAATCGGGATTTGCAAGCACATCCGGAAGGACACTAGGGGCTCTACGGGCCTGTGTGTGAATTCTTGGTGGCCGCGGGACACTACTTGTGCTCGCCACCGCACCAGCTTGTACTGCACTAATGGGACTCGCCACGTCACCAAGTGATACTGCAGTGCTGGTATGCATACAACCAGAATGTACTAGGCCACTGGTGCTCGCCAGTTCACCAAAAGATACTGCGGCACTAGTACTGGCACTCTGCTGCATATGAGAGTCATCATGCATTTGTACCACCTCAGCAACCTGTGAATGGGATCGGGTACGCCTGACCTTAGCAGGGACCACTTCCTCGTCGTCTAAGCTACCTGTCAGGGTGCCGCTGCTGTCTATAGGTTCGTATTCTGAGCCTGATTCTGCCAGTGAGTCTTCCCCTTCGCTCTCACTTGACATGCTCAGAATCCTATAGGCCTCTTCACTAGAGTACCTTTGCTTAGACATTTTGGCCACTAAATTTACAGGTACCTAGTGCGACTCGTGGGAAAAAGAGCGCCTGGCTGTCAGGGACTGCTTGAACCGCTACAAAAAATTTACCGACAAGTGCTAACAGAGATCAGGCCTGATTCTGTGAACACTGCGGTTTTGTGTGTAATATGTATCAAGTGACAGTTATCTACTGACACTGCACTTTCTGGGGGAGAAGGGGGGGGCGTAGGGGCTAAACGCAGGTGCTGGCAGGTGTTGGGGCTGATCCCGCTAACACTGCGTTTTTGGGGATACTATAGTAATGTGAATGCTGGTATAGCGCTGATCTGATCAAAGATATTGATCCAATCAGACACTATACTAGCAATGAAGGTTTAGCGTGCAAGTAAGCGTGTTCCTGGCAATCAAGGGGTCAAATGTGATTATTTGTGTACTAGCGGGCAAACTGGCGCTATCTGGGAGGGGCGCTAAAACTATCGGAAGTCACCAGTGACACTGATACAGTGATCAGTAAAAATCTGTTCACTGTAATCAATGACACTGGTGACAGGGCAGTGAAGGGGTTAACTGGGGGGGGGGCGATCAAGGGGTTAAATGAGATTACTGATGTACTGGCAGGCAAACTGGCGCTATCTGGGAGGGGCGTTAACACTATTGGAAGTCGCCAGCGACACTGATACAGTGATCAGTAAAAATTGGTTCACTGATCAGTGACACTGGTGACAGGGCAGTGAAGGGGTCAACTCGGGGGGGGGTGATCAAGGGGTTAGACGGGATCACTGGTGTATTAGCGGGCAATCTGGCGCTATCTGGGAGGGGCGTTAACACTAACGGAAGTCGCCAGCGACACTGATACAGTGTTCAGTAAAAATCGGTTCACTGATCAGTGACACTGGTGACAGGGCAGTGCAGGGGTCAACTCGGGGGGGGGGGGGGGGTGCGATCAAGGGGTTAGACGGGACTACTGGTGTATTAGCGGGCAATCTGGCGCTATCTGGGAGGGGCGCTAGCACTATTGGAAGTCTCCAGTGACACTGATACAGTGATCAGTAAAAATTGGTTCACTGATCAGTGACACTGGTGACAGGGCAGTGAAGGGGTTAACTGGGGGGGGGCGATCAGGGGGTTAAATGTGTCCTCTAGAGTGTTCTAACTGTCAGTGTAGTGTTTTACTCACGTTTAAATGTTTCTTCTTCTCTGTCTGGAACTGAATGTGTCCAGGCAGAGAAGAATGACATCATATCCTGTCCTGTGTAAATGTCAACACAGGACAGGATAGGACAGGGACCGATCATCTGATTTCAGCCAGAAATCACTGGCTGAAATCTAATGATTGATCCCTCCTGGATCGAATCGTGTCGCCCACGGGTCGGCGGGAGCGCGCGCGCGCGCGCTCCCTACCCGCGAAAGTGTAAGGAGCGCGGAGCCCGTTTTAAAACGTGGTTTTGCGCTCCACTGCCGCCCTGCACACGTATATACACAGTGGCAGGGCGGCAAGCGGTTAAAGGGGTGCTGAGGGATTTAAAGTGCTCGGTACAGAGCAAACATTAAGAATATCCCATAGTGTAGTATGATAAAAGTATTTTATTTGGTAATAGTAAAGATTAAGTTATAAAAAACGTACAGGAAGAACTGTAGTGTTACAAAAGTACCATATAAAATTCACATATGTAAAACGTGAACAACTGACCAGCTGGAAGTATGGAGTGGCCGTCGGATCACGGGGATCTTGACGTCAACGGCTTACAAGGGCTCCTCCTTAACGCATTTCGAACTCCACGTTCATTCTCAAAAGGGGTATGCCTGTGTGCAGCCTGACGTCTTAGTGCAGCTATTTATAGCTTCATAAATTTTAAAAAAGCGCCAAAAAACGCCACGAACAAACGTATAAGTATACCCTGTTGTCCTCTCACAGGTCTTCTACATCTTCTACATATCTGGCACGCTTGCTGGGGAGAAATTGTTTGAATGCAAGGCAGCCAGAAAAATCAATCAGGGACTCATCAACACAGATTTTTTGCTGGGGAGTGTAGACATCTGCAAATTTTTGGTTAAGGTGATTTGCGAGGGGCTGAATTTTGTGGAGCCGGTCAAATTCAGGGTCACCCCGAGGATTACAGAGTGTATTGTCGTTGAAATGCATAAAACACATTATACTCTCATATCTATGCCTGGCCATGGCAGCAGAGAACACGGCATATGATGAATCAGGTCTGCGGACCAATACAACCACAAAATTCATTTCTTTTAGTAATGCCCATGTTGAGGGTTAGGCCCAAAAAGAAATCTAAATTCAGAAACTGTAATGAGTTTCCATGCGACTGGTCTGGCAAGGTTTGAATTTGGGTTGGCGGTAATAAATTGTTGTGCATATAAATTGCTTTGATCCACAATCAACGCATACAGATATTCCATGAAAAACCGCTCCAAAAATCAAGGAGGTATGTGAAAGACCAAGATGTACTAGACCGCTGGTACTCGCCAGTTCACCAAAAGGTAGCGCGGCACTAGTACTGGCACTGCATATGAGAGTCATCAAAATTTACCGGTAAGTGCTAACAGAAATCAGGCCTGATTCTGCGAACACTGCGGTTTTGTGTACAATGTATCAAGTGACAGTGACCTACTTGTTATACACGCCTGGCAGAGTCTCTAGCAGCCCACTGCACGGATGCCCTCAGGGCATAGGTGTAGGTGCTGCTGGTCTGGCCGGGGTTTCGGGGGTACCACTGGCCGGAGCTGAGGGACTATGATCTTGGGGGACCGAAATAGTGGTAGTTAGGGTCTGGATCCGACCGTCCAGGTGATTATAGCCCTCCTCCAGCGCCCTTACCGCCTGAGTAAGAGCCGCCAGGTGCTGGCACATACTTTCCAGGGGAGATGGTCCTCTTCCAGGTTCCGCCATTTGTGGCCGTTTGGTACTGTTATATATGCCTGGCAGAGTCTCTAGCAGCCCACTGCACGGACGCCCTCAGGGCGCGGGGTCTAAGTCCCAGCCTGCTGTTCACCAGGGCCCCTGATGGTGGGGATGGACTTGGTGCAGACTGGAACCAGGTCGCGACCCCCGAGTGCGTCCTGCGGTGGTAGAGAGTACTGACAGGGGAGTGCAGGAACGGAATCTAATTTGGAAGAGGCAGACAGATACACTGGTCTGATCCGAGCCGGATGGATGGTCGGACAGGCCGGGTCGGTATTATGCGGGCAGCGAGGTACAATAGAAGCGAGCTAGGAATGGTCAGGTCACAAGCCAGGTTCAGCAGGATGCGGGCAAATACAGTACCAGGGATCAGACGGAAGAGTAGTCAGGCAAGCCAGGGGTTAAGCAGAAGAAGAGCAGGATCAGGAACAAGCAGAGGTCGGCAACGGAGTATACAGCAACACAGGAACAGGATACAAGATACAAGACCAAACGGCAACTTGACATACCTGTTCCTATGTTTTAATAGCCCGCTTCCCGCTGTCATTGGTGCCAGGCGCGTGTCCGTGATCCCGACTGTGCATGCGCGAACCCCGCCACTGCCATGAGCGCCCAGGTCCTACTGCCTGCCGGGTAGTGAGTGTTGGTGTTCTGCGCATGCGCCGCCCGATGTGATGCCGCAGAACACCCGGATCCTGACATTGCCACCCCCCTACGGGCAGCCGCCGGATGTCCAACAGTTCTCTCTTGCGTGGGTGGTTGTCAAAAAAATCCCGAATCAATCTAGAGGCATGAATGTTCTGGGAGGGTTCCCATGAGTTCTCCTCTGGACCATACCCTTTCCACTTAATGAGAAACTGGGTCTGAGCTCCCCTCTTTCTACAGTCTAGAATTGTCTCAATTTCGAATTCTTTCTCCCCATCAACGTTTATGGCGTCAGGAGGCCTAGATCTCCGGTTTGGGAATGGGTCCGGTGCCGCTGGTTTCAACAGAGATACATGATATACCGGGTGAATTCTAAAGGATTCCGGGAGTAAGAGCTCGTACGCCACTTCGTTAACCTTCCGCTTTACCTGAAATGGGCCCATTAATCTTGGTCCCAATTTTCTTGACGGGCATGTCATCTTAAGGTTTGTTGTGGCCAACAAGACCTGGTCCCCTGGGTGTAAAATAAGCTCCCCTCTTCTCTTTTTGTCAAAGGCTTTCTTACTGCCCTCCTGGGCCTTCAGGATTGCTTCTTGTAAGACCCTATTGTTTGTAGAAAGGAAGTGCAACATGTCCTGTGTAGCTGGCACCGAACTTTCAGGAATTGTGTCAGGTAAAAAGGTCGGGTGGAAGCCGTAATTGGCAAAAAATGGGGATTGCTGAATAATCGTGTGGCTTGCATTATTGTAAGCAAATTCGGCCAGTAGTAAAAGAGTTAGCCAATCGTCCTGAAGAAATGACGTATAACATCGGAGATATTGTTCCAAGGTTTGGTTTGTACGTTCCGTCTGTCCATTGGTCTGTGGATGATATGCCGAGGGGAGAGAGAACTTGATTTCCAAGGTCTCGCATAGTGCCTTCCAAAATTTGGAGGTGAACTGGGCTCCCCTATCTGAAACTATATCCTTAGGAATTCCATGGAGTCTTACCACCTCTCTCACAAAAATTTGCGCTTTCTCCGCAGCGGATGGTGTGTCTTTGAGAGGCACGAAGTGGGCCATCTTGGATAGGTGGTCCACAATCACGAAAATGGCGGTATGGTCTTGAGATGGAGGAAGTTCCACAATGAAGTCCATTGAAATCATTTCCCACGGTCTGTTAGGTATGGGTAAGGGTCGCAGGAGCCCCCAAGCCTTGTTCCTGGAAGGCTTATTCCTTTGACAGACCGCGCAGGTCTTTACGTAAGCCTCGCAATCCTTGGACATGCTGGGCCACCAGAACATACGTTGCAGAAGTTCCAAAGTCTTCCAGGTCCCGAAGTGGCCAGCCAGGGGATGGTCATGGCAATGACCCAAGACCGTTTTGCGAGATTCATCAGGTACCAAGATTCGTCCTTCTTTCCACCATAATCCGTATCTATTCTGTAGCGGCACCCCTGGAACATTTAGAGCCCCTATGGATGCTGCCTGTAGTTGGGAACGTAGCTCAGTCTGTAATGCCAGAAAATTACCAGAAGACAGGATGGTGTCAGGTTTGTGGGACTCCTCTGGGTCTTCGAACATACGCGAAAGAGCATCTGGTTTCGTGTTCTTTGATCCAGGCCTATAAGTAATGTGAAAGACAAACCGAGAGAAAAAAAGTGCCCACCTAGCCTGTCTTGGTCTCAAGCGCTTTACCGTTCTTAAATATTCAAGTTTCTTGTGATCCGTGAAAATCAATATCGGGTGCACGGCTCCTTCCAGCAAGTACCTCCATTCCTCCAACGCTGCCTTGATGGCCAGGAGTTCTCGGTCCCCTATGTCATAGTTCCTTTCGGCAGAAGACAGTTTCCTGGAGAAAAATGCCACGGGATGCATCAATTCCTTGATGCCCTTCCTTTGGGAAAGCACAGCCCCAACCGCGTTTTCGGATGCATCCACCTCCAAGATGTAGGGTAGTGAAGAATCAGGATGGCTCAATACTGGGGCCTCGGTGAATAACCTCTTTAGGGACTCAAAGGCTTCTTGCGCCTCAGGTGTCCACTTGAAACGCATTCCTTGTTTGGTAAGTTGCGTGATAGGGGATACCAGGCCTGAAAAATTCCTAATGAATTTCCCATAAAAATTGGCAAAGCCAATGAACCGCTGAACCCCCTTTTTATCCAACGGCACCGGCCATTCCAGAACTGTGGAGATCTTCTGGGGATCTATCGCTATTCCAGTAGTAGAAATAACTAGGCCTAAGAAGGGAATACTGTGCTGCTCAAAACTGCATTTTTTCACCTTTGCGTATAAACCATGCAAACGGAGCCTTTCCAGCACTTCCCTGACGTGACCCCTATGCTCCTCCAGAGATGCAGCAAAAATTAAAATATCATCAAGATAGATGACCACAAAGATATCCAAGAAGTCCCTGAACACATCGTTAATGAAGTGCTGGAAGGTGGCGGGGGCGTTACACAGACCGAAGGGCATTACCAGGTACTCAAAGTGCCCGAACCTAGTATGGAAGGCAGTCTTCCACTCATCTCCCTCCCGAATACGGACCAGATTGTAAGCCCCCCTCAAATCCAACTTCGTAAAAACGGATGCAGTCTTGAGTCGCTGAAAAAGTTCTGGTACTAAAGGAAGTGGGTAACGGTTTTTACCGTGATCTTGTTAAACTCCCTATAGTCCACACAGGGCCTTAAGGATTTATCCTTCTTCTCAACAAAAAAAGTACCCGCCCCGGCCGGGGACGTGGAGGGGCGTATGAACCCCTTCTGAAGATTTTCCTCAATATATTCCTTTAGTACCCCCAGTTCCTTTTCTAACAAAGGAAAGATCCGCCCGAAAGGTACCTCAGATCCCGGGAGCAGATCGATCGGACAGTCGTAGGCCCTATGCGGGGGAAGATTGTCAGCTCCCCGCCTACTAAATACGTCAAGGTATTGATGGTAAACTGAAGGGACGAGTCGTGTCAGCTCTATGTCAGTATCTAGGCAGAATAGTGTGCGTGGGGCTTCCGGCTCAGGTGGACAACGATGCTCTTGGCAGTATGGAGAGCCGAACCGGAGGGTACCGGCTTTCCAATTAATCTGGGGATCGTGGGCTCGCAGCCACGGAAGCCCCACAATAATTAAAAACAGAGGGGAGGAGATAGCATTCAAACACAGGAATTCTTGATGAGTCTCGGATATAGTTACACAGAGAGGTGGGGTCTCCCGGTCCACCAGCCCAGACTTAATCCGAGATCCATCGGCTAGGAAAATATTAAACCCACATTCCTTAACCTATAAGGGAATCTGGAATTGAGCCGCAAAGTCCAGATCCACAAAACAGCTACAGGCCCCGGAATCAACGATCGCTGTTGCCGGGGCCTCCCCTTCCGGGGAGCTGGAATGAAATGGGTACCGCTAAATAATTGACATTGTGACTGGCTGTAGTAGGTATGGCAGAGTAAACAGAAGTGCACTTACCAGCCTTCACCGGACAGGAACGTACCATGTGGCCCGCTTCCCCACAGTAGAGGCACAGGTTGTTGCGGCGGCATCTCTGACGCTCCTCAGGTGTTAGGGAGGGACGAGCTAGCCCGACTTGCATTGGTTCAGGTGTACCCAGAGGTTCTGGATTGCAATTCCCAGTAGGGCTACTGACTGGTCCTGGAGCATGGGGTAACATCCAAGCAGGCCTCAGGCCATGACCTGACCTCTCCATCCTGCGCTCCCGCAAGCGTCGGTCGATCTGAATAGCCAGGGTCATGAGATCTTCTAGTGTGGCTGGTATGCCTACCCTGGCTAGTTCGTCTTTCAGGGACTCAGACAGGCCTATGCGGAACTGGTTGCGCAAGGCCGCGTCGTTCCATTGCGTGTCTCCCATCCAACGCCTGAACTCACCCGCATATTCCTCCGCAGGCCTATGACCTTGCCTGAGAGACTGAAGGGCCGATTCGGCTGATGCTGCTCGTTCGGGGTCATCATATAGGAGGCCCATCGCTTCAAAAAATGCTGACACAGATTCCAGCTGAGGTGGCTGCTGGATCTCCAATAGTTGATGAGCCCATTCTTGGGGTTCGTCCAGTAGCAGGGAAATGATGAACCCCACCTTCACGGTTTCTGTAGCGAATGTTCGCGGCTGTAGCCTAAAGTACAACAGGCAGGCATTACGGAATGCTCTGAACTTGGTGCGATTCCCATTGAATCGCTCTGGGACAGGAACATGAGGTTCTGGCATAGGTGTAGGTGCTGCTGGTCCGGCCGGGGTTTCGGGGGTACCACTGGCCAGAGCTGAGGGACTATGATCTTGGGGGGCCGAAATAGTGGTAGTTAGGGTCTGGATCCGACCGTCCAGGTGATTATAGCCCTCCTCCAGCGCCCTTACCGCCTGAGTAAGAGCCGCAAGGTGCTGGCACATACTTTCCAGGGGAGATGGTCCTCTTCCAGATTCCGCCATTTGTGGCCGTTTGGTACTGTTATATATGCCTGGCAGAGTCTCTAGCAGCCCACTGCACGGACGCCCTCAGGGCGCGGGGTCTAAGTCCCAGCCTGCTGTTCACCAGGGCCCCTGATGGTGGGGATGGACTTGGTGCAGACTGGAACCAGGTCGCGACCCCCGAGTGCGTCCTGCGGTGGTAGAGAGTACTGACAGGGGAGTGCAGGAATGGAATCTAATTTGGAAGAGGCAGACAGATACACTGGTCTGATCCAAGCCGGATGGATGGATGGATGGTCGGGTACGGTATGCGTGGTCAGACAGGCCGGGTCGGTATTATGCGGGCAGCGAGGTACAATAGAAATGAGCTAAGAATGGTCAGGTCACAAGCCAGGTTCAGCAGGATGCGGGCAAATACAGTACCAGGGATCAGACGGAAGAGTAGTCAGGCAAGCCAGGGGTTAAGCAGGAGAAGAGCAGGATCAGGAACAAGCAGAGGTCGGCAACGGAGGGTACAGCAACACAGGAACAAGATACAAGACCAAACGGCAACTTGACATACCTGTTCCTATGTTTTAATAGCCCGCTTCCCGCTGTCATTGGTGCCAGGCGCGCGTCCGCGATCCCGAGTGCGCATGCGCGAACCCCACCTCTGCCATGCGCGCCCAGGTCCTACCGCCCGCCGGGTAGTGAGTGTTGGTGTTCTGCGCATGCCGCACCCGGATCCTGACACTACTGACACTGCACTTGCTGGGGGAGAAGGGAGGTAAGTGTAGGGGCTAAACGCAGGTGCCGGGGCTGATCCCGCTAACGCTGCGTTTTTGGGGACGCTATACTAATGTTAATGTTGGTATAGTGCTGATCTGATCAATGATATTGATCTGTTCAGACACTATTCTAGCAATGGAGGTTTATTGTGCATGCTCCTAGCAATTAAGGGGTTAAATGTAATGACTGGTGTGTACTGACGGGCAATCTGACGCTATCTGGTGAAAACCTGACGCGTGGTGAAAACCACGGGAGCGCAAATCATGTGTGTGTGTGCTTGTGTGTATATACAGTCATGGCCGAAATTGTTGGCACCCTTGATATTTTTCCTGAAAATCAAGTATTTCACACAAAAAAGGTATTGCATTAACACATGTTTTGCTATACACATGTTTATTCCCTTTGTATGTATTGGAACAAATATAAAACAGAGGCAGAAAAGCAAATATGACATAATGTCACACAAAACCCCAAAAATGGGCTGGACAAAAGTATTGGCACCCTTAACTTAATATTTGGTTGCACACCCTTTGGAAAACATAACTGAAATCAGTCGCTTCCTATAACCATCAATAAGCTTCTGACACCTCTCACCCGGAATTTTGGACCACTCTTCCTTTGCAAACAGCTCCAGGTCTCTCTTATTGGAAGGACACCTTTTCCCAACAGCAATTTTAAGATCTCTCCACAGGTGTTCAATGGGATTTAGATCTGGGCTCATTGCTGGCCACTTCAGAACTCTCCAGCGCTTCTTTGCCATCCATTTCTGAGTGCTTTTTGACGTATGTTTGGGGTCATTGTCCTGCTGGAAGACCCAGGATCTTGGACGCAAACCCAGCTTTCTGACACTGGGCCCTACAGTGCGACCCAAAATCCTTTGGTAATCCTCAGATTTCATGATGCCTTGCACACAGTCAAGGCACCCAGTGCCAGAGGCAGCAAAACAACCCCAAAACATCATTGAACCTCCACCATATTTTACCGTAGGTACTGTGTTTTGTTCTTTGTAGGCCTCATTCCGTTTTCGGTAAACAGTAGAATGATGTGCTTTACCGAAAAGCTCTATCTTGGTCTCATCTGTCCACAAGACGTTTTCCCAGAAGGCTTTTGGCTTACTCAAGTACATTTTGGCAAACTGTAGTCTTGCTTTTTTATGTCTCTGTGTCAGCAGTGGGGTCCTCCTGGGTCTCCTGCCATAGCGTTTCATTTCATTTAAATGTCGACGGATAGTTCGCGCTGACACTGATGCTCCCTGAGCCTGCAGGACAGCTTGAATGTCTTTGGAACATGTTTGGGGCTGCTTATCCACCATCCGGACTATTCTGCGTTGCAATCTTTCATCAATTTTCCTCATCCGTCCACGACCAGGGAGATTAGCTACAGTGCCATGGGTTGCAAACTTCTTGATAATGTTGCGCACTGTGGACAAAGGCAAATCTAGTTCTCTGGAGATGGACTTGTAACCTTGAGATTGTTGATATTTTGCCACAATTTTGGTTCTCAGGTCCTCAGACAGTTCTCGTCTCCTCTTTCTGTTGTCCATGCTTAGTGTGGCACAGACAGACACACAATGCAAAGGTTAAGTGAACGTCTCTCCTTTTTATCTGCTTTCAGGTGTGATTTCTATATTGCCCACACCTGTTACTTGCCCCAGGTGAGTTTACAGGAGCATCACATGCTTGTAACATTCTTATTTATCCGCAGTTGTGAAAGGGTGCCAATACTTTTGTCCAGCCCATTTTTGGAGGTTTGTGTGACATTATGTCGAATTTGCTTTCTTTCCTCCCTTTTTTTGTTTTGTCCCAATACACACAAAGGGAATAAACATGTGTATAGCAAAACATGTGTTAATGCAATACGTTTCGTGAGAAATACATGATTTCCTGGAGAAATATCAAGGGTGCCAACAATTTCGGCCATGACTGTATATATATATATATATATGTGTGATTTTGCGCACCCATGCCGTCCTGTAGAAGTATTTCTGCTATAGGGCGGTCAGGAAGTGATTACAGAAGCGGTTTGTGTTACGTCGATGCATTACTTTAATTGACAAATGCGCGGTCATGCAACACTGCACCCAAATTAAATTTACGTCCTTTTTTCCCACGAATTGAGCTTTCTTTAGGTGGTATTTGATCGCCTGTGTGTTTTTTATTTTTTTGCGCTATAAAAAAAAAGGCTGATAATTTTGAGAAAAAAAAACAATATTTTGGACTTTTTGCTATAAATCATGTCCAGTAAAAAAAATTAAAAATCAAATTTCATCATAAATTTTGGCCAAAATGTATTCTGGGACATGGCGGGAAAGATACTGGGATTTTTTTTTATTTTATACTAATAATGGCGGCGATCAGTGACTTGTGGGGGTGATCAGCGTTTTATGACAGTGATCAGTGACTTATGGCGGGACTGCGGCGGACATTTTGACAATGGGGGGGAACTGACTTGGGGTCACTGACATCCCCAGTGACACCAATACAGTGATTAGTGCAAACAAAAACACTGACACTGTACTAATGGCACTGGGGAGAAAGGGGTTAACTCTTTTTAGGCAATGAAAGGGTTAACTTTGTGAGGGGAGTGTGTTACTAGGGGGCGGGGGGGTGTGCTTCACAGGAACAAGCTGATCCCGAAAGATAAACTCCGCTCTCAGGATCAGCGTGTTAGGAACTGACAGGGAGCAGAGCTACATTGTAAACTATGCAGCTGTGCTCTGGGTCACTGTTTGCCGGCAATCGCCGGGATCCGGCGGGTAATGACTGACCGGAACCTGGTGATTGACACCCGTTGCCGCGATCGGCGGGATGGGTAGGGCGGGCACGCGCCTTGCGTGTGACCCCTACCTCTTTTGCAAAATAACATTTTAAAACGTGATTTTGCCCAGCGGTGCCACCTTGTGGCTGTTTTTCTACAGTGGCTGGACGGCAAGCAGTTAAGTGAGGAGCAATTAAAATCCCTAGAATCAGCAATAATGCAGGATGAAATACACTTCACATTAAAGAGCACTATAGCTGGGAAAAGTCCAGGACCTGATGGATACACAGTGAGATATTATAAAAAATATAAATAATTATTAGTACCTAAACTGAGGATATATATGAATGCATTGGGAGGAGAGATGGAAATGAGGAGGGAATCCCTACAAGCCCATGTAGTTCTCATACATAAGGAAAAGATGATACTCACTGTCAAGTTACAGACCGATTTCCTTAATAAACACAGATACCAAACCATATGCAAAAGTTCTGGTAAAAAGGTTGAAAGACCTAATGTCGGAATGGATACACATAGACCAAGTAGGCTTTGTCCTAGGGAGAGAGGGTAGAGATAACAGACTGAGATCTCTGTTTCTCATACAAAAAAGTAGGAAAGAGAAAATCCCTGCAGTGGTACTCCCTATCGATGCTGAAAAAAGTAGATTGGGGATATATGTTGGATACATTGGAAGTATTGGGGCTGGGACCTAGAATGAAAGAGTGGATAAGGAAACTATATAGTCAACCCTCTGCAGCAATCATGGTTAATGGGTTAATGTCAGAGTATTTTGGGATGCCCTTTGTTTCCATTGCTATATGTTTTATCATTGGAATCTATTTTGGCTACAATAAGGAATAATATAGATATAAAAGGAAGTTGGATAAGAGATACGGAGCATAAGGTGGCAGCTTATGCAAATGACATGCTGTTCTATGTGGTAAACCCAAGGATAACATTGCCAAATTTAATAAAATCACTGAAAGAATATGGGGAGATGTCAAATTTAAAAATAAACCCAACAAAAACAGAAATTTTAAACATAAATCTTCCAAATAGAGAGAAAAATAGGTTACAGAAGGAATTCCCCTTTGTTTGGAGAGAAAAAGAATTGAAATATCTAGGAATAAAATTAGATGGAAAAAAAACCTCCTGCGCTTAAATGAAGTCCTGCCCTCAAAAGCTGCTGACACTAACCTTATACCCAATAAGTAGATGAAGCGTTGCGTCAGGGACCCTGAGGAAGTCACGTGTTAAACGTGACGCAACGCGTCGGTACGTGGGGAGGAACTTCCGGTAACGCAGTGACGTCATTTCCGGCATGGGGGCCATATTGGATCACCCTGTTCAGATACCCATGCAGTACACCCATAGCATGTGGTAGAAAGCTGGAGGACAAGACGTTTTAATGTGAGTGGAATGCTTTTTAATTTGGATGTTTATCTAATAAACTGGTTACACTATGGAGGGTCTCTGCTTGTATTTCATTATGACCCTGGGAGGAGCTGGCTGCCAGTTTGGTGAAGGCTGGAGACGCTTACCATCAGTGAGGGGAAATCCTGAGAGGAATCTGTTCTTACAAGATCAGTTGATCCCTAAAGCGAGCTGGCCCTGTGGGGTCTAAGTAAGGAGGTGAGGGGGCATTTCGGATATTGAAGAATTGGCACGTGTGTATCACGTACACAGCACGATATTTGCATGAAGAGTGAAGTGGGAGGACCACTATAAGCATCGTGTTTTTCTGAAATTTTGGAACTTATTAGTTGTTCACAGTTGATGTGCACTATTGTGTTTTTTTCACATTATTTAATTAGGGTTGTATATTTCACCCTGTGCACTGGATATTCCCTATGAGAGGGAATTCACGCATGACACTATTGATTGATTTATTTTTGTAAATCTTCCCCGATGTGTACATTAAGGGGATGGTTTTATATGTATTTAATTTGTGTATTTTAATCACCTATTCACATATTTTTAGTATTGATAGCGCTACACTGTTTATTTTAATAGGAATAAAATTAACTGTTTCCTCCAAGAACTTGTATAAATTGAATTATATCCCATTGTTAAATGAGATCAGGGATGAACTAAGGAAATTAGGAGGGGGAACCCCGTTATGAATAGGTCATATAAATTTGATAAAAATGGTGATTGTTCCAAACATATTATATACATTTCAAATGATACCAATTAAACTACCAGAAGTATACTTTAGATCAATTAAAAAAATGTTAAGATTTATTTGGAGGACTAAAAAACCAAGATTAAGCCAGGAAATTTTATGTAGAAATAAAGAGAAAGGAGGATTGGGAGTCCCAGATTTAAAAAGATATTATAACTCGGTAATAATGGTGAGAATTTTTGACTGGACATATAATGCAGAGGGGAAAAGCTGGGTTAAAATAGAAAATATACTAAGTAATACTAAATTAAGTGGAATTGTATGGTTACAGGAGATTAGCAGACCGTACAAGTTTGTTCACATTTATTGTTTTAAGAGTTTGGGATGTTTTACACAAACAGATGGGATGGGAATTTAATTAATTGTTAATGCCCTTAAAGTCCACAGAGAAGGTATCACAGGGAAGTGGATTAAGAAGGAAGATGCACAATTAAGGGATATAATGGTAGGGGAGGAAATAGGATCACTTAAGGAATTTGAAAAAAAAGAAGTTTTTACAAGAGTGGATGAGTGGCGTTATTTTCAATTAAAACACTTTATAGGAAAGCTTCCAAAGCCTTCAAGAATAAGAGAGGATTGGAATCCTTTTGAGCACTTGTTAGGTACACGAGGAGATGGGAAACACAGAACCTCTAAAATATATAAGATTCTCACTGAAATAAACGCAGATATAAGTCCTCCATATATAGAAAAATGGGAAAGAGAAATAGGAGTTACAATAGAAAAACAGAGGAAAATGTATAGAATAATCCACGGAAATATAAATATGCAGGAGGTAGAAATGAATTATAAGTGTTTGACAAGATGGTATATCACACTGAGTGTGGCACATAGATTGAGTGGAGATAATTCACTTTAATGTTGGCGTGGAGGTAGAGGCACAATGTATCACATATGGTGGGAGTGTTCTAAAATACAAGAGTATTGGGGGAAAATAGTAAGCTTAAATCAGAAAATTACAGAGGTTGATATTCTAGTAGACCCAGAGATTTGCCTTTTTCATAGTACTAAGCTTTCAGTTAAAAAATACAAGTTCAAAGTGCGTTTTGCGGTAAGGATATGTAGAGGTACGATGGAGGTACAGGACCCAGTGGCGCAATTGCAAATACCGAAAATATTCCCGTAGTGGGACCCCCCGTGATTCTAGAAGAGACTCCCATGATGGAAACGTACAAGCGCTCAGAAAATCATGTACAATAACAAAGCCATGGGAGGTCCACGAAGAGAAAGAAGGGGAATGTTCTAAGCCTGGTGGAAATAAAGGATTATGCGTAATCGGCAAAAGAGGTAGAAATGATGATATCAAATTACCCGAATATTTAACAGAATCCCAGGTTCGTAAACTGTAAAGCATGATAGGGCTCAAATCCGGAGGGTGCAACTTAGACAGTAGCCAAAGCAATGTAGTTAAGGAAAGCTGAACACAGTTGGGTAATTCCAAGAGTACCCATAATGGGATATCTGTTGTGGCATGAAGCATAGATAACTGGGAGATCTGAGCTGCCAAATAGTATCTAGAAACATGTGGAACTCCCAAACCTCCCTGTAGTCTGAGTATACAGAGTGGATCTAGGCACTCTGGGACGTTTATGAGCCCAAATAAAATGCAGAATCCGGCTTTGCAGTAGACAAAGAAAAAAATGCAGGGACCTGAATAGGAAGAGTGTGAAAAAAGTACAGGATCTTTGGCTAGATAGTCATCTTGACAGCATGTGTCCGGCCAATTCATGATAAAGAAGGAAACTGCCAAGAATGAAGCAGGGAAGTAACAGAGCGCAGTAAGGGGTAATAATTAGCTGAAAATAAGGCAGAGTAGGAGGTAGTAAGTGTAACGCCAAGATAAGCCTGGGAATGGGATGCCCAATGGTAGGGAAATTGTGTCTGCAACCGTTCAACCAGGTCGACAGGAGGCGTAATATTCAATGCCGTGGTTTTAGACAAATTGATGCTAAGGACAGATATAGCCGAAAAACGGTCCAATATGACCTGGAGATTGGGGAGAGTGATGAGAGGATTGGTTAAAACCAAAAGAGCATCATCCGCATAAAACTTGGCTTTGTATAGAGTGCTGCCATAGGGGACACCAGAAATATCCGGGTGATTTCGAATGGCTGCAGCTAGAGGTTCGAGAGCGAGAACAAAAAGGGCAGGTGATAGTGGGCATCCCTGTCTCGTGCCCCTGAAATTAAGGAAAATTGAGGAAAAAAAGCTTGCATATTTGACAGAGGCCAAGGAAGATAAATATAAAGCCAAGATCCAAGCCAGAAATGCGTCAGCAAACCCCCATGTAGACAGCGTATATGTCAAATACTCCCAAGAAAGCGAATCGAACACTTTATAAATGTCCAGGGATAAAAGAAACCCCGGTATCTTGCGGCGATGTAAGATATAAATGAGATGGATGACTTTACGTATGTTATCAGCAGCTTGTCGCCTCGGAACAAAGCCAACCTGAACCTGAGAGTAGATACGTATTAATTTGGGTGCTCAGAACCTTTCCCACAATCTTCAAGTCCACATTTAGCAGTGAGATCGGTCTGAAAGCTTGCGGTTCAAAGGCATCTTCAGATTTATTAGGGATCATAGTAATATGCGCCTGAAGAGACTCCAAAGAAAGCCGGGAACCCTGCTTCAATGAATTGAAAAAGGCCACCAAGTGAGGAACCAGAACGGTGGTAAATTTTTTATAGTAGAGCCCAGAAAACCTGGAGCCTTGGAGGCCTTCAAAGATTTGATGGCTTGGTAGAGTTCAGATTTGGAGATATCCGCATTCAGGGCATCCCGGGCTGTAACGGATAAGGAGGGTAGGTGCAGCTCAGCGAAAAAATTATCAGCATGTTCCATGACAAAGGTATTTGGTTTCTGGTAAAGGGAGGACAAAAAATCTGCAAATCTACCGGTATGTGTAATCTTCACAGGGTCCGAGGTAAGGCCACTGCTCCTCACTCAGTGTTGAACAGGTTTATGCGTGCGGCATATCGAATTAAGTGTCTTGGCCAACATTGGCCCTGGTTTATTGGCGCATGTATAAAACCTATGTTCGGCCCAATGCAAGGCCTTCTCAGCCCGTGTAGAGGAAAGAAGATCAAGTTCAGATGTCACCACATCTCAAGCTTTCCTATTGACCGTAGTCGGGCAGGCTTTCCAGGTAGCGTCTACCACGGCCAATCGCGAAGTCAATTCTAACATACTCTTCTCTCTGGCCTGTTTCCTGGACGAGGCAATCTGAATCAGGTGACCCCTAATGGTGGCTTTGAGAGACGGCCAAGGATACAGAACCCACATTGTCCGTAAAATAGGATTGAATGTGCGAAAGAACCTGGGAGCAAGAAGTGAGTGGAGAGCAGGGATTCATTGGGGTTTATTTACTAAAGCTGGAGAGTCCAAAATCAGACTCCCTTCTGCACAGAAACCAATCAGCTTCCAGGTTTCATTGCCAAAGCTTCATTGAACAAGCTGAGGTTAGAAGCTGATTGGTTTCTATGCAGAAGGGAGTCTGATTTTGGACTCTCCAGCTTTAGTAAATAAACCCCATTGAGTCTCCACAGAAAAGAGGGCTGAGCCATACCAGAAAGACACAGGGAAAAATCCAACGGGCCATGAACAGACCAGGGCGAGGTTGAGATGACAATCTTTTGAATTAAAGATAAATGTTGGAAAGAAATGAAGACGTGATATTTTCTACAAAAACTCAGGTGTGGAGCCGAATAAAAAGTGTATTCCTGCGACATGATCTTATTTCATTGGCCATTCAGATAGACTACAGGCTGCGGGAACGCAGGTTTGAAAGAACCAGCCAGGGTCAGAGAACAACATGGCACCCTTCCAGGGAGCAGTCCAACCTACGCTACAGGGAAACCAGACTCCAGAACCTGTGGATACCCACGAGCCCATGCAGCTGGGACTGGCTCGGCCGTCTCTATCATCCGAGGAACGCCAGAGGAGACGGTCCAAAAACCTCTGCCTGTATTGTGGAGAAGCCGGTCACATGGTGCGTTCCTGTCCGCTGAAAGCGAGTAAGTCTGCCTCTATTTTTTCTTCTATATCTGCTGAAAATATTAAACAGTCCAGTTACTTAGCTTCCTTGGTTGCGGGCCCATAACCCCCAGATTGATTGGGAAAGCGGTTCCGTTCAGTTCCTCTCCCCATATTGTCAGGAACACTGCCACGCATCGCGCCCCGCAGCTCCCCAATTTCTCCTATGCTTGGATGGAGACTCCAATCTAAGACAGGTCGTCCCTTCGGCCTACCACAGTTTCCTGGATGTCATCAGCAAACGGGGGGCAGATATCCTGCCTCCACACCGAACATATGACTGCCCCATTGACCTTCTACCTGGCTCAGAGATTCCGTTCAGTCGAATTTTTCCCCTGTCCAAGTTAGAATTAGGGGTTCTCAAGGAGTACATCGACGAGAACCTCCAAAAGGGGTTCATCCGCCCCTCCACTTCTCCAGCAGGGGCTGGAATCTTCTTTGTAGAAAAGAAGGATAAGTCCCTGAGACCCTGCATTAATTATCGCGAGCTAAACAAGGTCACGAAAAAAAATCGCAATACACTGCCCCTGGTCCCAGAACTCTTCCAGAGAATGAAATCCGCAGCCATTTTTACAAAACTAGATTTGAGGGGTGCATATAATCTGGTCTGTATAAGGGAGGGGAACGAGTGGAAAACGGCATTTCGTACTCGATTTGGCCATTTAGAATATTTGGTCATGCCATTCGGACTCTGCAATGCCCCGGCCACGTTCTAACATTTCATTAATGATATATTCAGAGACTATCTTGATATTTTTGTGGTTGTCTATTTGGACGACATATTAATATTCTCTCCCTCACTCGAAGCTCATAGGGGTCATGTGACAAGTGTGTTGGAACGATTACGCCAACACGGTCTGTATGCCAAAGCTGACAAGTGCAGTTTCGAGCAGCACAGTATTGCATTCCTGGGGCTGATCATCTCCACCACGGGGGTCGCGATGGATCCTCAGAAGGTCTCAGCGATCTTGGACTGGCCAGTACCCACGGATAAGAAAGGCATACAACGCTTTATTGGGTTTGCTAACTTTTATAGAAAGTTTATCAGGAACTTCTCTGGTCTGGTCTCCCCCATTACCGAGTTGACCAAACAAGGGGTCCGCTTCAAATGGACGCCCTAGGCTCAGGCAGCATTCGAGTCTCTAAAGAAATTATTTACCACCGCTCCCATCCTCAGTCATCCTGATTCCTCTCTGCCTTATGTCCTGGAAGTAGATGCCTCAGAAAACGCAGTAGGGGCCATCCTGTCCCAGAGGAAGGGCACCAAGGAACTTCTGCACCCAGTGGCATTCTTCTCGAGGAAACTTTCATCGGCAGAAAGGAACTACGACATTGGAGATCGAGAACTGTTGGCTATAAAGACCGCATTAGAGGAGTGGAGATACCTGCTGGAAGGAGCCACGCATCCTATTCTGATTTTTACCGACCATAAGAATCTAGAATATTTGAGAACAGCAAAACGCTTACGACTACGCCAAGCGAGGTGGGCACTCTTTCTCCCGATTCTCCTTCCACATTACGTACAGACCAGGCTCCAAAAACACAAAGCCCGACGCCCTCTCACGCATGTTTGAGGATCCTGAGGTAGTTCCAAAGCCAGATACCATCTTGTCTTCAGGGAACTTTCTTGCCCTCCAGACGTAGCTACGTTCTAGGCTGCAAGATGCATCCCTGGGTATGCCAACCCTACCTGGGGTGTCCCTCTGGAGCAAGGGAGGACTCGTATGGAAGGAAGGACTAATCGTGTTATTAGAAGAGGTCCGAACATTGGTCCTGGGACACTGCCATGATCATCCGATGGCAGGTCATTTCGGGCTGGCGAAGACTCTCGAATGGCTCCAGCGCATGTTCTTGTGGCCAAGCATGATCAAGGATTGTGAACTCTACATTAAGTCCTGCGCCATTTGTCAAAGGAACAAACCGTCCAGGAGCAAGGCCTGGGGTCTGCTACGCCCACTACCTATACCCGATCGACCGGGGCAAATGATTGTGATCGACTTTATAGTTAAGCTTCCTCCGTCCCAGGGCCACACCGCGATCTTCATGATCGTGGACCGTTTGTCAAAAATGGCCCACTTTCTACCCTTGAAGAACACGCCATCAGCTCTTGAAACTGCGCAAATCTTCATACGAGAAGTAGTGAGGCTGCATGGAGTCCCTGAAGACATCGTCTCGGATCGAGGAGTCCAGTTTATTTCAAAGTTCTGGAGGGCATTATGTGAAGCATTGGGTATCAGATTGTCTCTCTCCTCTGCTTACCACCCACAGACTAATGGGCAGACGGAGAGGACAAACAAAACACTGAACAGTACTTGAGATCCTACACGTCCTTCCTGCAGGATGATTGGCTGGCACTCCTACCACTAGCACAATTCGCCTACAATAACGCGAACCATTCAGCCACAGGGCAATCTCCGTTTCTTGCGCACTATGGGTTCCATCCCACATTCCTGCCCGGTCTGGTTGCCGGAAGTTCAGTCCCTGCCACTCAAAGCATGCTCAATTTCTTTTCTACCAATAACAAGGTGCTGCAGGAAGCTATTTCAAGAGCCCAAGAAGACAACAAAAAAACCTTCGATCGGAAGCGAAGGGGGGAACTAGTGTTGCAACCTGGGGATCAGGTCTGGTTGGCAACAACAAATTTGAAAATGTCTTGTCCATCGAAGAAACTGGGACCGAAGTTTGTGGGTCCATTCCGAGTGAAGCGAATGATTAACAAAGTGGCGTATGAACTGGTTCTTTCAGAGACTTTCAAAATCCACCCAGTTTTTCATGTATCACTTCTGAAGCCAGCTGTGCCAGACCCCTTCCCGGATTGGGAGTCCAGACCTCCAGAGGCTATAACCATTGAGGAACAGGAGGAATTTGAGGTGGAAGCAATTCTGAACTGCCGGAAAAGGGGGGGCCAGACTCAGTTCTTGATCAAATGGAAGGGTTATGGTCCTGAGGAAAACTCATGGGAACCGGCCCAAAATGTTCATGCCCCCAGGCTTATCCGGAAGTTTTATCGTAGTCACCCACGGTGGAGAGTTCAGTTGGGCACCCGGAGGTTGCCCGTAGGGGAGGGGCAATGTCAGGAGCCGCCACGATCCGCGGCTCGGCACAGGTGTACTGTGCCCGTTCACGCTAGTGTACGGCGCTAGGTCCTAGCCGGCCACGGCGGAGACGGAACCCGAGCATGCGCACTCGGAGCCGCAGGTGCGCGCCTGACACCAATGACAGTGCAGGGTGCGATATTTAAATCGCCCTGCGCTGACATGTATTGCCGTTTGGTCTCCCTGTGTTCCTGATCCTGTTACCGTGATTCTTGATCGTTGCTGACTCGGATTGTTCCTGACCTTGCTGTTCTCTCCTGCTCTGACCCCTGGCTTGCCTGACCTCCCTCCTGGATGCCCCCTTGTGGATCTGATCTTCTGTTGCTGACTTGGCGTGTGACCCGACCATTCTCTGCCCGCTGCTTTGTACCGCACTGCTTCCACGGCTACCGACTCGGCTGGTCTGACCATGCTCTTGCTCATCCATCCATCCACCTTGCCCTGGCATATCCGCCTCTTCACATCAGGCTCTCACCCTGCAGGAACCTCTGGCGGATTCCTCTACCACGGGTAGGTGTACTCAGGAGCCGCAACCTGGTCTCGGTTCGCTCCAAATCCATCCCCACCATCAGGGGCCCTGCTGAACAAGCAGACCGGGACTTAGACTCCGCGCTCTGGGGAAACCTGACCAGTGGGCTGCTAGAGGTACCGCCAGGCGGTTCCTTACAGGCTGAAGCAGAGAAAAAGGTCAGATAATGGCCAGAGAGGTGGCGCGGAGGATTGAGAAAACCTTGTCTCCTGCAGACAAACTATATCCACATCTTGGGACTTAAGATGATGGAACACTTTAGAACGCTTGGTTGGAAAATTAAAGCCATTGATATTTTGAGAAAAAAATCTTTAAAGGTTTTAAAGCCACACTGAGTCAAGGGAATTCAGCTGCCAAACTATGCTAAGAATAACAGTCCAATCCTCAAATGTAACCTTACCCTGGGCTGCCCTGGATCCGTGAGAAAAGAACAAAAAAAACAGACAAGAAAGCATCCGCATAAACAAAATTCAGCTCTAACAGTAAAAATTGGCAGAAACAAAACAAAGAAACCAAGGGGATAGGACACAAAGCTTACAAACATTTTGCCTACCCGAGGTGAGATGAGTCGCTAGTCTGGAGGTGGTGGTGTGAAGCTCCTGCTGCAGCATGGTCTTAAACCTGGCCAGGAGGTCTGCGTCCCGCAAGGGGAGCTGTGGGAGGTCTGTGGGGATTTCAGGCAGGCTCTCCAGGTCCGAAGGGGTGTCCAGGCCGCCCAAGGGTAGCGGTGGGGAAGCTGCCGAAATCGAGGCCGGGGCTTCTGCAGGCGAGTAGGCCGCATCACTGGACCGGTCCGGCAATCAAGCGCTGGAGGCATGGGAGGCCACCGATTTCTTCCCCATAGGTGGTGGGGGGGTCAGCGGAGGACGAGGGAAAGGGGACAGAACAGGCTCCCCAGGAGGCAGAGAAGGAGCTTATGTGCCCGGTGGTAGAGGAGCCCGGCTTCCAGGCGGCCATCCTCATGTCCTCATGCGTTGCTCACGAGCTCCCCAAATTCAAAAATGTTTGTCGTTTTTAACACAAATATCTTGTATTGTGCGTATACTGTTATGTTTCCAATTTGAGATATCTATGATAGGCATTATGACTTCTAAGGCTGTTATAGGTATAGGAAGAGGATTTATTTGGAGAGGATCTATAGGCATGGATTTTAAGGATTTCCAGGCTTCAATTGAGGCTCGTACAGTTGGTGTTGTTTTACTAGTGGGTATCTTTTGTCACGAGCTCGCTAGTAGTATGGCGCTTAACCTACCTGGCGGTATTCCCGAGTGTAGCTCGGGGTAAAGTTTCAGCACCAAAAGCAGTAACCCCGAGCTACACTTGGGAATACCCTGCAGCGTTGCTCCGGGGATCCCTTCTGCACTTACCGTGTCCTTCGCTCCAGCGACGTCCCCCCTGCAGCGTCCCCGGCCATCTCCTCCGGCCAATGAGGGCATCTCTCTTCTGTTCCCTGCGAAGTCGGGGCGTACGGGGACGGAACTGGCTTGAAATTTAAAAATGTTAAAAAGTGACATTCACTAAATACACTAAAATCTCATAGTAAAACATTACCATATCAAACCATTTCACATACATTTTATCCCTAGTGCTTTGTCCTGTGCCCTGCCTGCATTTTTACTGTTCTTTCTGTCTGGAAGCTGAGAAATGTCCATGCGTCCAAAAAGCATCCCATTAGGTCAAAATCGGTTTTAGACCAGTTAGAGAACAGCGATAGTAAATTAGAACCACTTGCATAATTGAGTGATAATGATTCGTGGGGAAATTCGTCATAAGACACTGAAAACGATTTTGCAAGATAAGTGATGTGCGAACTTGGTGCTCTATTTCAAATTTCAGTGTTTTTGGTTTGATTATATTATTGAATTAAATTTATTATTATTATATTTTTATTTTTTATGATTATTTTTTATATTATAATTTATTATTTCGTATTTCAAATTTTAACATACCCGGGAAGTTTACTAGACTCTTGTTCTGACAGATTTCAGTGAGTTATTCCTAAAAACTACAGTCCTGCAATAAAAAAAAACAACATATTTCCATGCAAAATAATGTATCGCTTTGAGCACAGAAATACTGACATAATCAGACCGCTAGGAAGGTTAAATTTGTAGTGGAGGCTAGAATTTTTTCAATGTCACCCCATTTTGTATCATCTTTCACTATAAACCAATGTTTGAGTTGGTCTAATAATGATGCTTTGTGAAAGTGCCTAATGTCAACAAATCCCATTCCTCCTATTTTTTTTGTGTTTGATTAATATATTATGTGAGCATCTAGGTCTCCTATTTGCCCAGATGTATTTTTTGAGCATGGATTGTAGTTTTGTTAGATATGAAGATTTAATTATGATTGGAATTGATCTAAATAGATATAAAATCTGTGGCAATATTAACATTTTAAATGCGGCCAGTCTGCCAGACCAGGATAGTTCATGTTTAGCCATTTGATTAAGGTGGGTTTGAATTTTTGGAATGAATTTTAGAATAATTGAGAGTTCCTAGGTTAGAGGTTTTGTTTGTCAACAATATTCCAAGATAAGGAATGGCTTCATTTTCCCAGATGTAGGGAAATCTGTTTTGGAGGTGCATTTTTAGAATGTGATCTACACCCAGATTTAGGATATTAGATTTGGATGCATTTATTTTATAATATGAAATATTACTGAATTGTATGAGAGTTTGTTGAATTGCTGCTAAAGAAGTAGAGGGATTAGTTGGCATTAAAATGATGTCATCCACAAAGAGTGTTCTTTTGTGGTGGTTTTTACCTACAATGTGCATTCTTGTCTGGTACCATTTGTAATTAAGAATGGTTTGGATAGCATGTTAGATACATAGACTTGTGCAGAAGGATTTGAGTAAAGTGCTGAAATAGCATTAATAATTGTTCCTGAAAATCCAAATTTATGCAGTACTTAGAACATGTATGTCCAGTGTATCCTATCAAAAGCCTTTTCGGCGTCCAAAGCATGTAATAAGGAGGGAATTTTTTGTGAGTCTGTGTAATGAATTATGTTGATTAGTCTCCTGGTTGCGTTAGATGTTTGTCTACCTTTAATAAAGTCTGAGCAGGCTTGATCAAATCTGGGAGTATATTGGCCAGTCTGCACGCTATAATTTTAGCGTAAATCTTAATATCATTTTTTAATAAAGAAATAGGCCTGAAATTCTGTGGGTTGTCTGGATCTTTACCTGATTTGGGGATTGTTACGATTTAATGCTTGTAACATTTCAGAAGGTAATGAGGCCGAAGAAAACGCATCAGTGTATAGTTGGTTTAGATAAGGACTCAGGGTATTTTTAAAAAGTATTTGCTGGAAAATCCATCTGGTCCCAGACTTTTGCCATTTTGTAGTTTTTCTATTGTTCTGTTTATTTCATTTATTGTTATAGGGGAGTTTAAGATACTTAATTGTGATTTCGAAAGAGTGAGTAAGCGAATTTATGATAAAAATGCTTGTATGTTTTCTATAGAATGTTGGAGAGTGGATTTGTCTTGATTTAGATTGTAAAGCAAATCGTTATGCAAATGAATTTGCTATTTCTTGAGGATTAGTGATTTTAGTTTTATCTTTTGGGTTGATAAGATACAGAATTTTTGTTCTAGTATGCAGGGATTTCATTTTATAAGCTAGGTATCTCCCTGCTTTGTTTCCATTAGAGTAGCAGTTGAGTTTTAATCTTAGCATACGTCTATCAAATTGGTACGTTAGTAAGGAGCGTAATTTGTTCCTTAGTCTGGAGAGTGTATTCAAGGTGGTGCGATCGACTTGAGCTTTATTTTGTGTTTCTAGTTTGCGAATATCCTATAGCAAAGGACTATAGTAAGTCATTAAGCTGTTTATTTCTTTGCTTTTTAGCTTTAGCGCACATTTGTAAAATTATACCACGTATATATGCTTTGTGAGCGAACCAAAGGGTGCCAGAGTTTGATACAGATTGCAAATTTATATGGAAGAACTACTCAAGATGTTTTTCAAGTATCAAGTTATTGTTGGGGATTTTTGAAATGGACAAATTTGCACGCCATAGGTTGTGTGGTTTGAATAAGTGGTTATCCGAAATAGTAATTGAAACCAGCACATGGTCTGACCACGTTACATTGCCTTTGTTAACATGTGGTAACATTTTGCAGTATCAATTTATCTACTAATATAAGGTCAATTCTCAAATAAGATTGGTGTCTAGCCGAAAAAAACGTGTAGTCTTTCACCTGCATGTTGACACCTCCAAACGTCATAGACCTCTTCATTTATTAACTACCTGCCGACCGCAGATAGCCGAATGACGGCTGCACTGCGGCCGGCCAGTTCTGAGTGGACGTCATATGACGTCCTCCCAGAACGCGCTCTGGGGCGCGCTCCCGGCGATCTCCGTGATCGCTGTGTCCTACGGACACAGCTGATCACGTGATGTGGTAAAAGGCCAATCACAGCGGCCTTTTACCACGTGATCAGCGGTGTCCAATGACACGCTGATCAGAGGGAAATGCAAGTGCCGGTTCCCGGCTGCACTTTCCTCACGCTGTCAGATCGTGAGGAAAGTACTGCCGAGAACCTGCAGTTGTCAGAGCGGGGATCGACACCGATCATCAGGGCACTGATGATCAGTGCCCTGATGATCGGTGCCCAGCAGTGCCACCCACAAGTTCCGCCCACCTGTGCCCAGAAGTGCCACCTACCTGTGCCCAGCAGTGCCACCCACCTGTGCCCATCAGTGCCACCCACCTGTGCCCACCCACCAGTGCTGCCCACCAGTGCCACCCACTAGTGCAGCCCAGCAGTGCTGCCAGTCAGTGCCACCAGTCAGTGCCCAGGGGTTGTGCCAGTCAGTGCCGCCAGTCAGTGCCCAGCAGTGATGCCAGTCAGTGCCGTCTATCAGTACCCATCATCAGTGTCACCTATCAGTGCCGCCTATCAGTGCTGCATATTAGTGCCGCCTATCCGTGACACCTCATTAGTGCGGTCTATCAGTGCCGCCTATCCGTGCCTCATCAACGCACATCAGTGAAGGAGAAAAAATACCTGTTTGAAAAATTTTATAATAGAAACAAAGAAACTTTTTTTTTTTTCAAATTTTTTGCAATTTTTATTTATAGCGCAAAAAGTAAAGAGCCCAGTGGCGATTAAATACCACCAAAAGAAAGCTCTATTTGTGAGAAAAAAATGATCAAAATTTCATATGGGTACAATGTTGCATGACCGCGCAATTGTCAATCAAAGTGCGGCAGCGCTGAAAGCTGAAAATTGGCCTGGTAAATAAGGGGGTATAAGTGCCTGGTAGGCAGGTGGTTAAAAAGGGGTTTAGGGTTGAGGTAGTCTTTTTTTTTAGATTTTGTTGAGTCTTGGTTTCTGTCAACTATGAGGTTGAAGTCACCACATAGTATAAGGGAACCAGAATGATTTTTGGAGATTAGTTTGAAGAGCTGGGTAAAGTGTCTTTTTAGATCAGTATTAGGTGCATATGAATTTACAATAGTGTAATCTGTATTATCTATAGTATATATAAGAATCAGGTACCGACCTTCGGGTTCTAAGATATTTTTATGAAGAACAAAGTTTAGTGTATCTCTAATAGCAGTGAGTACTCTTTTTTCTTTTTTTTTTTTCAGAGGCATTGGCAGTATATACATGTGGAAACTTTGTGTGAGCATTTAGGAAGGGCCGAATCTATGAAATGACTCTCTTGAACACAGAGTACATCACATTTATCTTTAAATGCCTGTTTCCACATGTTTGGCCAGATTCAAGCCGTTTGACATTAATAGAGATAATTTTTATAACCATTAAATAGATATATTTACTGCTATTAATCGGGGCTTAACCAAGGGGCTCCTAAAGCGGTTATACATTTTTATGCACATGTCAGTTAAATCATTTAGACTATCAAGAATTACACGATAGTAGAAACAAAAAGGAAAAAAATAAACAAAGACAGATAACTGAACAGTTAACAAATCAATAAAAAATAGGATCTTAGCCAAGATCCGAACGCAGTAAAAATGGCAAAAACAAAACAAGTGACTGTCAAGGTCCTACCTTTTCCCTGAGGTTATGTTACTCCATGTGCTGGCGTCCATCTTGGATTTCTGCTGTGCATGGTGGGAATCCTTTTATGCCTTCAGGTCTCTGAGGTCCATCCCCCAGAGGGGTGTGGCTGATGACATATAAGCCTGTGGTCCGCACATGCTCTTTGCACTTGTAGTGCTCGCTAGTAGTATGGCGCTTAACCTACCTGGCGGTATTCCCGAGTGTAGCTCGGGGTAAAGTTTCAGCACCAAAAGCAGTAACCCCGAGCTACACTTGGGAATACCCTGCAGCGTTGCTCCGGGGATCCCTTCTGCACTTACCGTGTCCTTCGCTCCAGCGACGTCCCCCCTGCAGCGTCCCCGGCCATCTCCTCCGGCCAATGAGGGCATCTCTCTTCTGTTCCCTGCGAAGTCGGGGCGTACGGGGACGGAACTGGCTTGAAATTTAAAAATGTTAAAAAGTGACATTCACTAAATACACTAAAATCTCATAGTAAAACATTACCATATCAAACCATTTCACATACATTTTATCCCTAGTGCTTTGTCCTGTGCCCTGCCTGCATTTTTACTGTTCTTTCTGTCTGGAAGCTGAGAAATGTCCATGCGTCCAAAAAGCATCCCATTAGGTCAAAATCGGTTTTAGACCAGTTAGAGAACAGCGATAGTAAATTAGAACCACTTGCATAATTGAGTGATAATGATTCGTGGGGAAATTCGTCATAAGACACTGAAAACGATTTTGCAAGATAAGTGATGTGCGAACTTGGTGCTCTATTTCAAATTTCAGTGTTTTTGGTTTGATTATATTATTGAATTAAATTTATTATTATTATATTTTTATTTTTTATGATTATTTTTTATATTATAATTTATTATTTCGTATTTCAAATTTTAACATACCCGGGAAGTTTACTAGACTCTTGTTCTGACAGATTTCAGTGAGTTATTCCTAAAAACTACAGTCCTGCAATAAAAAAAAACAACATATTTCCATGCAAAATAATGTATCGCTTTGAGCACAGAAATACTGACATAATCAGACCGCTAGGAAGGTTAAATTTGTAGTGGAGGCTAGAATTTTTTCAATGTCACCCCATTTTGTATCATCTTTCACTATAAACCAATGTTTGAGTTGGTCTAATAATGATGCTTTGTGAAAGTGCCTAATGTCAACAAATCCCATTCCTCCTATTTTTTTTGTGTTTGATTAATATATTATGTGAGCATCTAGGTCTCCTATTTGCCCAGATGTATTTTTTGAGCATGGATTGTAGTTTTGTTAGATATGAAGATTTAATTATGATTGGAATTGATCTAAATAGATATAAAATCTGTGGCAATATTAACATTTTAAATGCGGCCAGTCTGCCAGACCAGGATAGTTCATGTTTAGCCATTTGATTAAGGTGGGTTTGAATTTTTGGAATGAATTTTAGAATAATTGAGAGTTCCTAGGTTAGAGGTTTTGTTTGTCAACAATATTCCAAGATAAGGAATGGCTTCATTTTCCCAGATGTAGGGAAATCTGTTTTGGAGGTGCATTTTTAGAATGTGATCTACACCCAGATTTAGGATATTAGATTTGGATGCATTTATTTTATAATATGAAATATTACTGAATTGTATGAGAGTTTGTTGAATTGCTGCTAAAGAAGTAGAGGGATTAGTTGGCATTAAAATGATGTCATCCACAAAGAGTGTTCTTTTGTGGTGGTTTTTACCTACAATGTGCATTCTTGTCTGGTACCATTTGTAATTAAGAATGGTTTGGATAGCATGTTAGATACATAGACTTGTGCAGAAGGATTTGAGTAAAGTGCTGAAATAGCATTAATAATTGTTCCTGAAAATCCAAATTTATGCAGTACTTAGAACATGTATGTCCAGTGTATCCTATCAAAAGCCTTTTCGGCGTCCAAAGCATGTAATAAGGAGGGAATTTTTTGTGAGTCTGTGTAATGAATTATGTTGATTAGTCTCCTGGTTGCGTTAGATGTTTGTCTACCTTTAATAAAGTCTGAGCAGGCTTGATCAAATCTGGGAGTATATTGGCCAGTCTGCACGCTATAATTTTAGCGTAAATCTTAATATCATTTTTTAATAAAGAAATAGGCCTGAAATTCTGTGGGTTGTCTGGATCTTTACCTGATTTGGGGATTGTTACGATTTAATGCTTGTAACATTTCAGAAGGTAATGAGGCCGAAGAAAACGCATCAGTGTATAGTTGGTTTAGATAAGGACTCAGGGTATTTTTAAAAAGTATTTGCTGGAAAATCCATCTGGTCCCAGACTTTTGCCATTTTGTAGTTTTTCTATTGTTCTGTTTATTTCATTTATTGTTATAGGGGAGTTTAAGATACTTAATTGTGATTTCGAAAGAGTGAGTAAGCGAATTTATGATAAAAATGCTTGTATGTTTTCTATAGAATGTTGGAGAGTGGATTTGTCTTGATTTAGATTGTAAAGCAAATCGTTATGCAAATGAATTTGCTATTTCTTGAGGATTAGTGATTTTAGTTTTATCTTTTGGGTTGATAAGATACAGAATTTTTGTTCTAGTATGCAGGGATTTCATTTTATAAGCTAGGTATCTCCCTGCTTTGTTTCCATTAGAGTAGCAGTTGAGTTTTAATCTTAGCATACGTCTATCAAATTGGTACGTTAGTAAGGAGCGTAATTTGTTCCTTAGTCTGGAGAGTGTATTCAAGGTGGTGCGATCGACTTGAGCTTTATTTTGTGTTTCTAGTTTGCGAATATCCTATAGCAAAGGACTATAGTAAGTCATTAAGCTGTTTATTTCTTTGCTTTTTAGCTTTAGCGCACATTTGTAAAATTATACCACGTATATATGCTTTGTGAGCGAACCAAAGGGTGCCAGAGTTTGATACAGATTGCAAATTTATATGGAAGAACTACTCAAGATGTTTTTCAAGTATCAAGTTATTGTTGGGGATTTTTGAAATGGACAAATTTGCACGCCATAGGTTGTGTGGTTTGAATAAGTGGTTATCCGAAATAGTAATTGAAACCAGCACATGGTCTGACCACGTTACATTGCCTTTGTTAACATGTGGTAACATTTTGCAGTATCAATTTATCTACTAATATAAGGTCAATTCTCAAATAAGATTGGTGTCTAGCCGAAAAAAACGTGTAGTCTTTCACCTGCATGTTGACACCTCCAAACGTCATAGACCTCTTCATTTATTAACTACCTGCCGACCGCAGATAGCCGAATGACGGCTGCACTGCGGCCGGCCAGTTCTGAGTGGACGTCATATGACGTCCTCCCAGAACGCGCTCTGGGGCGCGCTCCCGGCGATCTCCGTGATCGCTGTGTCCTACGGACACAGCTGATCACGTGATGTGGTAAAAGGCCAATCACAGCGGCCTTTTACCACGTGATCAGCGGTGTCCAATGACACGCTGATCAGAGGGAAATGCAAGTGCCGGTTCCCGGCTGCACTTTCCTCACGCTGTCAGATCGTGAGGAAAGTACTGCCGAGAACCTGCAGTTGTCAGAGCGGGGATCGACACCGATCATCAGGGCACTGATGATCAGTGCCCTGATGATCGGTGCCCAGCAGTGCCACCCACAAGTTCCGCCCACCTGTGCCCAGAAGTGCCACCTACCTGTGCCCAGCAGTGCCACCCACCTGTGCCCATCAGTGCCACCCACCTGTGCCCACCCACCAGTGCTGCCCACCAGTGCCACCCACTAGTGCAGCCCAGCAGTGCTGCCAGTCAGTGCCACCAGTCAGTGCCCAGGGGTTGTGCCAGTCAGTGCCGCCAGTCAGTGCCCAGCAGTGATGCCAGTCAGTGCCGTCTATCAGTACCCATCATCAGTGTCACCTATCAGTGCCGCCTATCAGTGCTGCATATTAGTGCCGCCTATCCGTGACACCTCATTAGTGCGGTCTATCAGTGCCGCCTATCCGTGCCTCATCAACGCACATCAGTGAAGGAGAAAAAATACCTGTTTGAAAAATTTTATAATAGAAACAAAGAAACTTTTTTTTTTTCAAATTTTTTGCAATTTTTATTTATAGCGCAAAAAGTAAAGAGCCCAGTGGCGATTAAATACCACCAAAAGAAAGCTCTATTTGTGAGAAAAAAATGATCAAAATTTCATATGGGTACAATGTTGCATGACCGCGCAATTGTCAATCAAAGTGCGGCAGCGCTGAAAGCTGAAAATTGGCCTGGTAAATAAGGGGGTATAAGTGCCTGGTAGGCAGGTGGTTAAAAAGGGGTTTAGGGTTGAGGTAGTCTTTTTTTTTAGATTTTGTTGAGTCTTGGTTTCTGTCAACTATGAGGTTGAAGTCACCACATAGTATAAGGGAACCAGAATGATTTTTGGAGATTAGTTTGAAGAGCTGGGTAAAGTGTCTTTTTAGATCAGTATTAGGTGCATATGAATTTACAATAGTGTAATCTGTATTATCTATAGTATATATAAGAATCAGGTACCGACCTTCGGGTTCTAAGATATTTTTATGAAGAACAAAGTTTAGTGTATCTCTAATAGCAGTGAGTACTCTTTTTTCTTTTTTTTTTTTCAGAGGCATTGGCAGTATATACATGTGGAAACTTTGTGTGAGCATTTAGGAAGGGCCGAATCTATGAAATGACTCTCTTGAACACAGAGTACATCACATTTATCTTTAAATGCCTGTTTCCACATGTTTGGCCAGATTCAAGCCGTTTGACATTAATAGAGATAATTTTTATAACCATTAAATAGATATATTTACTGCTATTAATCGGGGCTTAACCAAGGGGCTCCTAAAGCGGTTATACATTTTTATGCACATGTCAGTTAAATCATTTAGACTATCAAGAATTACACGATAGTAGAAACAAAAAGGAAAAAAATAAACAAAGACAGATAACTGAACAGTTAACAAATCAATAAAAAATAGGATCTTAGCCAAGATCCGAACGCAGTAAAAATGGCAAAAACAAAACAAGTGACTGTCAAGGTCCTACCTTTTCCCTGAGGTTATGTTACTCCATGTGCTGGCGTCCATCTTGGATTTCTGCTGTGCATGGTGGGAATCCTTTTATGCCTTCAGGTCTCTGAGGTCCATCCCCCAGAGGGGTGTGGCTGATGACATATAAGCCTGTGGTCCGCACATGCTCTTTGCACTTGTGTCTTGTGTCTTTGTGTTGCTATTACTCTGTTCTGACTCTCGTGACTCTCCTGGTATCTGATTCGGCTTGTGACTCGACTATTCTTTGTATTCTCCTTTGATCTGACCCTCTGTTGCTGAACCCGGCTCGTGACCTGTGATTCTCGTCTGCTGTCCTGTACTGTTTTGTCCTGTTGTTGTTGACCCGGCCTGTCTGACTACTCTTTTGTCTCTTCCACCAGCTACACGCCATTGGCGACGGCCATTACCGCAGCTGAGGTGTCTCGGGGGCCGCGACCTGGTTCCTGGCTGCGTCAAGTCCATCCCCACCATCAGGGGCCCTGGTGAAGGGCAGCCTGGGACTTAGACTCCGCGCCCTGAGGGACTTCGGTCTGTGGGTGGTGGTTGTCGTCAGCCAGTGCGTTACATTGTTAGGCCTGCCTGTCCGTTCCTCGGCCCCTGCCCTGACAGTGACTTTGCCACTGGCAGGCATACTTACATGTAGAGTGTTCAGTAAGGGTAGTACCCTCAGTGCCTTGCTTAAACATGTGAAATTACATCTAAGCAGGGACCATGAGATAAGATTGCAAGTATACGGTCAATGTTTAGTTTTGCGTTACCAGGTTCCACTCTGGAGATGCTCTGGTGGCGGTAGAATGTTCTGGGTCACTTTCTGGGAGAATGTCCCACTCTCACATTGTAGACCTTCCTCTAGGCTGTTGATTGTGATGATTGAGTCATTTCTGTGATGTTCAATTCAGTGGGATGACCCCAACGATGAATAATTTTGTGGTTTCGTAGAGCTTTTGTTATTGGGAGGAGATATTTCCTGAGTTGCATGGTGCGCATAGATAAATCTGTGAAAAGCTGTAAAGAGGAGAATTGCGCAGGCAAATTTTGGGGTTTGTGCTCAATTTCCATGATTTTTTTTCTTTTGACATGAAAAAAATTAATTCTCATCAAGACAGTGGTATTTTATCTGGCAGATAGGAGGGTTTCAGAAGGTGATGTATTCTATTGATAGTCAGATCTGTGTTTGTAGCATCAGAGGTAGGAGGGCACAAAAGAGCTCTTGGGTATATGCTCTCAATTGGTCAGGTTGTATCAATTTTGAATGCCTCTTATTTTAATGTTCTTACGCCTTGCTCTATCCTCCAGATCTGTAACTTTATTTTTGAGCCATTCAATTTCTTCATCCCTTTCATTGTGGGCATCTACTAGGGTGTTAAAGGAAGTGGTATATTCTCCCACTTTTGTTTCAACATGGTCTACTCTGTTGCCAAGATCATTAATCTCTGATTTGATTTGTTGCATATAATTAATCATATCTGACTGTATGGATGATCTTAATGAAAGAAGCATCTCCTTCATTAATGTATCAGAAATAGGCTGACTAGTAGTAGGAAAGTTAGCCATTGGATCTGAGAAATTACTTGCAAAATGTAAAGTATTAGTGTGAGAATCTGTTACAGCATGCTGTGGGTTAATATCTGTCATTCTAGGTTTAGATTTTGCTGGGCTGTTAATAGAGGAAGTAGAGAAAGCAGGGGAGACAGGCTGCAGTAAGATAAAGCTGTTTTCTACTTAACAGGTGTCACAGGGAAGCTGCAGAGACTTGCCTGTGTGCTGTGTGGTTATGCAGCTATTCAGCTTCTGCTTCGGTCACGCCCCTCTTTAACACTGTTTTTTATAAACTATTGCATCAATATCAAGTTCAATGGATTTAGTAGCAATTCTCAATGAATTCACAAGGTCTTCATCAGATATTTTGCCCTTTGTATGCTTCATCCTTGATAATAGTTGTTTACAAATATAAAAGTGCTGCCAAAAACTGATGTGACTGTGAAGAGTGTGATTTTTTTTTTGGGGGGGGGAGGGAAAGATAAAACTTATAGAAATCCAGTAAACAGACACTCAAATTTTTCTTCGGCTGCATGTGTTTGCTAAGTGTAAATGCATTCATAGCCAACTTGAGCCTTAGGTTGGACACCCCTGGTCTAGAGGAATAGAGATTTAGCCTTCACACGCAGACAGGTTTTTTCACAGCAACAGCTGTAAAATTGTCAAAAAGGCTCCCCTAAAAATTGGTCCTGGCCAGCTCAGTAGATTGCCTTAAAAAAAGAGCTAGGTGCATTTCTATATACCTATATAGGAATATTTAGAGGTAGCTGTTCCAGGGAATTTCCAATTGCCTCATTGGGGATCAAAAAGGAATTTATTTCCCCCACTGGAGTGAATTGGTTTATGTGTTATTGGTGGTTTTTTTTGTTTCCTCTGGGTCAACTGTGGGTATAGTAGGATTGTGGATTCTGAGGTTTTCTATTTGTATGGGTGTTTTTTTTCTTCTTTTTATTGGTTGAACTAGATGAATTAGTGTATTTTTTCAACCTATATAAGGAAGCCATTATCAGGCCATTTCTAAAAAAGCATTTCTTGGATCAAGAGTTATTGGCCTCTCTTTTTAGAAAAGGTGATTTAAAAGATAGATACTAACAGATTGAAAGCCTGGCTGTCAAATAACAAAATCTTTAACACATTACAAAAACAGCGCTGGCGCCACTGAATGTCTTGTTAATAATAGGAGACAAGGGAGATTTCTCCATCCTTATCCTCTTTGATCTTTCTGCCACACTGTAGACCTAAATCTCTAGCGGAATTGCGTAAAGATGCTTTGTGGACTACAGTGCTTAGCTAGTTGAAATCCTTCTGGACAGGGAGCTCACAAAAGGTCACATCAGGAATATACTCATCATTTTCACTTGCATTACATTAGGGGTGCCACAGGGCTCCATTTTGTCACCAGAATTGTTTTCCACGTACATGTATATAATCCCACTGGGAAATATCATTGTTTTGTCTATCATAGTTATGCTGATGACACACAACTCTACTTGTCTTTCAGCTAGACTGTGACCAAGATCAAAACGTGTCTACACGTGACATACTACAGTGGTTAAACTGAATAGGTTCTCCTTCCTCCATGAGTACTGCAAGAATGAAATATCTGATCCCTGCTGAAGATATGCCAAAATTAATCCATGTTTTTGTATTACTAGATTGGATTACAGCAACTTCCTCCACTATGGTCTTCTTGAAAAAGAATTGCATCATTTACAGCTGGTACAGAATGCAGGAGCCAGACTATAAACCCACCAACCAGATCACCGCCAAATCACCGCAATTCTTTGCTCCCCACACTTGCTTCCAAATAAATTAATGATATCCATTAAATTAGCCTACTTGTTATCAAAGCCCTAAATACCTCTGGCCCCATCTATCTGACAGAGCTTCTGGTTGACTTTACTCATTTACACTCCTTTCACTCCTCATGAAAATGACATGCCCAGATTCGTCTTAAACTCGTATCTCAAACATCCTGTCATGCAGTAGCCCTGTTGTTATAGAACTCAATTTCATCCATTGTCCAAAAGCACCCTCTTTGGATTTTAAATAACACATCTGTTCACCCGGCCCTTTGGCAATATCTAAAAAAGATCTCTTCAAAGATCCCAACACTGATCTGATAAGCCCTTTCAGTCCCCAATGGGGAAAAACACTATAGGAATATTATTATTGTATTATTATTACTTTCTGCTGTTATACGTATTGCAGTTCTTTGCTGCACACACTACCCCACTGTCATAACTTCCTGCACTTCATTCCTAAACTTTGAATTTAATGGGGATACAGACAGCAGAGAGAGAGAGGATTTACAAGCACAGACTTCCCCCTACTTACCCAGGCAGTGCCCACTTCCCCTAGAAAAGATGACTAAAAGCTTAGATTTGCTGGATAGTATCAGTCTCTCACAGATTTAAGATGGCCATAGATGGATCCATGCTGAACCGGACCAATATTCATCCATCTACTGATCCATTGACTGTTCATGAACGTGTAGCGGAGGAAATTAATCCTATGTGTGCCTGCTGTAACCTGCTGACTTGTATCTCCTGTGAAATCTAACACTTGTAGTGGGCACACACAAGGCAGTGAGGGATTTCAGCACCCCCTTCTCCTCTCAGACTGTAATAGAGAGAGAGCCAATCAGAAGAGCCATTAAAGGAGCCAATGACAGGGACTTTCTCAAACTTGAGGTGCTGCTGCAAAGGAATATCCAGTCTTGTACAGAAACGGCCTGATAGGCTGATATGAGGAATGGAACTACAGAGGCTAGCATGCTTGGTGAGTGTCAGGGATCGCGGCGACAAGCGGGTCTGCGCATGCGCAGAACGCCGATCCATACTAGCCGGTGGGCACTAGGACCTGGGTGGCTGCACATGCGCACTCGCGATCGCGGACGCTCGTCTGGCACCAATGACAGGGCAGGGCGCACTATTTAAACCTGCCCTGCACAGACTCTTATTGCCGTACGGTCTATTTATCCTGTGTTCCTGTATACCTGCTATTGTGATTTGTTGCTGACCATGCCTGATCCTGACCTCTGCTGACTTCTCCTGCTGTGACCCCCTGGCTTGTTTGACCTCTCTCCTGGATATCCTTAATCTGATCTGAACTCCTGTTACCGACCCCGGCGAGTGACCTGACTACTCTTCTGTCTGCTGCCTTGTACTACGCTGACCCCACTGTTACCGACCCGGCCCGTTTGACCACGCTCACTACTCTGCCATCCATCCTGCATGGATCCATCCATCCCCACGGATCCAGCCATTCCTGCTCCAGCCTTCCGCCTCTTCACGTCAGGCTCTCTACCTGCATATACCTCTGGCGGATCCCTCTACCACAGGCCCACAATAATAATAATGGAGACCCACAATCCCCACCTGGAGACCGTGACTGACTTCTTCAATGCGATGGCAGCCCTATATGATGATCCGCAGCGGGCAGCATCCGCAGAAACGGCCCTGTGCTCCCTCCGGCAGGGCCGCCGGGCAGCGGAAGAGTATGCATCTGAGTTCAGATGCTGGATGGGGGACCCCCAGTGGAATGATGCCGCATTACGCCACCAGTTTTGCATGGGTCTGTCGGAGTCCCTTAAGGATGAGTTAGCCAGGTTGGGCCTACCTGACTCTTTGGAGGATCTCATCACCCTGGCCATACAGATTGACCGCAGACTGCGGGAAAGCAGATTAGAGAGGTCCAGCCCAGGGCAGAGACCCACATGGGTACTTCCCCGTGCTCCAGTCCAAATCCTGCCAGGAGGAAGCCAGAACTTGGTGCCTGAGGAGATGCCAGAACCTATGCAACTCGGGTTGGCAGGACCATCATTATCAGTGGAGGAACGCCAGAGGCGACGGGCGAATAACCTATGTCTCTACTGCGGGGAGGCAGGTCATGTGGTGCGTTCTTGCCCAGCAAAACTGGGTAAGTGTGCTTCCGTGTTTTCCACCGTATCTCTAATTGTGGTAACCATGCCAATTACTTAGCCTTACCCGTTTCTTTTCAGCTTCCAGGAAGAACCGTGTCGGCAACAGCAATTATTGACTCCGGGGCATGTAGTTGCTTTGTTGATTTAGAGTTTGCCAACCAACATAGGATTCCCCTCCAGACCAGGGAACAGGGGCTAAATATCTTTTTGGCTGACAGGTCACGCATTAAGTCAGGGCTAGTGGACCGGGAGACCCCACCTATCTGTACTACGGTGGCTAACCACCATCGGAAGTTCCTCCATTTGGATACCATTGTATCCCCTCTGTTCCCAGTAATCCTGGGACTCCCTTGGTTGTGGGCACACAATCCCCAGATTGATTGGAAGACTGGGTCTATCCAGTTCCTATCATCTTACTGCCAGGAACATTGTCACGCCCTGACCTCCTTGGCTCCCCAGTCTCTCCTATGTATTGATGGGGAAGCCGAGCTCATCCAGATCATTCCCTCAGCCTACCACGACTGTTAAGATCTTTTTAGTAAACGGGGGGCTGACATTCTTCCTCCACACCGAACCTATGACTGTCCCATCGACCTCCTACCCGGATCTGAGATTCCTTTCGGACGGATATTCCCCCTATCGGAGCGGGAATTAGGGGTGCTCAAGGAATACTCCAGAAAGGGTTTAGCCGCCCCTCCACATCACCGGCCGGAGCAGGGATCTTTTTTGTAAAAAAAAAAAGGATTAGTCCCTAAGGCCCTGTATCGACTATCGTGACTTGAATAAGATTACGATAAAAAACCGTTGCCCCCTTCCCTTGGTTCCGGAACTATTCCAAAGATTAAAGACAGCAGCCATGTTTACCAAATTAGATTTGAGGGGCGCGTATAACCTAGTCCGCATAAGGGAGGGGGACGAGTGGAAGACCGCATTTCACACAAGATTTGGGCATTTTGAGTACCTTGTCTTGCCCTTCGGACTGTGCAATGCCCCAGCCACATTCCAACATTTTATTAATGACGTATTCAGAGATTACCTGGACATTTTTGTGGTCATTTACTTGGACGACATTTTGATCTTCTCCTCTTCTCTGGAAAACCATAGGGGTCATGTCAAAAGTGTGTTGGAACGTTTACGCCAACACGGGTTGTATGCTAAAGCTGACAAATGCAGCTTCAAGCAGCACAGCATTGCTTTCTTGGGGCTGATCATCACCACGGGGGTTGCGATGGATCCCCAAAAGGTCTCGGCAATTTCAGAATGGCCAGTACCCACGGACAAGAAGGGCGTGCAACAATTTATAGGGTTTGCAAACTTTTACAGAAAGTTCATCAACTTTTCGGGCCTCGTGTCTCCCATTATCCAGCTCACCAAGCAGGGGACCCGTTTCCGGTGGACCCCTGAGGCTCAAGCGGCATTTAAGACCTTAAAGGACCTGTTTACTACTGCCCCTATCTTTAGTCATCCTGACTCCTTTCTGCCTTACATTCTGGAAGTTGATCTTCGGAGAACGCAGTGGGGGCCATCCTGTCCCAGAGGAAAGGTACCAAAGAACTTATGCACCCAGTGGCATTTTTCTCAAGAAAACTTACGTCAGCGGAGAGAAATTATGACATTGGAGACCGGGAACTCCTGGCTAACAAAACAGCACTGGAGGAGTGCAGGTATCTGCTGGAAGGGGCCACACATCCAATCTTGATTTTTACAGACCACAAGAATCTGGAATACTTGAGGACAGCCAAACGCCTGAGACCACGCCAAGCAAGATGGGCACTCTTCTTCTCCCAATTTGTGTTCCACATTACTTATAGACCCAGGTCCTAGAATACAAAGCCCGACGCTCTCTTACGCATGTTTGAGGACCCAGAAGAAGTCCCTAAACCAGAAACTATCCTGTCCACAGGAATCTTTCTCGCCCTCCAAACGGAACTACGCTCCAGGCTACAGACCGCATCCATAGGAATGCCAAGCCCACCCGGGGTTTCTCTACAGAGCAAGGAGGGTCTCTTTTGGAAAGAAGGGCAAATTGTGGTTCCCGAGGAGGTCCGAACCTTAGTTCTGGGGCACTGCCATGATCATCCACTAGCAGGCCATTTTGGAGTCGCAAAAACTCTAGAGTTACTCCAGCGTACGTTCTGGTGGCCAAGCATGGCTAAAGATTGTGAACTAAACGTGAAGACCTATGCCACGTCTCAAAGGAATAAGCCCACCAGAAGTAAGGCCTTAGGTTTACTACGACCATTGCCCATACCGGATCGGCCGTGGCAGATGATCTCCATGGATTTTCTCAAGACCATTCAGCGATTTTCGTAATCGTGGATCGTTTGTCAAGGATGGCCCATTTTCTGCCACTAAAGAATACACCCTCGGCTATGGAAACGGCACAGATCTTTGTGAAGGAAGTAGTGAAGCTCCATGGAATTCCAGAAGACATTGTCTCAGACCGGGGGGTCCAATTTACGTCAAAAGTCTGGAGAGCATTATGCGAGGTTCTGGGAATCAAGCTGTCCTTCTCATCTGCCTACCACCCACAGACAAATGGGCAGACGGAAAGGACGAACCAGACCTTGGAACAGTACCTGAGATGTTATACATCTTTTCTCCAGGACGACTAGCTGGCGCTCTTGCCATTGGCTGAATTTGAATTGAATAATGCAAATGCTACGGGGCAATCCCCATTTTTTGCCAATTACGGATTTCACCCCACGTTTTTACCGGACCTGATTCCTGAAAGCCCAGTTCCTGCTACACAAAATATACTGGATTTTTTTTCTACCAATAACAAGGTACTTCAAGAAGCCATTGCAAAGGCCCAGGAGGACAGTAAAAGGGCCTTCGACAGGAGTAGAAGAGGCGAGCTAAGCCTGCAACCGGGAGACCAGGTCTGGCTAGCTACTACCAATTTGAGGATGTCTTGCCCCTCGAAAAAGCTGGAGCCGAAATTTATGGGCCCATTCCGGATAAAACTGAAGATCAATGAGGTGGCGTATGAACTGGCACTCCCAGGAATCTTCAAGATTCACCCAGTTTTTCACGTGTCATTACTGAAGCCAGCAATGCCAGATCCTTTCCCGGACCAAAGGTCCAGACCTACGGAGGCTATAACCATTAACGAACAAGAAGAATTTGAGGTTGAAGCAATCATAGATTGCAGAAAAAGAGGCGGCCAGACGCAGTTCCTGATTAAGTGGAAGGGCTATGGTCCTGAAGAGAATTCGTGGGAGCCACCCCAAAACATTCACGCCCCTGGACTTGTCCAGGAATTCTATCATAACCACCCACGGAGGAGAGATCGGTTGGGCATTCGGAGGATGCCCGTGGGGCGGCCAATGTCAGGGATCGCGGCGACAAGCGGGTCTGCGCATGCGCATAACGCTGATCCATACTAGCCAGCGGGCACTAGGACCTGGGCGGCGGCGGCCGCGCATGCGCACTCGCGGTCGCGGACGCTCGCCTGGCACCAATGACAGGGCAGGGCGCACTATTTAAACCTGCTCTGCACAGACTCTTATTGCCGTATGGTCTATTTATCCTGTGTTCCTGTATACCTGTTATTGTGATTTGTTGCTCACCCTGCCTGATCCTGACCTCTGCTGACTTCTCCTGCTGTGACCCCCTGGCTTGTTTGACCTCTCTCCTGGATATCCCTAATCTGATCTGAACTCCTGTTACCGACCCGGGCGAGTGACCTGACTACTTTTCTGCCTGCTGCCTTGTACTACGCTGACTCCACTGTTACCGACCCGGCCTGTTTGACCACGCTCACTACTCTGCAATCAATCCATCCATCCTGCACGGATCCATCCATCCTGCACGGATCCAGCCATTCCTGCTCCAGCCTTCCGCCTCTTCATGTCAGGCTCTCTACCTGCATATACCTCTGGCGGATCCCTCTACCACAGGCAGGTGTACTCAGGGGCCGCGACCTGGTCCCTGTCTGCTCCAAGTCCATCCCCACCATCAGGGGCCCTGGTGAACAAGCAGACTGTGGCTTAGACTCCGCGCTCTGGGGAATCCTGTCCTGTGGACTGCTAGAGGTACCGCCAGGCGGTTGTTGACAGAGCAGAGTGAAGGACTCCATCTTGTTTTTCCTGAAGGGAGGCAGTCTGCATGTGGCAGGGAACAGTCTGAATCTAGCAGAGAAGTGCTTAGGGTCAGTTGACTGCATGTTTAGTTATCTGCATCAGTCAGGGGAACATCCAAACTGAGGGAAGTGGCCTACAGGACAGTGTCTACACCGACAGTGTGAAGCGTTCATCGTGGGATGAACAGAGGAGCCTGTCATTTCCAGGACGATCGTTTTGGCCTTAGTGACAGGATCTGGTGAGAGTGATTTTGCCCACTGGTAGATGACAGGAACACTGCACACAGAGACATTACACTTAGCCCATACTCACCAGGCACTGGGTTGTGTAGATGGCCCTGCTAAACAGACACAGTATTTGCTTTGCTATACAAATACTGCCACAGGATTACAATTATACTTTACCATAGGAGTTTAAGTGCACCAATGAAAGTGGCTAGCTGAAGATCCCAAGATTCATCCTGTTACCTAGAAACTGAAGTTACTGGTGCCATACGGGCATGCGCATCCATATTCAGGCCTCTATATTGCATGGTGTGTGAGGGAATAGCTTCACCTTGGAAAGTAGCTATTAAGCATCAGTTGGGCACAGTGTTTGCCTATTGGGCTTGTGGTGTCGGGGGTTAGAAGGGAGAAGTTTGACACAACAGAGAGTCATTCTTCTGCTCTCCTCCTGCTTGGGCATCATAGAGCCAAATTTATGTAAAGGATTTAGACCCACTTTGAGGTTGCCATTTAAGTGTTTGCCTTTGTTCTTGGGGTTATTCACGGTTGGAATCTCCTGAAAGCAGCCTGAGTGTAAAAGTGAGCTATATTGTTTTCGGTCACAGTATTTGCTGTTCTCTTGATTCACCTAATGTATACTTGTTGTTAATGTTTATTACTTCCCATAGAGGTCTTATTGTAAAGCTGATCTCTATGGTTTATTATAAAGTGCGTGCTTTTCATTGGTCCTTGCACTTACACTATTGCCAGGTGTGTCAGTTGGAGCTGAGACAGTTCTTGGGGTTGAGAGGCAGAGTGGCGGAGTGAACAAACTTAAGCAGCCCCTTTGAGGGTATCGCTACAAACGCTTTCTGGAAAACTTTAGTTTGATCCATGTATTCTGACAGTGGAGGAGTTCAGCTGACTCCTCTGCTGTCCAAACACAATGACACAGCGGTAATGATTCTCCCATCCACCTTGATTATGTGGATGGGGGAAAACTGAGGCATGCATGGGCAGCTTTAGTTTTTTTTTAATGTGGTATGTAAAATTACTTGATAATTGCTCCTAAATTGTTCTTATATGTAGGATTCTAAAATTTTTTAAAAATGTGATAGTTATTTGTCATATCTAATTTTAACGACTTGTTTTTTGTCAGGTGTTGCAGTGTGCTGTAATGTGGCCAGTGCTTGAAGAGCTCCATCTAGCATCAAACAGCATTACCTCATTGGAAAGGTAAAGAAGTTTGTTCAGATGCATTTTTGTAGTTTAAAATTGTATATCAAAAACGATACAGCATGTCAAAGCATTTGTATAAAAAGTAATTATTAAACATATATATTTATCACGGATCAGTTTTGCTACCAACATCTCAAAGCTGTGGCTTATCTTACCATACAAGCTTTTTATGCTGAAACCTCTTACACAAAAGGTAAGCATGTCATTCCAGGGGTTTATTGCAAAATTGTACAATCTGCTTTAGATTGACCAAAACAATGAAATGTGAAGTCTTGCCTAACTCTCATACCACCACTGGCATAAGGCTTGCAGTAATAGCTGGGGGTGTTTTACACACATTTAATAAACCAACTGTTGGCTTTCTAATGAACAGCTTTACAGCCGCCAGATCACTTTCCATGACCCCCCCCCCCCTTGCAAGGGTGCATGTGTGCCCCCTGCCATGCTTCCTGGGCTCTGCTGTCCCACCTCTGGGCCTAGGACCCAAATGGTGGGTATCACCAGGTGGCCGGAGACCAGTTAACATCTGTTCACTGATCTACCCTGATAAAAATTAACCTGGAAAAGACATGTAAAATGTCAGTTCTGGTTTCTGATTCCCTTGCCCTTGCGGCCAGAAAAGAAGCTGATGGAGCATATTTTGCATTCAAATCGCTTCCATGGGAGACAGGTGAGACATCAGGGGTCCCTTATGTGATATAAATAAAGTGTTAGTTAAATAAAACAAAAAGTCTAAAGTCACACCCAAGTACTAAACACAAACCCAACCAGCCCCCTTCTACGTACAAAAGCATTGCTTATCTGGCAATATCAATAGGCATCTTGATCACCTGCTGGAAGTGGGCAAATTCCATCTGTTACATTTTGTTTCATCCTTTCGATGCCTCTCTGTCTGAGATACAGCAACTACTGGATCCACCAATTGACACCTGGCCAGCATACCAGATACTCCATTTTTTGAGGTCCACTATGGCAAAATAATTTGTATAACCCCACTCAGTTTGAAAACGTCTGCTTAGACACATCCTATGTATCTTCTATCTCAGCAGTATAAATTACTAGTTTTAACCCCTGTTGGGTTTGTTCCCCCTTATAACCGCAAGTGGGAAGAAGACAGGAAGACAACATTTTCTCCAGCCCAGATCAAACTGGCCTTACAATTTGCCAACATTTCTGCTATTACTAATACCTTTCAGGAGCAATGCTTTAAGATTTCAAGTTGTTTATCCAGGGTCCCAACTACATTACATAAAATCTTTCCACACGTACCCAATCTTTGTCGGCAGGATGAAGGCTCCTACCTGCATATCTTCTGTCAGTGCTTGAAACCCTGTCCATTTTGGGACCAAGTATGCCAATTGGTACTTCAGCTGATGACGGTTATCTAGGCACTCATCCAATTGGCTACTTGCTGTATCTCAATAGCATCCTGCTCTCATATTACAAATCCTCACTTACAGTTCACCATTTGAATGCAGCTCAGGCTTGTGTCCTGGCTCTTTGGAAACAACCTATTACTCTGCCAATTTTATTGTGGCTAAATAAATGTAACAATATTAAAAGTATGGGACATTTTAGGCCCCTAAATGTAAATGTGTCCATTTACACCTACCTACATTCAGTCCAGTCTGCTAAAAACAAATGGATAGGGATGTGTTGTCCTCCATCTTGTCGGATCGGATATCAGTTGGGTGTAAGCGGACAGGTGGTCTGTTTAAATCCCACTGGCGATAGAGGAGAGCGAGCTGTGTCCGTGTCCACTCTGCATAAGCAAAGCAGACATGGATCTGTCATCCGCCTGCTCAGTGGGAATCAGCAGACAGATTCCCTGCTGAGTAAGCGTATCTCAGGTGGGGGGGCCTTACAGCTTCTTTATATCAAAAGGAGGAGAGGTGTCACAATACGTGGTATCCGTGTTCAATGTTTTTCTTGCTCTCCTGCATATCAGGCCCCTCTGATGTGGATCCCTTAGAGTGGCCTTGATCAACCACCTGACTCTGATCAGCGGGTTTCATCTAATCTATATGCTATATTGGGTTTGGGCCAACTTGAGCCATCTCCCTCTCCCCTTGGCATACCTACTTCTCTTCATCCTCTGGTCCTCGTCGTGAACACCCCCCTCCCTTTTTTTTTTCCTTTTTTTTTTTTTGCTTTCTTTTACTTCCTGCTTCTTGGTGATATCCCTCATCCTTTTATTACTCCACATGTCCACATATGTAAAATGTTTCTTAGGAAGACTTTGTGTTTTGACATTTGGTGGCTAGCTTGCTAAGGAGCTATGCGACACCCATCTGCGGGTTCGCCTCCATTCTTTTTACAGTTTAGTGTCTTTGGAATGATACCTTTTTTTGATAGAGGCCTTGGACCCCTTGGCTTGTCCTCTATTTGTGTAACCACTGACTGTGTGTTTTTCTGTTGTTCACTGTTACATAGGACAGAGGACAAGGGGGTACTCTTTACGTCTGGAGGAAAAGAAATGTAATCTCCAGATTCTGAAAGGTTTCTTTACAGTAAGAGCTGTGAAAATGTTGAATAGACTGCCTCAAGAGTTGGTTCTGGCCAGTTCAGTGGATTGCTTTAAAAAAGGCCCGGATTCTTTCTTGGATACACCGGATATAACTGGTTAATAACATTTATAGGTAAAGTTGATCCAGGGAATATCCGATTGCCTCTCGGGGGATCAGGAAGGCACCCAGCTTGATGCCGCAAGCTGTCATAGCCAGGTGCCCACACCTAAGATGCTGGTACGGCCAATGAAAGCGGCTTCGTTTTTTAAAAAGTCTTTTTAAAAGACTTATTTTTTTAGCTTTGACTGGAGCTTTGCTTTAAGTTCTGCCAGGTGGATGTTGGGTTTCTTTTGATGCTAGTTATGGGCATAAGATGCTACAAACTACTACAAGCTGCTCTCAGAGTCTGTTGAGCCCTTCTGAGTCTGTTGAGCCCTTACCCGGCGTTTGTTTGCTGTGTTGCACACCCCTCAGTTATCCTGCTTTTAGAGGTTATTTTTATTTCATGAATGGGTTTGTAAAGTAGTTCCTCCTCCTCTCCTTCCTGAGAGGAAGGGAAGGGCACTCCACTGTAAACACTAATGCACTTTTTACATGATTGTAATCACAGCAATCACATGGCACAGAGTTTCTCTAATCAGCTCTGTGTCTTTAACTGACACTGTCTGATGATAATGGGAGCAGCAGCTTTTTGCTCATGGCAGGTGAACAACACATTTAAACCAAAGGATGTATGGTTACTTCCACCTTTCCTAGTAAGAGCACAGTCCTGCTGTTTCGTTACAATGGCTGGATGTAAGATGGTTGAGGGTGCATAGAAATTAACTGTGGTGCTCAAATGCATATTGTAGGTATACCTATTATCAATACAACCTAAGTGTATATAAAAGTTTTCAAAAACCATACATTATGTTTTAAAAGAGGTTAAAACATTTACTGTGAGACACCCTAAAATATTTACTGTCATTTTAAATTAAGTTTTATAAACATTTTATTAGGGTTTTTGTATTATTTATTGGTAACTAGTGTTTTAGTAACCCCCTTTTTAGTACAATAACAGCTCATTTTTTCTCTTACAGGCCAATCAACTGTCTCCAGTGTTTGACACTCCTTAACATATCCAACAATAGGCTTACTGATGAAAAACAGCTTTATGTATTATCAGAATTACCAAGGTGTGAAAGTTTTTCATTCTCAGCTTAATCCCTTGTATGAAAAGAAGAGTGTTGAGGTATTACTAAAGGGTACGCTTTTAATTAGAAAATGGTCTTCATTCCATGTAATTGGGATAACCATGTGCAAAATGTCTATCTTCTCTTAACATTTGTCCTGATTTTGCAGAACAAAAATTATACTAAGTAGGGTCATAAAAGCAATTGAACAGTGACCACTTACATATGGAGATGGGATCTTTATTGTAACCAGTGCATATCCAAAATAAGTCCAAAAACTACCTAAAGTGCTTCTTGGTCAGCTTATTAGATCTGGGTCCTCTTCCTCTGTAAAAAATCAGTAGTTTAGGGGTCGTGGCTTGGTGTGCAGCGCGGATGGATGCACACTAGAGGAGCTCCGTACAACCCCTGGCTTTACATCGTCTCTCGTCTCTGATGGTTTTAGCCCAGTGGACGATGAGCAAACTCACCCGATACCCCTCCGGCTCTTGTCCTTGCCGATCCTCCACTACCTCCAGTGCTCGTAGCATCCCCGACACTGAGACACGCTGATGCCTCGGACAAGATGGCACCAGATCCGAGAGACGAAAACCACAGTGAGGAATCCCAGTCCACCCCGGAGGATATGGTAAGAGACACAGACACCCCTGACCACCCTCTAATGCTCTCCGACATGACCAAAATAGCAGCGGACATTAAAAATACCTTCTCCTCTGCTATAACTGAGCTGAAGGCGGATATTTTGGCTCTGTCAGAGAAGATCAGAGAAGATGGAAAGAGCTGGTGTAAGAAGGGACAAGGCCATTGCCAGGTTGGAGAAAGTGACTGACTCTCATTCTGATCATCTAATCACGATAAATCGCCACTTAGAGGACCTTGATAACAGGGGATGGAGACACAACATCAGGGTCAGGGGAGTCCCGGAGGCAATAACATCTGATCAAATGGAGTCGTCCCTATGGTCGATTTTCAATAATCTCCTAGAAAGGTCAGCAGACATGCATATCTCTTTTGATAGAGCTTACAGGACCCTGAGAGCTCACCCGGTTGATCCTGCACCCCCAAGGGATATTATCTGTTGCCTTACAAATTATATATTAAAAGAGGAGATTTTACCAGGACCTCTTGCCCATTACCCTAAATAACAGAAGAGCTTTGCATCCTCTTCTGGAGTTACTTCGCAGTACTGGAATCCCATATAAATGGCACTTCCCCTTTGCTCTCAATGCCATGCATCAGGGGAAACAATATTACGTATGCACACCTGACGAGTTACAAGTCTTTTGCACCAATCTGCAGCTGCCTTATATTGACCTTCTGGACTGGTATCGAGAATTTAGAGATCCTCCCTTAGCCCACAGTCCACCTCATACTCCACTATCTACACCAACCAAACCACCACTGAAGAAAGGAAGACTTCACAAACACTATACTTCAGAATGACAACCTCCACCATCTGGCTCCAGACCCTTGTGAGACCATGACAATGGCTGATGGTGCAACAGCCCCATCCCATCCTTATAAATTCCATTCTGTTGGACTCTTGCCCTTCTCCCCACCCCCTTTTCCCCTCCCCATATATGAAGTTTCCACTTTTGTATGTTCAGTTATAATAGTCATGTTCATCCTTTCAATATGATACTGTATTACATTAGAAACACTGATTTGATCATAGAAGGGCTGATACATAGTTCCTTGGTGACCACCGCTGTTAAACCATGGGACTATATTGTATATCGCATCAATACAAGTTTGGTAATAGCATTCTTGTTTGTTGGTTAAACTGTCCTTTTATGGAGTTTTTTATGCACAATAAGACGGTCTGCCAAAAGCCAGGGTCTGTCAGGAGAAACCTCTGGTTTTATATAGTTATTTGACTACTTTTTTCTGGTACACTAGGTATACTCTATCATTTGTTCACCCTCCCACCTCCCCACAAGTGGGTGCATTAATTCATAGTGACAATTCTGGTCATTATATAGACTATTGCAAACCCAAATTAATAATCTCAAGGTCTTTGTATCTGGGATTGCTACCTAATATCGTCTTTGCAATTCTCCTTTATCGGTTCTTAGACTATTTCTCTATTCTTCTTTCTTTTTATTATTTTTTTTTTTTTCCAATTTTTGTATGGTCTGAATCACCTATTTCATTGCACATTAATATGGCATACTTTGCTCTTGGGAGCAATCCTACAGTGATATCTCCTAATATGCAAGGGCTGAATATTCCAGAAAAGAAAACTCAATTACTGAGGGAACTCAAAAAGACTAAACCAGCTTTTGTTTTTCTACATGAGACTCTGTAAGGGATTTCCGGCAAGAAGAATCGCGATGGGGAATGCGCATGCGCGAAATAGATCCCGCAGAAGAATTGCCGGTTGTGCACAGGCGTGCAGGAATGCGCGATTGCACACATGCACGCACACGTGCACACACACGGCGAAGATTGGCGCCAGACGGGCTATTTAAGGAGGGCCTCTGCTCAGGTTCAGTGCTGACTGGTCTTCAGCTCCCCCCTGTGTCCTGCTTGCTCCTGTACGATTCCTTTGTTGCTGACCCGGCTTGTTCCTGACCCGACTCCGATTACTCTCCTGCTCCTGGTTCCTGACTTCGGCTCTGCTCCTGACTTTGGCTTTTCCTTCTGATTCTGTACCATTCTCCTAGATTGTAAGCTCCAAGGAGCAGGGCCCTCCTATCCCTCTTGTATTGAACTGTATTGTCTCTCATTATATTGTAAAGCGCTGAGCACACTGTTGGCGCTATATAAATCCTGTATAATAATAATAATGCTGCCCGACTGTTGATGACCCCGGCTATCCTATGACCCTGTCCTGTGTCCTGGCTACCTACCTTGCTTCGCTGCACATCGGGCACTACACAGAACCTGCTCTGTCTGCTATTACAGTGCCCAAATCAGAAGATACTCTGCCTACCAAGGTCACCACCTGCAAGAGCCGCAAGCAACAACCACTGGCGCTCTTGTCCCCCTAGTCCCTAGACTCTTTCTGTTCCAACCTCAGCGGGGTCAGGGCTAGTGACACAAGTGAGGCCGACCTTGTCAGTTCAGTCTCCCATCAGGCACGTGACAGTACCAGTCAGCCAATGATGGAGTGTGAAAGGGAGGCCTCTCAGCTGGGGGACATTCACCACTCAGTAACTACCTTGTTCAACGTGATACACGATTTACAGAAAAACTTTGAACACCTGGAGAGTAAACTGCGAACCGACTGTAATGTCCTCATAGACACAGATCTCATGGCCACCTTTGATGCAGTCACTCAAACAGAGACCATTATGATCTTTGAAACCTCTGCCCTACCGGAACCCCGGATGCCTTTCTTTACAGGGGACTGCAGGAAGTTCAGGACTTTTTGTAACTCCTGTGAGTTATATTTTTCCCTGCTCCCCAGGACCTTTTCGTCATCTAACACTAAGGTGGGATTTATTATCACACTTCTTAGAAATGAACCTCAGTCCTGGGCTTACCATCTCCGTGAACAACATGATCCGGCCCTAGCTTCAGTGGACATATTCTTTACAGCGATGGCAAAAATCTATGACGATACCTTCTGGCGCCAAACCGCCGAAACTATGCTCAGTAAGCTACAGCAAGGCCCGAGACCTGTGGAAGAATATGTCACTGATTTCCGCATCTGGAGTTCTGATACTCAGTGGAACGAGTCTGCTTTCCGCTATCAGTTCCGTCTCGGTCTTTCTGATACCCTGAAGGATGAGCTGGCCTGAGTGGGGGTACCAACCAGGTTGGAGAGTCTGATAGACCTGATGATTCATATTGACCGTCGGTTTCGGGAAAGGCAGGGTGAGAAGACTAACGGGAAGATTCTAATATGCTCCGAAAATGGGCCCTCTTCAAATGTTGTTTCATCAGAATTGCCCACCAATCCAGCTAGGAGACGTTTCTGGAGACCGTAGTTATCCGCAGCAGAACGCCTTCGACGGCAGAAGTTCAACCTCTGCCTCTACTGTGGTGATGCGGGTCATTTTGTGGCTACCTGCCTGGCAAAATCTCATAAGCCCTCTCCCAACTGTTTCTACATGATGCACCCTCAAAGGGCAAGCCGGACGCATCTCTCTTTTCATCTGCAGCTACACCTGGCCGAAAGGACAATCACGGTCCCAGCCATCATAGACTCGGGTGCTTGTAGCTGTTTTAAGGATGCTCACTTCGCTACTCAAAACCAGATTCCACTCCATACTAAAGCACAAAGACTTGCAGTTCATCTGGCAGACGGATCTGGTATCAGTTCTGGCCCTGTAACACAGGAAACTGTGCTAATATTCTGCTACTCTCCTTCAGGACACCAGGAATTCCTATGTCTAGGCATTATTACCTCCCCGATTTTTCCAGTTACTCTCGGCATGCCTTGGCTAAGAGCCCACAACCCAACCATCAATTGGTTTTCTGGATAAATCTTCTTTCCTTCAGAATATTGTCTCCTAAAGAGACAAATGAGGCAACTCCTCTTCTCAGCATTCACTCTGATCCTGAAACCATGAAACTTGTTCCTGTAGTATATCACGAGTATCTAGACGTGTTCAATAAGAAAAGTGCCAACACCCTTCCTCCTCATCGCTCCTATGACTGTCCAATTGAGCTCCTGCCTGGCGCCGAAATTCCTTTCGGTAGAATTTATCACTTATCTGAAGCCGAATTAGAGGTCCTCCGGGAATATATAGACGAACGTTTGCAAAAAGGCTTTATTCGGCCTTCTACATCACCAGCAGGAGCCGGCATCTTCTTTGTTGAGAAGAAGGATCACACTCTTAGACCTTGTATTGGCTACCGTGACCTAAACAAGATAACGGTCAAGAATCGCTATCCCCTGCCACTGATCCCCGAATTATTTTAAAGGCTGCGAGGAGCATGCTTCTTCTCAAAACTGGACCTGAGGGGCGCTTACAACCTAGTGAGAATTCGGGAAGGTGACGAATGGAAGATGGCCTTTAGAACCCGATTTGGACACTTCGAATATCTGGTAATGCCTTTTGGTCTCTGTAATGCCCCAGCAACCTTCCAACACCTGGTAAATGATATATTTCGAGACTATCTGGATCTATTTCTAATCGTTTATCTGGACGACATCCTGGTTTTCTCCAGTTCCATAGATAGTCAAATATCTTCTGCATCCTGTTGCATTTTTCTACCGGAAATTAAGTGTTTTTGAAAGGAATTATGATGTGGGAGACAGAGAGTTACTAGCCATTAAGGAGGCACTGGAAGAATGGCACTATTTACTGGAGGGAGCATCTCATCCCATTCTCATCTTCACAGATCATAAAAACCTAGAGTACCTGAACACGGCAAGACGCCTCAGGCCATGACAAGCAAGATGGGCACTATTTTTCTCTCGTTTCACCTTCCATCTGCCGTACCATCCTGAATGTAAGAATGGTAAACCTGACGCACTCTCCCATATGTTTCCCAACCCAATTGTGCAGTCTGAACCCGACACAATTTTGCCAGCCCAAAACTTCTTACTCCTCCAGACAGACCTTGTCACGCAAATAAAAGAAGCCTTGGATAATCATCCACCTCCCATAAGTATGCACCTGCAATTAAGGGACGGTCTGTACTTCCACAAGGAACAGATCTTTGTGCCCGAAGAACTCTGGACTCTTATTCTCCAGAGATGTCATGACCATCCATTAGCAGGTCACTTTGGGATTCACAAAACTTCTGAGTTGGTCTCTCGCTCTTTCTGGTGGCCAAACACAGTAAAGGATTGCCAGGACTATGTGAAATCTTGCACAGTCTGCCTGAGGAATAAGTCTGATAAAGCCAAGACTTGGGGCCTATTGGAATCCTTGCCCGTACCGGAAAAACCTTGGAGCATGATCTCAATGGATTTTATTGTTGAACTTCCCCATCTGAGTGATTCACCACTATCTTCGTAATAATTGATCACCTGTCCAAGATGGCTCACTTCACCTTGAAAGGGACTCCGTCTGCCACGGAAACTGCCTCCGTTTTTTTACATCAAGGAGATCGTAAGACTACATGGCGTTCCCCTGAATATTGTGTCTGATCAAGGAGTTACAAATTTGGAAAGCTCTGTGAGGCATTAGAGATCGAGTTACGCTTCTCATCTGCTTACCACCCACAAACAAATGGACAAACGGAAAGGACAAACCAAACTCTGGAGCAATACCTCCAATGCTTCTCATATTCACAAGATGACTGGGCATCGCTCCTTCCATTAGCGGAATTTGCCTATAATAATTCCATTCATTCCGCTACCAAGCAATCTCCCTTTTTCACTAACTACGGATACCAACCCTCCTTTCTTCCAGAAATACCAGTGGAGGCCGCTGTTCTGGCAGTACAAGAAAGGATGGAGTTCCTCAGGAGGAACGGCGAAGTTCTACAAAGGATGATTTCTGAAGCTCAGGCGAGCAACAAGAAATTTTTTGATAGAAAGAGAAGGGGCAACTTGGAACTGAAACAAGGGGATAAAGTCTGGCTATCCACAGCTAATCTGAAATTAAGTTGTCCATCAAGGAAGCTTGGTCCAAGATAGCTGGGACCATTTACTATCAACAGAAAGGTGAACCCTGTGGCTTTTGAATTACCTACTAACTTGAAGATTCACCCAGTATTCCATTGCTCCTTGTTGAAACCACACATCCCAAGTGGGTTTCTCAACCAGAATTCGGAGGCGCCTGCTCCACTGCTGGTCGAGGGGAATGAAGAGTATGAGGATGAGGCTATCTTGAACTGTAGGAAGAGGGGCGGACAGACCCAGTTCCTCATCAAATGGAAAGGTTATGGACCAGAGGATAACTCCTGGGAACCATCCACCTCTGCTATAACTGAGCTGAAGGTGGATATTTTGGCTCTGTCAGAGAAGATCAGAAAAGAGCTGGTGTAAGAAGGGACAAGGTCATTGCCAGGTTGGAGAAAGTGACTGACTCTCATTCTGATCATCTAATCACGATAAATCGCCACTTAGAGGACATTGATAACGGGAAGGAGACACAACATCAGGGTCATGGGAGTCCCGGAGGCAATAACATCTGATCAAATGGAGTCGTCCCTATGGTCGATTTTCAATAATCTCCTAGAAAGGTCAGGAGACATGCATATCTCTTTTGATAGAGCTTACAGGACCCTGAGAGCTCACCCGGTTGATCCTGCACCCCCAAGGGATATTATCTGTTGCCTTACAAATTATATATTAAAAGAGGAGATTTTACCAGGACCTCTCGCCCATTACCCTAAATAACAGAAGAGCTTTGCATCCTCTTCTGGAGTTACTTCGCAGTAAGGGATTCTGTAAGGGATTTCCGGCAAGAAGAATTGCGGTCGGGAACGCGCATGCGCGAAAGAGATCCCGCAGAAGAACTGCCAGTTGTGCGCAGGCGCGCAGGAATGCGCGATCGCACACATGCACGCACACGTGCACGCACACGGCGAAGATTGGCGCCAGATGGGCTATTTAAGGAGGGCCTCTGCTCAGGTTCAGTGCTGACTGGTCTTCAGCTCCCCCCTGTGTCCTGCTTGCTCCTGTACGATTCCTTTGTTGCTGACCCGGCTTGTTCCTGACCCGACTCCAATTACTCTCCTGCTCCTGGTTCCTGACTTCGGCTCTGCTCCTGACTTTGGCTTTTCCTTCTGATTCTGTACCATGCTGCCCGACTGTTGATGACCCCGGCTATCCTATGACCCTGCCCCTGTCCTGTGTCCTGGCTACCTACCTTGCTTTGCTGCACATTGGGCACTACACAGAACCTGCTCTGTCTGCTATTACAGTGCCCAAATCAGAAGATACTCTGCCTACCAAGGTCACCACCTGCAAGAGCCGCAAGCAACAACCACTGGAGCTCTTGTCCCCCTGGTCCCTAGACTCCCTCTGTTCCAACCTCAGCGGGGTCAGGGCTAGTGACACAAGTGAGGCCGAGATCGTCAATTCAGTCTCCCATCACGTACGTGACAGACTCATTTTATAGCTCACTCTGTCCCAAAATTGACAACTTCTTATTTTCCTTGGGCATATCATGCCCCTGACCCTCATGCGAAAACAAGAGGGGTATCCATTCTCATAGGACGAGATTCAGGGTTTGAATACATTCAGCATTTAGTAGATCCAAATGGCAGATATCTCTTTCTCAAAGGGAAATGCCATGGTGTTCAGATAACATTAGCAAATGTTTATTTTCCTAACAAAGCACATGTGATGTTTTGCCGTAAAATAATAGATGAGCTTACTGGATTTGCTTTTGGTTGTATACTTTTGGGTGGTGATTTTAACATCCCGCTAGACCCACTCCAGGATACCTCCATTGGCAAATCTGTAATTTCTTTTAAGATACTGAAACAAATAAAAACCTTACATGGATCTTTGACATTGATAGACTAGTGGCGAACTGTACACCCCTCTGACTGAGATTATACATTTTACTCAGCAGTACACAAAAAGTACTCCAGAATTGGTTTATCACCCAGAGGGATTTGCGCACTTTAGAAAAGGGGGATATTGGGGTACAAACTATTTCTGATCATGCACGCATATCCATTTCATTAAACTGTCAAAAAGCAGCCCGTAGGGTGTGCAACTAGAGATTGAACCCAATATTACTATAGGACCCCTCCAATTGGACTCAAATTACTAACTCCCTCCAACTTTATTTCAGAGAGAACTCTGGACCATATATATCGCCTTCAGATATTTAGGAATTAGGCTTACTCCTCAATTATCCGACCTTCGCCAAGTTAGTTAACTTGGTGAAGGTCGGATAAACCACTCCTCCAAAAGATCTCTCAAAACTTGTCAAATTGGACTACAAATCCCCTTTCATGGTTCGGCCAGGCAGCTTTGATCAAAATGACACTCCTGCCTAGAATTTTATATTACTCTCATACCCTACCTTTTCACATACCCCTTAGCTTTTTTAAACAACTACAGTCAACAAAATGTTACTTTATCTGGTCCCATAATAGACCTAGAATTAATTTACTGCTTATTTCCAAACCTAAAAATGCTGGAGGCATATGCCTTCCTAATTCCTTACACTACTATTACGCTTCAGTAATAACCAGAGTGATTGATTGGAACTGCCATAAAGATAGTAAGGACTGGGTACACTTAGAAGCCCTTAGTACTTCCACTTCTTTGAGGTTTCTACCCTGGGTTCCAGGAAAAAAAATATTCACCTTGAGTTAAACATCAATTGATCGGTTCCACTCTAGCGGTGTTTAGCAAAGCATCTAAGATGTTTGATATAGATTCATCTCCAGGCCCATTAACACCTATAATATATAACCCAGATCTTATCCCAGGACAAATTCTGGCCCTCATTGGGTAATTGCACAATGTTTAGATGGAAGTAAATGTAAAGGGTTTGAACAATTGAAAAACTAATTAAATACACCTGCCTTTAGTTATGTCCAGTTGCGCACCTATATTTATTCTTGTCATAGAAGAAATAATTTTTTTAGACCCTTGACTCCCTTTGAATCTACTTGTCTGAAAGGCACAATGACAGAGAAAGTAATATCCCTAATATATAAATGACTGCAGACCTCCAAGGAATGCTTGCATCTTGGCCCATAAATGTTCGCTAGGAACTGGATTTCAGGAAACCTCTTATAAACTATTGACCAATTAGTATGCAACCCCAAGTAAGTTGAATCATTTGTTTCCATTGTCATCTGATATTTGTTGGAGATGTGGCCTACACAAATGTACCATGTTACAGATCTGGTGGGAGTGTCCACTACTGTACTGAACGGAAGTTTGCAATATGATTAAATCTATCACGGGGACCTCCCTGGAGCTCAACCCAGGCTGCTGTCTGCTCCATATTAACCATTGTTCACTTAAACAATACAAACACCCTCTGGTAGGGCATTAGCTGAATGCTGCCAAATGTATTATTCCTCGCCAAAATGCATGTATACTCCCAAGATTAAAGAATGGCTTTGCACTGTTGAAGAAATAAGTGACATGGAGGAAACTGTAGCAATCTTCAATAATACCTCTGGTAAGTACCATGCAATGTAGAGGCCCTGGGTTATATTCCGTTACTCGGATTTTTATGATCGTCTCTACACTGGCTGATTGGGCTGATATTCAAAAGTCACTTTTTTGCCTTTTTATGATTGAGTTGTGCTTGACCATGCTACATACCATACAGTGATTTATGATTTATTTTCTCTTTTTATTTACTCTCATATATCTTTTATGTCATATTTCTCTCCTCCATATAAAAACAAAATATTTTTTAAGACTGAAACGCAGTGTTAGCTGCTGTACTGTAGTTCATTGTTTCACTAAGGCTTAATTACTGATACATTTGTTTATCTATGCTTTTGTTCCATGTACTACTTGTTTATTTTTGTACAATGCTTTTTGCTACAAATAAATCTATAATGGGGAAAAAAAAAATCAGTAGTCTTAGAAGGGCAAAAATGTACCTGTAGGGAGAAAAGATGTCTTACTGATCTATCCTCTGTCTTTTGAGGTTCCTAGGTGAGGGTGACATAAAATCTATCTGCAGAGATTCTGGGAGCAATGAAGATTTTGGCTCCATGCATACTGGCTTAAAAAACACAGAGGAGTTTAGTTTTTTGCCGGTAGAAGAAACTGTTGTTGTATGTGTCTATTCATATTAGGTAGTCTAGAGGCATTTTTTAATCTCAGCGTTTAGAGGCAGAAAAAAAACCTCCTGTTTTGCATTTTGAGAACATTTTTCTTACAGAGGAAAAAACGCCAAATACTCCTAAATGTTGATAAACGCTTCTAAATGCTAGTAAAAAAACATTCAAAATTAGCATTTTTTTCTGCCAGTGTGCATGGAGCCTTCAAATCACTCCCCATACCCTCCTCCCCCCCCCCCACCCCTCTCTCCTCCCCAATTTCCCCCTCCCCCCACAGCCCACCCCTACCCCTTTAGGCCTATGATTTGCCTACGAATCATTTGTGGTCCTAATCCCACCCTTGATTCAACTTTATAGTGAAGCTCTGACCATGTACTTCTTCCAGGTTGTTAGTCCCATCTCCCTTATCCCGCCTTTCTCTACATCATTATTTCTGCTATTTGTTCCCTCTAGGACAGTGGTTCTTAACCTTTTTGGAGGTACTGAACCCCACCAGTTTCATATGCGCATTCACCGAACCCTTCTTAATTGGAAAAATAAAATATGATTTTTAAAATTCAAAACATAGGTATATATTTATACATAGGTGCACAAAATGAACAAAACCATTAAGAACAAAGAACAAAACCATTAAAACATGATTTTCACACAAAAACAAAATAATGAATATTTACCGCAAATCAGTGTGACTTCTGCTGTTGTCTTTCAGAGGCCAGTTCAGAAATGCGCGGCATTACCTTGGCAAGTGCCACTCTCATGTCATTTTTGCAACAAAGTCTGTTCCTTTTCTTCGTCTTTATGTCCAGCATCCTCGAAAAGGATTGCTCGCAAAGATATGTTGTAACAAACGGTATGAAAATTCATCCCCCATAGTAATTCATCCCCCATATAGTAATTCATCCCCCATATAGTAATTCATCCCCCATAGTAATTCATCCCCCATATAGTAATTCATCCCCCATATAGTAATTCATCCCCCATAGTAATTCATCCCTCATAGTAATTCATTTCCCATATAGTAATTCATCCCCCATATAGTAATTCATCCCCCATAGTAATTCATCCCCCCATATAGTAATTCATCCCCCATATAGTAATTCATCCCCCCTATAGTAATTCCTTCCCCATATAGTAATTCATCCCCCATATAGTAATTCATCCCCCATATAGTAATTCATCCCCCATAGTAATACATCCCCCATATAGTAATTCATCCCCCATATAGTAATTCATCCTACATATAGTAATACATCCCCCATATAGTAATTCATCCCCCATATAATAATTCATCCCCCATATAGTAATTCATCCCCCATAGTAATACATCCCCCATATAGTAATTCATCCCCCATATAGTAATACATCCCCCATATAGTAATTCATCCCCCATATAGTAATTCATCCCCCCTATAGTAATTCATTCCCCATATTAATTCATCCCCCATATTAAGTCCCCAAGTCCCCCCTGTGTCAATTCACTTACCTTTGCTCCGCGCGTTCCTCTCGCTGTATTCCCGCGCCGTTCCGGTCTTCAGGGCGGACTGTGAGAGGAGCCTAGCTCTTCTCACGTTCGTCACGCTGCCCCGCCTACACACATCCTGACAGCCAATCACTGGCTATCAGGATGTGAGTGGCAGCGAGACTGGCCAATCATTGCATTTGAGTCCCTGCCGCCCGAGAGGAGGGAGGGGAGCGGGCGCCCGGCACACAAGAGCCGCGGCTTGCCGACCACTGGGCTAAGCGATGTTGCGTGACCACCTGTAGCCAATGATGGACAAGCGGGGCATGTCATCACAAATCATATGAGTCGGGTGTGGGTCACCTCCGCCGAACCCCCGAGACTGACTCACCGAACCCCTGGGGTTCGATCGAACCCAGGTTAAGAACCACTGCTCTAGGAGCTACCTGCCCCCCTCTCTTTTTCTATGCCCTTCATCTCCCTCTCCTCCCCCCACCCAGGAATGACTATTTTCTGCAACTTGAGTCTTTCACAAAAATCTCTCAAGTCCTCTGGGAATCTCATTCTTGCTGAACGATCGTTTTTCCAACCGATTAAACATGCTGGGAATCCCCAGCTATAACTAACGTTCTGCTTTCTCATTTGTTCAAGTAATAGTTTCAATGTTCTCCTTCTTGTTAAAGTTTCCACTGCTAGGTTAGCAACAATCTGCAAATTTATATTGCCATATTTTATTGCTGCCCTTCCTTTTATATTCTTCCGAATCTCTTTATCATGGTAATAATGAAATTGTACAGTCACGTCTCTCGAATTTTCTCTTCTACCTTCTTGCCATAATCTTCCGATTCTACAGTTGTGTTAAAAATAATAGCAGTCAGACATCACTAACCTGATCAATCACTGTTTTTGGTAGAAATGATATTTCTACATGGCAAATAATTTACTAGCAGGTGTAGTAGAGTAATAGAAATCCAACAGTCATGACATGCATGCTGGAAGGCAGCAAATGTTGTACATGCTGGTTACAATGCATTTCTCTCTGAAATTCTGAGGAAAATGGGTCGTTCCAGACATTGTTCAGAAGAACAGTGTACCTTGATTAAAAAGTTGATTTGGAGAGGGGAAAACATATAAAGAAGTGCAGAAAATGATAGGCTGCTCAGCTAAAATGATCGCAAATGCTTTAAAATGGCAACCAAAACCTGAAAGACGTGGAAGAAAGCAAAAAACTACCATTCGAATGGATAGACTAGCCAAAATGGCAAGGACTCAGCCAACAATCAGCTCCAGGAAGATCAAAGAAGTTCTAAAGTTACCTGTGAGTACTGTTACAATTAGAAGACTCCTATGTGAAGCCAAGCTATCTTCAAGAAGCCCCTGCAAAGTCTCACTGTTGAAAAAAAGACATGTGCTGAAGAGGTTACAATTTACCAAAGAGCACATTGACTGGCCTAAAGAGAAATGGCGCAACATTTTGTGGACTGATGAAAGTAAGATTGTTCTTTTTGGGTCTAGTGGCCGGAGACAGTTTGTCAGACAACCTCCAAACACTGAATTCAAGCCACAGTACACTGTGAAGACAGTGAAGCATGGTTGCGCAAGCATCATGATATGGGGATGTTTCTCATACTACGGTGTTGAGCCTATTTATCGCATGCCAGGGATCATGGATCAGTTTGAATACATCAGAATACTTGAAGAGGAAAGCTGCCTTATGCTGAAGAGGAAATGCCCTTGAAATGGGTGTTCCAACAAGACAACGACCCCAAACACACCAGTAAACGTGCAACATCTTGGTTCTAGACCAACAAGATTGACGTTATGGAGTGGCCAGCCCAATCCCCAGATCTTAATCCAAAAGAAAACTTGTGGGGGGGACATCAAAAATGCAGTTTCTGAGGCAAAACCAAGAAATAGAGAAGAACTGTGGAATGTAGTCCAATCATCCTGGGCTGGAATACCTGTTCACAGGTGCCAGAGGTTGGTTGACTCCATGCAACACAGATGTACAGCAGTTCTCAGAAACAGTGGTTATACAACTAAATATTAATTAAGTGATTCAAAAGAAAGCAAAATCTTCAAACATTTTTCAGTATATATAGTGAATGTTTGTTTGTAAAGAAGAATACAAACACTGCTATTTTTTTGAACAGTCTAACATTCACTTTTCTTCAATTTATTTAGAGGAACAACACAAATTTGATATATTTTTCTTCATGTTTTGATATGGAATAGAATGTGTAGTGTTCCCAATGCATTTGTGTGTATGGAAATAAAAACTATTAGAAGGATTTTGAGCTTTCACTTTATTCACTTTTTTCAACACACTGCTATTATATTGATATACTTTATCACTTTTAATTAGCTCTGTTGCGAGTCTGTCCATTACTATTACAAGCATTTTCACTATTGTTTCCATTAAAATTTCTCCTTGGGAAATCTCTGGGAAACCTCGAATCCTTAAATTGCATCTTCTATCCCTGTTCTCCTGATTTTCCAATTTATATAGCAGATTCCTCTCTTCTTTTCTCATTTTTGTAATCTGTCTCTCTAAATTTATTATGGCTTGGGCATGTTTATCCAATTTTTCCTCCGTGTCTTCTACCCTCTTCAATACCTGCCCCAGGTCTTTGTGCATTTTCGCCATCTCCTGTTTTATTGACTTTTCTAACCCTTTAAACATTTCTGCAATTTCTGTTTTAGTGGGTAATTGAGAGTTCTTTTTTTGTTCTTTTATGTTCTCCAAATCCGCTGTTTTTCCTAGATCTCCTTCCTCTATATCTTGACTAATGTTTGTCCTTTCCAGGGATAATCTAGAGCATTCTCCAGTGCTGTTTTCCATCTCTGTTCTTCCACTTATTCCTTGCTGTCTCTCGGGGGTCTGTTTCTCTTGTTGGGGTATATATTTTTTAATTGAGCTTGCCTGGGAGGCCATTGGCCCTCCTCCTTTTATCCCTTTATTTTTCATACTGTTGAAATTTTTTTTTCCTTTTTTACCCTCTCTCCCCTTCCTATAGACCCTCTGTTAGTATCCAGTCCCCTTTTTGGTCCTATCGATTTTAATTTGTCCTCCTTCCACCTCTTCTTTTGACAGGATCCCCTGGGTTCAGTCCCCTGGGTGCCTCCCCCCCTCAGATTTACTTTACTGTTCCAATCAATTATATTAAGTTATTTCATGCTCTCCTCCTCCATCCTCAGCCGCACTCTCACTCTCCGTCTCCTGCCGGCCAGCACATCCTGGAAGGGTCCGTACGCCTCACTCTCCTCCACAGGGGACCACTCCCGCTCCCAGGTAGCTCACGGCGGCTGCTCCTAGGGGATTTCCTCCTGTGCTCTAGCGGGACATTGGAGACGCCTAGTGCTGGGAGATCTCACATTGATCTCCCGCTTGGCACCATGTTCAGGCTCCTCCCAACCACACTGTCTTTTTCTAGAGCTTGTGTTTTTCTTGTGGTTACCTATGGATTTCCCTTTGAATCACAAACAATTCTTCTGGCAGTTGTGGCTGTCTTTTTTGGTCTACCTGTACTTGACTTGGTATCAAGAGATCCCCAAACTTTCCACTTCTTACTAGGTGATTTAACAGTACTGATTGGCAGATTCAAGGCTTTGGACATCTGTTTATGTCCTTTTCCATCTTTATGAAGTTCCATTACTTTGTTATGTAGGACTTTTGACAGTTCTTTTCTGATCCCCATAGCTCAGTATCTAGCCTAGTCAGTGCTTCCACGTAAGAGCTAACAAACTCATTTACTATTTATGCACTGACACTAATTGCAATTTAAAAAGCCACAGATGTGGGACATTAACCTCTAATTGGCATTTTAACTTGTGTGTGTCACCTTGTGTGTCTGTACCAAGGCCAAACATTCCAGGGTATGTAAACTTTTGATCACGGCCATTTCGGTGATTTCTGTTATTATGATTTAAAAAAGAGCCAAACAACTATTTGATAATAAATGGCTTCATATGATAATCATCCTTCAATGAACGAGAATTTTTTGGCATGATCAGGCATATTTTCAATATCAATGCCAAAATTTCACAATTTATGCCAGGGTATGCAAACTTTTGAGCACAACTGTATACAGTATCACACTGTGTTTCCCACTGGGAAAATGCCCTGAAAGTAATTCACAGATGGTATCTTACTCCACATGTCGCCTATATACCCGCCAACTTCATCTGAGTGTTGGCGTAAGTGCAGCCAAAGGGGTAACTCGATTCATATTCTTTGGCATTTTAAGTCTATTACTAGCTTTTGGAATGCACTTTTTACATTGATATCGTCAATCACTGGCATACTCACTACTTCCGAGCCATATTTAGCTTTATTGGGCATCACAATTGGTGTGATGTTGTGTAACGGAACCGGACCCGACTGCACTTGGGTACTTCCGTTAGACTCCTGCTTCCCTGTTCGAACACAAACCACGGACACCACTCTTGAACGAAAACCAGGAAATAGACTGTTTTATTTTAACATAGATACAAGATATATACACAGGGCAGGGCAATACATACCCAGTAACAAGAAACGCATCAGCAGGCAGTCTCAGGGGGAAGGGCTGCTGGAAACACCCCCCCACCAAGCCAATATACAAACACATACATCCCATAATAGTTTGCTCCCAAGAAAAACACACAATAGAACAAAAGGATGCAGTCACATGGCATTAAACAATGAACAACCCCCACCTATACATGTCTACAAAATATCAGGACATTTCACCCTGCACCCCTAACAGGCACTGGGTGACTTACACATAAGAAGGCTATGGGGAGCTGAGACAGGGGTCTCCCCGCCCCTCCAAAGTGAGCTGTGTTCCCTGAGCCCCCCACCTAAAGTGACTCTCGTCACGTTTCCCTACACAACTCCAAAAGGTGGTAACACATATACTTACAGCTACTTGTCTTACAATTATGAATAGATGGAAATTAATAGAGGCACCCACGTTATCTGAAGTATCTTGGAACCTTTACTAAGTACATGTTTGTATTTTGTCTTTTACGATTATTAATAAAAATTATTGAAGAGAAAACATATAGCTAAAATATGGGTCAGTATCCAATTGTCCACACCACTGACTGTTATTAAAGGAACCTGCTAAAGCTACATTTTGTCCTTACATAGTTAGTCTTGCTGAAAAAAAACAGAAGTCCATCCAGTTGATCCATAAAAAAAAAAAAAAAATGCTATAATCCTACACCCACAGTTGATCCACAGGAAGGCAAAAAACCCAGCAAAGCATGATCCAATTTGCTCCTGCAAGGGAAAAATTCCTTCCTGATCCCCCGAGAGGCAATTGGATATTCCCTGGATCAACTTTACCTATAAATGTTAGTAACCAGTTGTATTCTGTGTATCCAAGAAATAATCAAGGCCTTTTTTAAAGCAATCCCCTGAGCTGGCCAGAACCAACTCTAGAGGGAGTGTATTCCATTTTTCTCAGCTCTTACTGTGAAGAAACCTTTCCGTATTTGGAGATTACATTTCTTTTCATCCAGACATAAGAGTGCCACTTGTCCTCTGTGATGACCTCAAAGTGAATAACTCTACACCAAGTTCATTATATGAACCACTGAAGTATTTAATCTCCTCTTCTCAAGAGAGAATAAATTCAGCTCCTCTAATCTTTCCTCATAGCCATTTACCCAATGTTTTTTGTGAATTGGGTCCCAAAATTGAACTGCATATTCCATATGAGACATTGCTAATGATTTGTACAGGGGTAAAATGATATCCCTCTCTCTCTCTGGAGTCTATACCTCTTTTAATACAAGAGAGGATTTTGCTCGCTTTAGAAATCGCAGTTTGGCATTGCATGCCATTATTAAGCTTATGATCTACCAGAACTCCCAAATCTTTCTCCACCATTGATTCCCCCAGTTGTACTCCCCCTAGTATGTATGATGCATGCATATTCTTATCTCATATTCTCCCCCAAGTGCATAACCTTTCATTTATCAACATTAAGCCTCATTTGCCACATAGTTGCCGAATTAAACAGTGCATTGACGTCGGCTTGTAAGTTGGAGACATCCTCTAAGGTCGTTATTCCATTGCATAGCTTGGTGTCATCTGCAAAGATTGAAATGGTATTTTTAATTCCAGACCCTAAATTGTTTTTATATACACTGCGTTCCAAATTATTATGCAAATTCTATTTAAGTGTCACAAAGATGAAATATTTTGTTTTTCAGTTTAACTCATGGATGGCATTGTGTGTCAGGGCTCTTTTGATCACTGAAAACAATCTCAGACACCTGTGATAATTAGATTGGCTGGTGAGCCCAATTTAAGGAAAAACTACTAAAGGACGGTGTTCCACATTATTAAGCAGAGCACCATTTTCAAGCAATATGGGGAAGAAAAAGGATCTCTCTGCTGCCGAAAAGAGTGAAATAGTTCAATGCCTTGGACGAGGTATGAAAACATTAGATATTTCACGAAAACGTAAGCGTGATCATCACACTATTAAGAGATTTGTGGCTGATTCAGAGCACAGACTGGTTCGTGGAGATAAAGGCACATTGAGGAAGATTTCTGCCAGATCCATGCATTGGATCAAGAGAGCAGCTGCTAAAATATCATTACATAGCAGCAAACAGATATTTGAAGCTGCTGGTAGAGTCCTCCAGAGTCTTGCAACTGTGCATAAACCTTCTATTTGGCCACCACTAACCAATGCTCACAAGCAGAAATGGCTGCATTGGGCAGAAAAATACATGAAGACTAATTTTCAAGCAGTCCTGTTCAATGAGTGCTGTGCAATCCTGGATGGTCCAGATGGATAGAGTAGTGGATGGTTGGTGGACGGCCACCCTGTTCCAACAAGGCTACGACGTCAGCAAGGCGGTGGTGGAGTCATGTTTTGGGCCGTAATCATGGGAACAGAGCGGGTCGGCCCCTTTAGAGCCCCCGAAGGTGTAAAGATGACCTCTGCAAAGTATGTGGAGTTTATGACTGACCACTTTCTGCCCTGGTACAGAAGGAAGAACTATGCTTTCCGTAATAAAATCATCCTCATCATGACAATGCATCATCTCTTGCTGCAAAGAATACCTCTGGATCAATGGCTGTTATGGGGATAAAAGGAAAGAGAGTCATGGTGTGGCCTCCATCCTCCCCTGACCTCAATCCTATTGAGAACCTTTGGAGCATCCTCAAGCAAAAGATCTATGAGGGTGGGAGGAAGTTTACATCCAAACAGCAGCTCTGGGAGGCTATTCTGACATCTTGCAAACAAATTCAAGCAGAAACTGTCCAAAAACTCACAAGTTCAATGGATGCAAGACTTGTGAAGCTGCTATCAAATAAGGGGTCCTATGTTAAAATGTAACGTGACCTGTTAAAATGTTTAAAAAGTTAAAATGTTGTTTTGATTGAAATAGCTTTTGATTTCAGTAAATATGCTGCAAACACAACAAATGACAATTTTCAGTTCTTTACAACCTATAAAGTGTTTTGAAACTTACTGTGCGTAATAATTTGGAACAGTGCATTGTAAGTGTTTTATGTTTAAAAAAAATTCTGTTATCATTAGGAGGTTTGTTCAATAAAATTTGAATTGTACTCTTAATAGTTGATAACATGAGAATTATGCGGACTGTTATTTACATCAATTATTTAGGTAAATGAGAAAAATATCAATTGCATAATAATTTGGAACACGGTGTATATATGTGTAAAAAAGTAAGCGTCCCAACACTGAACCTTGGGGTACACCACTAACAACCCTTGATCATTCAGAGTATGAATCATTAACCACTACTCTCTGAAAAGGATCTTTTATCCAATTTTCTATCCATTTACATACTGATTTTTCCAAGCCTGTAGACTTTACCTTACACATTAACCATGGGCGGGGAACTGTGTCAAACACTTTTGCAAAATCCAAGTATACCATGTCCACAGGCACCCCTCTGTCCAAGGTTTTGCTCATCTCCTCATAAAAAGAAATCAGATTGTTAAATATGCTCACAGTGGACCTGATGAGATTCATGCCACAGAAATCTACTGACAAATCTTAGGAGGCTCTTCACCCACCTCCAGATTTCCCACGACCGAGTGGCCACGAGAGTGGTAGTTTCCCTAGATATCAAAAAATCCTTGCTCTATGGGCACCCCAGGTTAGCTCTGAAGATAGGCCAGGCTCTCTCGCCGTATTTTCCAATAAGCAAAGGCACTAGATAGGCCTGCCTTCTCTCACACTTCTTGTTTGCTTTGATGATGGAGCCTATGGTGATAGCGCTTTGATTCTTTGTGGATATGGGGGCTATGGAGGTGGGAGGGATAAAGGAGTGTGTAGCTCTCTAAGCTGACGAATGAAGCGACCTTAGCCCTTCCTTGAGAGCAATGTTCCAGATACTGTCCAGTTTAACTTATCTATGGGTACAAATCTCTGCTAATGCCTTTGATTATCCTACTTTGAGTCTCCTACCCCAGCTTACGATGTTGAAAACCAAAACGGAGGCATGGCAGCGATTGCCTTTATCTCTGATTGGAAAAATTAATTTGTTGAAAAGATTCTCCCTATGTTTTTATACTTCTGAGGCATGCTCCCGTATGGGTACCTAGCTTCTTTCTTTTTTTTTGGTCTCTGCTAGACAATGGCTGATGGGAGATGATGGAGACGCTGCTACTGTTTTGAAAGCTACTCTGGTAGTTCTGAAGTTTTTGATCTATACCTCAGAATATACTGACCCCCAGGGCCATTTCCTATCTTGATTTGCCTCATCAACAATACCCAATACACTTTGGTCAATGCGCATGGTCCAAACACAAACCAAATAACCAAATCTAATTCTGCCAACAGTTACATACCAAGATTTCATCACTCAGAAAAGGCAACTTAATCATCAGAGGAGACTTCAATATAGTTGGAAATTTCCACCTGTCCTCTTCTTCATTAAAACGCCCCTCCCACCTACTTGCTGAACCACTTCTTACACACCAATGACCTATACGATATTTGGAGATGCCAGCATGGGGTAGAAAGAGACTATTCATACTATTCTCCCTCCCAATGCTCGTATTCCAGGATAGATTTCTTCCGCTCTGATAAATGGACCTTGCAAAAAGTCACCTCATCGGACATACAGTGAGGAACAGAAGTATTTGAACACCCTGATTTTGCAAGTTCTCCCACTTAGAAATCATGGAGGGGTCTGAAATTCACATTGTAGGTGCATTCCCACTCTGAAAGTCAGAATTAAAAAAAAAAAAATCAGGAAATCACATTGTATGATTTTTAAAGAATTTATTTGACTTGCACTGCTGAACATAAGTATTTGAACACCTGAGAAAATCAGTGTTAATATTTGGTACAGAAGCCTTTGTTTGCAATTAGAGGTCAAATGTTTCCTGTAGTTCTTGACCAGGTTTGCACACACTGCAACAGGGATTTTGGCCCACTCCTCCACACAGATCTCCTCTAGATCTGTCAGGTTTCGGGGGTGTCGCTGAGCAACACGGAGTTTCAGCTCCCTTCAAAGATGTCCTATTGGATTTAGGTCTGGAGACTAGCTAGGCCACTCCAGGGCCTTGATATGCTTCTTACGGAGCCACTCCTTGGTTATCCTGGCTGTGTGCTTCGGGTCGTTGTCATGTTGGAAGACCCAGCCACTCAATGCTCTGACTGAGAGAAGGAGGTTGTTGCTCAAAATCTCACAATAAATGGCCCAATTCATCCTCTCCTTAATACAGTGCAGTCGTCCTGCAGAAAAGCACCCCCAAAGCATGATGTTACCCCCATGCTTCACAGTAGGGATGGTGTTCTTGGGATGCAACTCATCCTTCTTTTTCCTCCAAACACGACGAGTGAAGTTTAGACCAAAAAGTTCTACTTTGGTCTCATCTGACCACATGACTTTCTCCCATGCCTCCTCTGGATCATCCAGATGGTCATTGGCAAACTTCAGACGGGCCTGGACATGTGATGACTTGAGCAGGGGACCCTTCCGTGCAATGCATGATTTGAAACCATGACGGCGTAGTGTTCTACCGACAGTGACCCTTGAAACTGTGGTCCCAGCTTTCTTCATGTCATTGACCAGCTCCTCCCTTGTAGTTCTTGGCTGATTCCTTACCTTTCTTATCATCACTGATACCCCACGAGGTGAGATCTTGCATGGAGCCCCAGTCCGAGGGAGACTGACAGTCGTCTTTAGCCTCTTCCATTTTCTAACAATTACTCCAACAGTTGATCTATTTTCACCAAGCTGCTTGGCAATTGCCCTGTAGCCCTTTCCAGCCTTGTGGAGGTCCACAATTTTGTCTCTGGTGTCTTTTGACAGCTCTTTGATCTTGCCCATGGTAGTAGTTGGCGTCTGACTGACTGTGGGGTGGACAGGTGTCTTTAAAGAGCTCAGACAGGTGCTACTAAGTTAGATTAATGAGTGGAGTAGAGGTGGACTTTTTAAAGGCACAGTAACAGGTCTTTGAGAGCCAGAATTCTTGCTGTTTCTTAGGTATTCAAATACTTATGTTCAGCAGTGCAAGACAAATAAATTCTTTAAAACTCATACAATGTGATTTCCTGAATTTTTTTTTTCAAATTCTGTCTCTCAGAGTGGGAATGCACCTACAATGTGAATTTCAGACCCCTCCATGATTTCTAAGTGGGAGAACTTGCAAAATCGCAGGGTGTTCAAATACTTCTGTTCCTCACTGTAGGCTCAATCACATGGTCCGATCATGCTCCCATAAGCATTACCATTGGCAACTCGAATAAAACATACATCACACGTCCCTGGAGATGTAACTCTTCTCTACTGGAAGACCCCACTAATCGGAAAACTATTATGGAAGCTCATTCTCTCTTCTTCGACACAAACGACACACCTGACATCTCTGCCACTACCTTATGGGCTACATATAAAGCTTATATGGGGGTGATACTTATGAAGATAAACTCTCAAATTGTTATTAAGAGAAGGTGCCAGGTTGAAGAGGCTCTAAGCTCTATTAAAAGGGCAGAGGAACTATACAAACATGACCCTAATGCTGTTAACTCTGCTTTCTTATTAGCACTTAGGAATTAATTTCTCTCCTTACTATTATTCAGATATGACCTTAACTTGCAGAGAATGAAAGTGAAGTATTATTCTCTAGGAAATAAAGCCAGTTCTCTACTAGCTAGATCAGTTAAACAACAACGTCTCAAATCCAAAATAAATTCAGTCCAACATCCCTCTTAAATTCTCCGGTAACCAATCCTCTTAGACATAGCTAATGTATTTGCTGAGTTTTACCAATCTCTTTATAACCTTAAAGACGATGAGGACAAAATTCAACCATCCTCCGCCTCCATACAACTTTTTTTAAACTCAGTCTCACTCCCTGCTCTACAACTTTTTTTAAACTCAGTCTCACTCCCTGCTCTCTCCCCAACCCAACTCCAAAAAATCTCTGAACTGTTCTCCCCCAAAGAAATTGAATCAGAGATTAAAACTCTCTCACTTCACAATTTCCCAGGAGGAGACAGTTATACCAATGAATACTATACAGTAAATGTTTTGCTAACATCCTCTCTCCGCACCTAACAAACCTCTTTAATCATGCCGCACTCTCTGGCTCTCTACCCAAAGAAATGTTACAATCTATCATCACTACGATTCCTAAACCGGGCAAAGATTCCCAATTAGTACAAAACTATAGACCCATATCGCTCATAAACACAGATATGAAATTATTTTCAAAATTAATTTCCCACAGATTGCTCTCCTATCTTCCAACCCTGAAACATCCAGGTCAAGTGGGGTTCATACCAGGGCGACAAGTCCCAGACACCACTAGATGATTAATCTCTCTAATCTATAGCCTAGTAACTCAAAAATGCCTTCTCTGCTTCTCTCATTAGACACTGAGAAGGCGTTTGATCGTATTCACTGGGGATTTATGAAAGCTGTTTTACAAAAATATGGTATTACAGCTTGGTTCCAAAATGCTATCATGTCTTTGTATTCTTCTCCTTCTGCCAGAGTCCTTAACGATGGCGTACTCTCTCAGCCATTTAACATCACCAATGGCACGAGGCAAGGTTGCCCTCTATCCCCTACGGTGTTTGCGCTACTTATTGAACCTCTTGCGAAAAGGGAGGAGTCCGCATTTACAGACATCTCATATCAAGGGTCTAAACACAAGGTTAGCTTATTTGCTGACGATACCATCTTAATGGTCACCAATCCTTCCCAGTATTTACCTCTAATCCGTTCAATGCTACGCCAATATGCAGAAGTTTCCTATTACAAATTAAACGAAAACAAATCTCTTAAACTAAATTTACACACACCTCCGAAAATTCAGCAGTACCTCACTAAAAAATTTCCCTTTACCTGTACCAATCAATCCATTCCCTATTTAGGAATTAATCTAACACCTTCTACCTCTCAACTTTTTGACACAAATTATAAGCCACTTCTTCAATCCCTACCGAAAGGGCTCCAGTCGCTTCGCACAAACGGCCTTTCTAAATTAGGATGTATTGCGGCTCTAAAAATTATTCTTCTACACAAATTATTATACATCTTTCGGACCCTCCCTATACTAGTACCAAAAATTTTTTTCAACAATCTTCAGAGACAAATTTCTCAATTCCTCTGGGATGTGTCACAAATTTACTAATCCTTCCACCCCATTCATATTTATTCATACTACTTGGCTACAATCCTTCACCAAATTTACTTTTGGTGGCACCTGACTAAAGAAAAAATTTGGTCCCTTATAGAATTATCACTATTCCGCCCCCTTTATCCGCAGAACCTTCTTATCCTACGCTCAGTAGACCATATGCGTCCCTCTCTTAATCATCCATGCATCAAAGCTTCACTAGCAGCCTGCTCCATGCTTCTCTCCTATAATTTCATGGAAGCTACTTCAATACCTGTCCCCATCACCTCCTTACACTCATTTATGCCATATCTCAATCTTCACGTATGAGAAAAATGTGATATCAAATTAATCCTACACCTCTATTTCACAAACGACATAGCATCCTTTCAAGTTCTCCAAAACAAATTTTTGTTACCTGCATCGGAATACTTTAACTGAGGATTGTCCACTGCATCCACTCTAAAAATATTTCTTCTAACTCTACGCTTCAGACCCAGTCCAAATACCCAGGAAAGGAGATCTCCCTGTTCTACTCTCACCTCATTAAGTTAAAACTATCCATAAGAACATCATCCTTACATAACTGGAAATTGATACTTGGCCTATCCTTTTCAGATCACACAAATCTTCCCAATGTGCTACGCATTGGGAATCTTATCTAAAAATCCTCCATCAATGGTACTTAACTCCCGTCCAACTCTCAAAAATGTATCCTGCCCATTCCCCACAGTGCTGGCGTCATTGTGGAGAAATAGGCTCCCTCCTACACTTACTATGGTCTTGCAAATCTCTGAAATCATTTTGGAACAGTATTTTTAATCTAATATCCGAAGTAATAGTATCCACATTGAGCCCTGACCCTTCCCTAGCATTATTCCACATTGGTCTAGATAGCGTGCTTTCTAAATCCCGTTGTATAGTTATCCACATACTATTTGCTGCCAAAAATAACATCACCAGACAATGGAAATCGCTTACATCTCCCACAAAAACAATGGTGATTACTGATATAAATTATTAATGTGACATTGAAAGGAGATTTTCTTTTGCCAACTTATCATACTCAAACATTTGTTCGCTCCTGGTATTAATGGTCACTCAGTGCCAATTGTAAAATTAAAATCTGATGACCCACCCCCTTTGGAGTATTACACATTATCTTGACTGGTATGTTGTTTTCTAGCCTTTTAGTTCAGGCAGTTGTTCCTATATCTGCTATATTTCTTCCCCCTTCCCCCTCCTATTACCCCTTTCTTCCCTATATTCCCCATGGTTCTTAGTTGTCCCAGAACAGAAAGAAATTGGTTCCAGCACTGTACAACTTTCATTATAAATGTATATACTATATTGGTGTAATCGGTTGGAACTGTCAATCACTATCTGAATTGCTTGTAAAACAAGGAACCAGTACTGTTTCTCTGTTCGCTTATATGTTAATGTATTTGCTGAAAAACCTCAATAAAAAATATTTGAATATAAAAAGTGTTCCTTTAATTTTTTTGAGCAGTGTGTGTATGTATGTGTGTGTGTGTGTGTGTGTGTATATATATATATATATATATATATATAAAACTTTTTTTTTTAAATATGTGATGCTAGGTAAAGAAAAATATATGCCAGTTGTGTCAAAGGAGCCAGCCACCGATGGGCATTCGTCATCTAAAGCTACATGCTTGAGGATTTATAGGGAGGCAACAGTACTTTTGAGGGATTACTTGAATTTATATTATTTACTTATATGCTTCTTTAATGCCTGAGAGGGTGACATCTGAGAGGGGGAGAGAGTGGCCTAGAAGGCTAAGGATTCCAAGTCTCTTGAGATGATGAAGGGGCATGTCAGTAATGGACTTGCCAATGGTGGTGGGACTCATCTGCCGTGGGGGCTGCAGTACCAGGGCTGGCCAGCGGGTGCTCTCAGCAACCAGTAGCTCACTCCTGCAGTCAGCCATCACCTGAGGCTGATTGCAGGAGGTGTATTTAAGGAATGGCCAGACCTGCAGTCAGGGCCTTAGTGTATGTTTCCCATGAGCCCCTGTACCTGCATCCTGTCTGATCCTGCTTTGATCCTGACTCTGAACGAACTCCGCCTGTCCTGACCTCGGCTATTCCTGACCACTCTTCCGCTCGCTCCTGGTACCCTGTTTGATCGTTAGCTACCGACCCGGCCCGTCTGAGTACGTTGTGCTCCATATATATATACATATATATATATATCAGTTTAGGTTTGGGTTTGTTTCACCTTGTTGTATGTATTTGTGTTAGTTTTGGGTTTGGTTTGTTGCACTGCGTTTATGTTTGTGTTGTCCTTAATAAATTATCTTGTTTACACGCTATACCTGAAGTCTGTGTTTCCCTGTGTCGGTCCACACACCTCTAGTCATTCCCAGAGCCCTGACATTACACCAAGGCCAGTCCTGACCAGAAGTGGCTGCACAGGGAAGCCATCTTGGCTTATTGTTGTGAAGGATGCACCCTGAGGGTGTTGTGTATTTTGTCGCTGCTAGTCCTAGATGACAGAGATTATGCCTATCAGACTCTGAAGGAGTATGCCAGGGATCAGCTGCTAGAATGCATACGGATCGCTCATTTCCCAGTAGATCAGGGCATGGAGTTCTCTTAGGTGCAACCATTGATTCAGGTTTGTGCAGAGTTGGCTTCATCTGGTACCCCTGAAAGCAGGGATGGCTTTTTGCTGCCATTTAGTACAGACCAAGTAGAGTCACTGGTATGGTTATTGGAGGATGATGTGGCTTGCTTCTTGGAGCATTATTCAGCATGTTCACAACAGGTGCTAATGGATTGTATAAACGCAGTGCAGTCTTTGGTCAGACAGGCTATGTGTAAGCTGAGCTTTGTTCAACCAATACTACAGTCCTGGTCAGACTTGTTACACCCAGCCTCAGGCAGCTTGCAACAAACCAGTTCTGCTTCCAATCATTCCTCTGCTCAAAGCTCTATTCCTGCATTCCCAACAGCACCCCCAGTGACAGCCCAATATACCCTGTTCCCACTCGCTGCACCTATCCTGCCTTTAACCCTGTAAAAAAGGCCGCTGTAGCAACTATTCCCTCCTCTGTTCCATCCTCCAGCTCTTCTCTGTCTCCAGCTACTCCCTCCATTTACAGACCTGCATTTATTTGCAGTGCCTCAGTAACTAAACCCAAGAAGAAGCGAAAATTCTTTCCAACCAGTATCCAAACCGGTCAGCTTGCCATCTGTGAACCCGCCTTCCGTTGTTCAGCCTGATGCCTGATGACCCAGTGTACGCTACCCATCCTGATGACCCGATCCAGCCTGATGACCCGATCCGGCCTGATGACCTGATCCGGCCTGATGGTCCTACCCAGCTTGATGGTCCTACCCAGCTTGATGATCCTACCCAGCCTGATGATCCTACCCAGCCTGATGACCCGATCCAGCCTGATGATCCTACCCAGCTTGATGATCTGGTGCCCGCTACCCAGCCTGACGATCCTACCCAGCCTGATGATCCTACCCAGCCTGATGACCCAACCCAGCCTGATGATCCTATCCAGCTTGATGATCTGGTGCCCGCTACCCAGCCTGATGGCCTGATCCAGTCTGATGGCCCGATCCAGCCTGATGATCCTATCCAGCTTTATGATCTGGTGTACGCTACCCAGCCTGATGACCCGATCCAGCCTGATGACCCGATCCAGCCTGATGACCCGATCCAGCCTAATGACCCGATCCAGCCTGATGATCCTACCCAGCCTGATGACCCAATCCAGCCTGATGATCCTATCCAGCTTGATGATCTGGTGCCCGCTACCCAGCCTGATGGCCCGATCCAGCCTGATGGCCCGATCCAGCCTGATGATCCTATCCAGCCTTATGATCTGGTGTACGCTACCCAGCCTGATGACCCGATCCAGCCTGATGACCCGATCCAGCCTAATGACCCGATCCGGCCTGATGACCCGATCCAGTCTGATAACTCGGTGCCCGCTGTCGAGCTTGGTGACTCGGTGCCCGCTGTTCTGCCAGATGACTCGGTGCCCGTTGTCGTGCCAGGTGACTCGGTGCCCGCTGTTGTACCAGGTGACTCTGTGCCCACTGTCGTGCCAGGTGACTCGGTGCCCGCTGTCGAGCTTGGTGACTCGGTGCCCGCTGTTCTGCCAGATGGCTCGGTGCCCGCTGTCGTGCCAGGTGACTCGGTGCCCGCTGTCGTGCCAGGTGACTCGGTGCCCGCTGTCGAGCTTGGTGACTCGGTGCCCGCTGTTCTGCCAGATGACTCGGTGCCCGCTATTGTGCCAGATGACTCGGTGCCCGCTGTCATGCCAGATGACTCGGTGCTCGCTGTCGTGCCAGGTGACTCGGTGCTCGCTGTCGTGCCAGGTGACTCGGTGCCCGCTATCGAGCTTGGTGACTCGGTGCCTGATGATCCTACCCAGCCTGATGACCCAATCCAGCCTGATGATCCTATCCAGCTTGATGATCTGGTGCCCGCTACCCAGCCTGATGACCCGATCCAGCCTGACGACTCGATCCAGCCTGATGATCCTACCCAGCCTGATGACCCAATCCAGCCTGATGATCCTATCCAGCTTGATGATCTGGTGCCCGCTACCCAGCCTGATGGCCCGATCCAGCCTGATGGCCTGATCCAGCTTTATGATCTGGTGTACGCTACCCAGCCTGATGACCCGATCCAGCCTGATGACCCGATCCAGCCTGATGACCCTGTCCAGCCTGATGACCCTGTCCAGCCTGATGATCTGGTGCCCGCTACCCAGCCCGATGGCCCGATCCAGCCTGATTACCTGATCCGGCCTGATGACCCGATCCAGTCTGATAACTCGGTGCCCGCTGTCGAGCTTGGTGACTCGGTGCCCGCTGTTCTGCCAGATGACTCGGTGCCCGCTGTCGTGCCAGATGACTCGGTGCCCACTGTCAAGCTTGGTGACTCGGTGCCCACTGTCGAGCTTGGTGACTCGGTGCCTGCTGTCGTGCCAGATGGCTCGGTGCCCGCTGTCGTGCCAGGTGACTCGGTGCCCGCTGCCGTGCCAGGTGACTCGGTGCCCGCTGCCGTGCCAGGTGACTCGGTGCCCGCTGTTGAGCTTGGTGACTCGGTGCCCGCTGTTCTGCCAGATGGCTCGGTGCCCGCTGTCGTGCTAGGTGACTCGGTGCCCGCTGTCGTGCCAGATGACTCGGTGCCCGCTGTTGAGCTTGGTGACTCGGTGCCCGCTGTTCTGCCAGATGACTCGGTGCCCGCTATCGTGCCAGATGACTCGGTGCTCGCTGTTGTGCCAGATGACTCGGAGCGCGCTGTCGTGCCAGGTGACTCGGTGCTTGCTGTCGTGCCAGATGACTCGGTGCTCGCTGTCGTGCCAGGTGACTCGGTGCCCGCTGTCGTGCCAAGTGACTCGTTGCCCGCTATCTAGCTTGGTGACTCGGTGCCCGCTGTTCTGCCAGATGACTCGGTGCCTGATGATCCTACCCAGCCTAATGACCCAATCCAGCCTGATGATCTGGTGCCCGCTACCCAGCCTTATGGCCCGATCCAGCCTTATGGCCCGATCCAGCCTGATGGCCCGATCCAGCCTGATGGCCCGATCCAGCCTGATGGCCCGATCCAGCCTGATGGCCCGATCCAGCCTGATGGCCCGATCCAGCCTGATGGCCCGATCCAGCCTGATGATCCTATCCAGTTTGATGATATGGTGTAAGCTACCCAGCCTGATGACCCGATCCAGCCTGATGACCCGATCCAGCCTGATGACCCGGTCCAGCCTGATGACCCGGTCCAGCCTGATGATATGGTGTAAGCTACCCAGCCTGATGACCCGATCCGGCCTGATGACCCGATCCGGCCTGATGGCCCGATCCGGCCTGATGGCCCGATCCGGCCTGATGGCCCGATCCGGCCTGATGGCCCGATCCGGCCTGATGGCCCGATCCGGCCTGATGGCCCGATCCGGCCTGATGGCCCGATCCGGCCTGATGGCCCGATCTGGCCTGATGGCCCGATCTGGCCTGATTACCCGATACGGCCTGATTACCTGATACGGCCTGACGACTCGGTGCCCGCTGTCGTGCCAGGTGACTCGGTGCCCGCTGTCGTGCCAGGTGACTCGGTGCCCGCTGTCGTGCCAGGTGACTCGGTGCCCGCTGTCGTGCCAGGTGACTCGGTGCCCGCTGTCGTGCCAGGTGACTCGGTGCCCGCTGTCGAGCTTGGTGACTCAGTGCCCGCTGTTCTGCCAGATGGCTCGGTGCCCGCTGTCGTGCCAGGTGACTCGGTGCCCGCTGTCGTGCCAGATGACTCGGTGCCCGCTGTCGTGCCAGATGACTCGGTGCCCGCTGTTGAGCTTGGTGACTCGGTGCCCGCTGTTGAGCTTGGTGACTCGGTGCCCGCTGTTGAGCTTGGTGACTCGGTGCCCGCTGTTCTGCCAGATGACTCGGTGCCCGCTATCGTGCCAGATGACTCGGTGCCCGCTGTCGTGCCAGGTGACTCGGTGCTCGATGTCGTGCCAGGTGACTCGGTGCTCGCTGTCGTGCCAGATGACTCGGTGCTCGCTGTCGTGCCAGGTGACTTGGAGCCCGCTGTCGTACCAGGTGACTCGTTGCCCGCTATCGAGCTTGGTGACTCGGTGCCCGCTGTTCTGCCAGATGACTCGGTGCCTGATGATCCTACCCAGCCTGATGATCCTATCCAGCTTGATGATCTGGTGCCCGCTACCCAGCCTGATGGCCCGATCCAGCCTGATATCCCAATCGAGCCTGATGGCCCGATCCAGCCTGATGGCCCGATCCAGCCTGATGATCCTATCCAGTTTGATGATATGGTGTAAGCTACCCAGCCTGATGACCCGATCCAGCCTGATGACCCGATCCAGCCTGATGACCCGATCCAGCCTGATGACCCGGTCCAGCCTGATGACCCGGTCCAGCCTGATGACCCTGTCCAGCTTGATGATATGGTGTAAGCTACCCAGCCTGATGACCCGATCCAGCCTGATGGCCCGATCCAGCCTGATGGCCCAATCCGGCCTGATGGCCCAATCCGGCCTGACGACTCGGTGCCCGCTGTCGAGTGTGGTGACTCGGAGCCCGCTGTCGTGCCAGATGACTCGGAGCCCGCTGTCGTGCCAGATGACTCTGAGCCCGCTGTCGTGCCAGATGACTCGGTGCCCGCTGTCGTGCCAGGTAACTCGGTGCCCGCTGTCGTGCCAGGTGACTCGGTGCCCGCTGTTCCACCAGATGACTCGTGCCTGCTGCTCCACCTGATGGCCCGGTGCCCAGCCTGATGTGCCTCTGTCCGCTGCCCAGCCTGATGTGCCTCTGTCCGCTGCCCAGCCTGATGTGCCTCTGTCCGCTGCCCAGCCTGATGTGCCTCTGTCCGCTGCCCAGCCTGATGTGCCTCTGTCCGCTGCCCAGCCTGATGTGCCAGCCCCTGATATCCAGCCAGTTACCTAACCCAGGCGGTGGAACATTTTGCCCACTAAGGACTGTTTGGAGCGTCCTGAGGCCGCTCCTTAAGGGGGGGGGGTACTGTCAGGAATGGACTCGCCAATGTTGGTGGGACTCATCTGCCGTGTGCGCTGCAGTACCAGGGCTGGCCAGCGGGTGCTCTCAGCAACCAGAAGCTCACTCCTGCAGTCAGCCATCACCTGAGGCTGATTGCAGGAGGTGTATTTAAGGAATGGCCAGACCTGCAGTCAGTGCCTTGGTGTATGTTTCCCATGAGCCCCTGTGCCTGCATCCTGTCTGATCCTGCTTTGATCCTGACTCTGAACGAACTCCGCCTGTCCTGACCTAGGCTATTCCTGACCACTCTTCCGCTCGCTCCTGGTACCCTGTTTGCCCGTTAGCTACCGACCCGGCCCGCCTGACTACGTTGTGCTCCATATATATATATATATATACATATATATATATCAGTTTAGGTTTGGGTTTGTTTCACCTTGTTGTATGTATTTGTGTTAGTTTTGGGTTTGGTGTGTTGCACTGCGTTTATGTTTGTGTTGTCCTTAATAAATTATCTTGTTTACACGCTATACCTGAAGTCTGTGTTTCCCTGTGTCGGTCCACACATCTCTGGTCATTCCCGGAGCCCTGACAGGGCATCTTCTCGTGAGATTTGGGATCCTCAGCATTTCCAGGATCTTGCCAGGAAGTCTGATCCACTTTTAAGAGTAAAATTACGCTGCTAACAAGTACCAATTGGTTCACTTTAAACTGTTTTGTGACAATAGACTTTAGATCTTGGAGTTGTAAGAGAATTGTGTGCCTGTACAATGGTTTAGAGCTTGGTTTACTTTGTACCTCTGAACATGCACTATGAGTAATATAATTGCAGGTTCCATGGCACAATGTCCCCTTCTGGCTTAAGCTGTGTAAAGACTTTTCCAAAACAACTCCACTTACCTTGATCCACCAGTATGTGGTTGGTATTGTTAGCGCTGTTGAATTTAAAATATGACAAAGTGCAAAAAAATAAAAAGTGGATCCAAAATCCTTTGTCTGACGTTTCTGTTAGTGGTAGTTTGTGAAACACTGACTAGAGAGAGATGTGGTTTTAATGTAATAACATACATTTTTGTCTCTTTGCAGATTGAAACAACTGATAATTACAAACAATAGAATTTCATCAATTGAATTTCCTGTCACTCATTTTGGTCAGTTTCTTCTTGTTTTTTTAGTCTTTTTTTTTTTCTAAACTATGCATTAATGTTGTTTATTTATTTTGATTTCATTTAGGGTACAGTACCGAATTTTTTTCCTGCCTTACTAGTTTATCAGTTGATGGCAATAATATACTACTGGTAAGATACAACATTGATTTATTGGTATCATTTAGTAAAATGTTTGTTAGTGGGGTACCTGGGTAGTATCACCAGTTATTTTAATCTCTGTAAATAGACCTGAATAGATACAGTATCCACTAAAACTAAAGAGAGACATAAGACTACATATGTGCCAGTTCAAAAAAAGTTAGGCAAAATTGCAAAAAACATTTACACATAGCAGTATACAAATGTTGTGACATTCCAGAAAAAAAGTTTATCTTACCTGTAAGTTACATTGTTTTGGGTGTGCAAGATACCACGTTTTCAGGCTGGGGACTTCATTACTTCAGACTACAGTCTTTGGATCCTTTGAATGTGCTGAACAAATAGGCGTGATTAAAATTATGTGCAGCTTCCTGTACAGCAATAGAAATACAAAATATTTAAGTTAAGATTGTGATCAAGGCCAATATATGGCTTAGGCATACCACTGTATAATGCATTTTCATAATAAAAAGTTTGATGCTATTTGGAACCCTGAATCAAAATAAAAAAAAGAGAGTGCACTATTAAAAAAATAACAATGTATGTCCTGTCTAGTTGCACAGCACTGATGATTTGCACAATCTGCATTATCAGACCATCTTGTGTACAAAGTAGCTTCATCTCACTGAAGTTAAAATACAGGAGTTTAAAACAACTGTGTTTAATAAAAGCTATTTCTTAATCATTCATTAGGCAACAGGGCGTCAAAGGAATTCAGAGCTGATTGGGTTATACTACTGCATACAAGTGAATTGGCTACTTGTTTAGTCAGCCAGGTATAACAACTCCCCTTCCCATCAAGCATCAATTTCTTGCTCGTGTCCTACCAACAAACCCACTTCAATTGACATTTTTTCATTTTAACCCTGTTTTGTGAGCATGTTAGCGCTTTGCTGTTTCCCACCCTTAAGTTGGCCTGCTTTAGTACATCTCAGTTGTCTCAGAATTTTTTCTGACTCTGTGTCCTTTAAAAATGAAAAAGAAAACAAGATATTTGCTTTCCATTAAGTTCAGTAAGGGACACAGATCCCACCCCTCTGTCTTAGGCTTACTCCTATAATTGCTTTTGTACATTATATCTGGCTCACTAGCAACTTTTTTGTTTACCAGTGTCTCTTCTAGGCAGCAACACAACCCTGTTGTCTCAGAATTCATTCTGACCCCGTGTCCTTTAATGAACTCCAAGCAAAGGATTTTCTTAGTCACACAGCACAGGACACAGAAGATTACAACTTTACCATGGGTTATATGCTGCTACCTTCAGGTGATTGGACACTGGGAAAAAAAATTTGCTGCTGGGACATTCACTATATAACCCCTCTTGCTCCCAGCTGTCCTCAGTTTTTTGCTGGTGTCCTTAGGCTGTCTATTGGAAGAAGATGAACTTCTTCCTATGGAGGTTTTTTTGATCATACAGTACAGTACACAGGCTTACATTGATGATGACCATGGCTAATATGCTGCCACCTTCAAGTAAGGACACTGGCAAACAACATTTTTTTAGCACAGCCCATATAATCCCTCCCACTCCCAGAAATCCTTAGGTTTTGCTAGTGTCCTTGGGTAATGGACAGCCTCTGTCTACTGAGATCAGGTTTCTGGTTTATAATTCCAATTTCTACCTGAAAGACTCAGTAAATTAAATGCAAATATTATACATGAGTATGAATGTCCCGTATACTGTGTACTATAAATAAGTAAATAAATAAAGAGTCCAAGGTATAATATTGTGACTTGATATGCCCAGTGCGGGTACTAATCCTGCATCCAGATGTGAGAGTATGGAAAGATTGCCCACTCACCAGAAGCGCAATCTTAATGCACATATAGAAGTCTTGGGTAGCCGCAGGTCCTGTATAGGTACAGCCTGGTAATGGGTAATGCATAAAAAGATTGGCCAGGCTGGGAGCAAACTTGGCCCCCATTGCGATGCCTCTGGTCTGTAAATAAAAGGTATTCTTGAACCAGAAATAATTGTTTTGCATCGCAAAGTTCAGTAGGTCCAAAATAAATGTTTTATGAGTGGTAGAGATATTGTCAGCCAAGTCGAGATAGTAATTTGCCGCTGTCATGCCATCATTGGTTCAAGAATACCTTTTATTTACAGACGAGAGGCATCGCGATGGGGGCCAAGTTTGCTCCCAGCCTGGCCAATCTTTTTATGGCCAGGTGGGAGGAGGACATCATCTATTCCAGAGAGTGGCCCGAGCTCATCTTTTACAAGCGGTATATAGATGATGTCCTCATACTATGGCAGGGTGAGGAAGTAGCCCTTATTAACTTTTTTGGAACACTCAATAATAATAACCTCAACATCCAGCTTACTTACGAATATAGCACCAATCAAGTCAACTTTCTAGATGTTACCATAATAAATAAAGGAGGATACTGCACCACATAAGCCTATTTCAAACAATCAGACAGAAATGGCTACATCTCCACAGATAGCTGCCACCACCCACGATGGTTGGCCGGCATACCAAAAAGTCAATTTATGAGGATACGACGAAATTGCACTAACATTGAAACCTATTACGATAAAGCAAGCATCCTTAGGCAAAGATTTATAGAAAAAGGTTATACGGCTGACTCTCTAGATATGGAGATGGATAAGGTAGCAAATATGAATAGGAACAACATGCTTTCTGGCCCACCAACACTAAAAAAGAACATGTTCTGTCCATTCATTACCCCTTTCTCCATCCAATATAAATCTATACGTCAGATAATTAAGAAAAATTGGGATGTGCTTAGAGCAGATCCAATCCTCTCAGATGCTCTACCAGTGCAACCAGAAATTGTCTTTAAAAAGGTGCAATCATTGCGGAACACTATTGCTCCTAATGTAACAGATCCCCCCCCTCGCCTTGGTTTCTTTACTAATCTGAAAGGATTTTTCCCCTGAAAAAGATGTCAAATTTGCCGACATAGCAACATGTCAAAAAAGAAAATTGAGTCATTTACCTCAACTACAACGGGAAAGTCCTATGACGTATCCACTTTTATTACTTGCAATACCAGATATGCGGTGTATCTCCTGGAATGCCCATGCCGTAAACAGTATATCGGCCGGACCACCAGAAGACTCCGAGACCGTTTTCGTGATCATATATACAATATTAAAAGAGGTTTCCGTGAACACTCACTATCGAAACACTACAGGGACTTCCACCATAGGGACCCATCATCCCTTAAGTTTGTAGGGATAGATGTAGCAAAACAACATTGGCGTGGCTCTAATAGATGCAGACAAGTTTCAGGTTTAGAAACTAAATGGATTTTTGAAATAAAGACTATGACTCCTGCAGGCCACAATGTTGAATTAGATATAAACTGCTTTATTGATAACAGCTAACATTCTCCACTTTGCACTTTATATCCCATATTTATATATATTTTATTCTGATTGACCACCATTATGAATATCACATGTATATAGTTTGTACAGTCTATACTGGCGTTTTGATTTTAACTTAGAGCGACTTCTTATAATATATAACGTATATTTCATTATGTATATATACATCTTATATTACATTTTAAGCGATTATTATCTTCATAATTATTATCTTTATCATTATCCTTACAATTTTTATACAATTTTTATACATATATATTTGTCTTATCTGTATGTTAACTATTTTAAGCTCATTATGAGCATTATTTGAGCGACATATTTATGTTCAATGAATCAAGTATGATAACTACTTAGCTCTATTGTTTACTTATTGTATACAATTTGCATTTCCCTTTTTTTGCCTCCTCATAGTATAAAGCTATTAGCTATACCTAATTTTACCCGTTACAGTATGCAGTTATGGGTTACACTTAATTTTAGCCCATCACATCTTGTTCCAGACTATTTATTCTAGTTATAACATCTGTAGATGACCCGATCTCCAATAAAATGGCGACCGCAATATTCGCGCAGGCGCAGTAAAAGGAGGGTCTCCAGACTTTATCCATCAAACCTATAATATGGCGATCGGAACACTCGAGCATGCGCAGTTTTATGCGCGTCTTCACACTGGTAGGTCTCTAGCGGGCATCTTGACAGCATTGTGAGGGCACTGACAACAGGGTAGGAGGCTGGCTGTTGGAGAGTGCTTACTCTGCACTCTCACTCGCCGCCATGTTCAGGCTCCCAGAGTGCAGTCTTTCAGGTAGCATAAAAGTGTAAGGACTAGCGAGCGCACATAAAAGCAGCTAAATGCACCAAAAGGAACCACAATAACCTTTCTGAAACAAGCAGCAATATAAATAAAGTGCAGCGCTAAAAAAATGGATAACCAGTAAATGAAATGCAAATATTATACAAGAGTATGCATGTCCTGTATACTGTGTACTATAAATAAGTAAATAAATAAATAAGAGTCCAAGGTATAATATTGTGACTTGATATGCCCAGTGCGGGTACTAATCCTGCATCCAGATGTGAGAGTATGGAAAGATTGCCCACTCATCAGAAGCGCAATCTTAATGCGCATATAGAAGTTTCAGGTAGCTGCAGGTCCTTATTTAACATGGCGGCGAGTGAGAGTGCAGAGTAAGCACTCTCCAACAGCCAGCCTCCTGTTGTCAGTGCCCTCACAATGCTGTCAAGATGCCCGCGAGAGACCTAGCAGTGTGAAGGGGGGTCCCTGCGGAGGAGCAGTAGCCCGAGCGGGGTGAAGAGGAGGAGAAGCTTCTGGAGGTTAAGCCGCAATGAGACGGCTGAGGTCCCTGGACGGAGTGCCGGGTTGCCTTCAGTTGGTAGGGACACGGAGACGGCCACGTGACCAGCCGTAAAGGAGCGCTGGGAGGAGGAGAAGCCGGCTGGCGTCTCACAGGGAGAGAGAGACGCCGGTCAATTCCCTGTGATTACGGGTGCACGGGACACAGAAGGAGACCCCGAGTGAGGAATCCACCAAAAGAGTGGACACAGCACAGGAAAGCAAAGTCCCTGAAGAAAAAGCCTGAAGCTGCCTCACAGAAGAGAGGAGACAAGGGGAAGGTGAGTGAGAGTGGCTGGGCTTGATGTACCTTGATGGATGTTGCTCAAAGCAGAAAGTGAATTAAAGGGGGAGATTCCCAGGGGGTCTGAAGAAGTAGGAGAGAAAGTGTGGGGTCACAGGTCCTAGAAGAGAAAAAATTTATTTTTGCAAAAGGGGGAATTAAAAAGGCTTACAGGACAATAAAATAACTAAATCATTTCCAGCACTTGGATAAGGGATCAAAGTTGTACTGACGGCATGAAAAATAAAACTGTTAAAGGAAGGGGGCCCAAGGGATCCCAAACAGGTATGATTAAAAAATATACCTCACAGGGGAATATGCCCCCAGAAAGCTCTCAAGGAGTAGGTGAAAGGAGTGAGATGGAAATCAGCATGGAAAACAGCCCTAGATTATCCCTGGGAATGGTTAACAGCAGCCAGCAAACGATAGGGAGAATTGAGGTAGGATAACAAGAAAAAGAACTACAAATGCCAAATAAAAAAGAAATGGGAGAAATGTTTAAAAATCTTGAAAAATCAATAAAACATGAGATGGCGATAATACAGAAAGATTTGGGGCAAATGTTATCTAGAGTGGAAGAGACAGAGGAAAAAGTAAAAAAAACATGCCCAAATTATCCTGAAAAAAAAAAGACAATAGAAATAAGAAAAGAACAAAGAAGGCTGCTCTATAAGATGGAGGATCAAGAAAACAGGGATAAGAGACGTAATTTAAAGATACGAGGAGTACCAGAGACTTCACAAGGGGAAAACCTAAGGGGAACAGTATGTAAAATGCTGAATAACATAATGGACAGATCTGCATCAGAGACTCTTAAATTAGATGGTGTTTATAGAATAGGAAAGTTTCAACAAGAAAGGGGTAAAGAAAAACTGAGAGATATAGTAGTTCAATTCCATAATTATGGGGATAAAGAAGAGATATGGAAGAAGATCAAAGGAAGAACAAGTATTAAATATGTAGAAATAAATATCCAAATTTTTGCAGATTTAGCAGCTAAGACACTGACAAGAAGGAGATCTCTGAAACCATTATTAGAGCAGATGAAGAAGCAAAATGTGCAATATAGATGGGGCTTGTCTAATCGGATGGAAAAATGGAGTTACAGCAAGTTTGAGATTTCCTGAAGATATTAGAAACTTTAACTGCAGAGAATGGAGATACCTAGGTGGGAAGAAGAGGAAGGAGAGATATGGGCTACTGAAAAAGAGGAATGGCAGCTAGTTAGAAGGAGAAATAGAGAGTAGAGTAGAGTGGGAGGGGAGGTGTAGAGGGGTGTCTTGTTTTTTTTTTTTTCCTATCCCTCCCCCCCAGCCTCCCACTCGGATGGTTTACGGGAAACTTATTGGATTGGATAATGGAGGGAGGACATTGGGGAGGATGGGGGGCTGGTAAGTCGTACATGGGCGGAGCTTCACCTCAAGGTCTGAATCGAAGGTGGGATTAGGCCCACAAATGATTCGTAGGCAAAATACTAGCCTAAAAGGGGGGAGGGGTACTAGGGGGGTGGAAGGGGTGAGAGGATGGGGGGTGGGAAGAGGGGGGATTTGGGGAGAGGTTAGTTAGGTTAAGACTCTGTGATATGGTGGGAGACACATTAGTAAGAGAGGAGATGAGAGGAGAAGTAGGAAAGAATGGAAGAGATACAGTTTGTAACTTACAATGTTAATGGATTAAATAGCCCCAGGAAGAGATTCAGGTTATTTAAGGAGCTTCAGCATAGATCATCTTCAGTGGTATTCTTACAGGAGACACAGTTGGGGAGAGAAGCAAACGTGAAATTAAATTCTAGATACTATCCAGTGTGGCTCTATGCAGATTTCCCAATTAGGAGAGCAAAGGGGTGGCAATAGGATTCGCGAAAAACATAAGGTTTGAGTTGGAGGACAGAATGGTAGATCCAGAAGGGAGATTTCTGTTTTTAAAGGGTACATTACAGGAAATAGATTGTAAAGTAGCAAATATTTATTGCCCAAATAAGAAACCAGGGGTATTCTTAAAAAATGTCTTGAAAAAACTAATGGATTTCAAAAAAGGTGGTTTGATTGTAGCGGGAGATTTTAATCTTTGCATGGATCCGTAGATAGATACGACCTCTCCTGTGCAGAAGTAAGTCTCTGAGATCCTTGAAGAGGATGATATTTCAATGTCAACTGGTGGATATATGTAGAATTAAGCATATGAAGGATAGAGACTATACTTTTTTCTCACATGCACACGAGATGTATTCGAGATTGGATTATATATTGCTGGAACATCCACTTATAGAGTCTTTGGTCAAAGTAAAAATAGAAGTAATGTCAATATCAGATCACGCTCCTGTTACAATGAAATTAACATGGGGAAAGGAGTTGAAAATGGGGACAATATGGCGATTAAATGAGACACTTCTCCTGGATCAAGAGACCGATCAAAGAATTAAAAAAGAAATAGAGCAATTTTTTGAGGAAAATGATACAGGAGATGTGTCTGTAGCAACAATATGGGAGGCTCACAAGGCTTATATTAGAGGAATCCTTATTGCGATTGGAGCAAAGAAGAAAAGGGAAAGAAAGGAAAAAATGAATGGGCTCCTCAAGGAACTCTCTGAACTTGAACAAATGCATAAAAGTAGAGTTACAAAAGAGATAATGCAGAAGGTAATAAATAAGAAAGAAGAACTAAATAATTTTCTGGAGGAAGAAAAGAGAAGAGTATTTAATAAAATGACAAGTGAGAGGTATAGATGGGGAGATAGGCCAGGAAAGTATTTAATGAGGGCTCAGAGGAAAAAAAATCTAGGAACTATATAGAAAAAATAAGAGATCCCAAAGAAGAAGTAGTATATTCAACTAAAGACATTGCTAGGGTGTTTAAAGAATATTATAGTAACTTATCTAATATTACCCCCCAGAATACCACAAATAATGAGGAAATAGGAAAAATTGAAAAAAGACAGACATATTTAAAAAATGCAGGATTATCCAAATTAAGTGAGGTACAATTGAATTCCCTAAAATCAGAAATAACGGAGGCAGAAATACAAGTAGCATTAAAAAGCACCATGGTTGGGAAAAGCCCAGGGCCAGATGGATATACGGTGAGGTATTATAAAAAATATAAAGAAATATTAGTACCTAAATTAAAGATATACATGAATGAATTGGGAGGAGAGATGGAAATGAGGCAGGAATCCCTACAAGCACATGTAGTTCTCATTCATAAAGAAGGAAAGGATGTCACTCTATGTTCAAGTTATAGACCGATTTCTTTGCTGAACACAGATACTAAATTATACTCAAAAGTCCTAGCAAATAGGTTGAAAGAACTAATGCCAGAATGGATACATCTAGATCAAGCGGGCTTTGTTCCAGGGAGAGAGTTCAGAGACAACGGATTGAGATCTTTGTTCCTCATCCATAAAAGTAGAAAAGAGAAAACCCCTGTGGTGCTGCTCTCGATCGATGCCAAAAAGGCATTTGATAGGGTAGATTGGGCATACATGATGGACACACTGGAAGTATTGGGGCTGGGAGTCAGAATGAGAGAATGGATAAGGAAGTTATATAGTGTACTTTCTGCAGCAATCATGGTTAATGGGGATCTATCAGAGTATTTCAGGATGCTAAATGGAACAAGACAGGGATGCCCGCTGTCTCCACTATTATGTTTTGTCATTAGAATCTCTATTGTCTACAATAAGGAATAATACGGATATAAAGGGAACAAGGATAGGAGACACAGAGCATAAGGTGGCAGCTTATGCGAATGATATGTTGTTTTTTGTGGGAAACTCGAGGATAACATTACCAAATTTAATGAAGTCATTGAAATATTTAGGAATAAAATTGACTGCCTCCCACAAGAACTTATATAAATTAAATTATATTCCATTATTAAATGAAATTAAGGATGGACTAAGGAAATTAGGAGGGGGAATCCCGCCATGGATATGTCGAATAAATTTGATAAAAATGGTAATTGTTCCAAAAATCTTATATAAATTTCAAATGATACCAATCAAACTTCCAGAAGGATATTTTAATATAATTAAAAAAATTATAAGATATATTTGGAAGAATAAAAAAACAAGAGGTTATGAAACTCTATGTAGAAATAAAGAGAAAGGTGGACTGGGAGTACCAGATTTTAAAAGATACTATAACTCGGTAATACTGACGAGAATTTTTGATTGGACGCATAATGCAAAAGGGAAAAGTTAGGTTAAAATTGAAAATGTATTAAGTAAAACTAATTTAAGTAGGATTATATGGGTGCCCACACAACACCGAGGATTAGCAGATAGCACAAGTTGGTTCACTTTAAATGTTTTAAAAGTTTGGGATGTATTGCACAGACAGAAAGGATGGGAATTTAATTCACTGTTAATGCCATTAGGATCCACAGAGTTCTTTCCCCCGGGCAAAGAGGGTATCACAGGGAAGTGGATTAAGAAAGAAGATGCACAATTAAGGGATATAATGGTGGGGGAGGAAATGTTTTCACTCAAGGAATTGGAAAAGAAAAAGGGAGAAGTTTTCACGAGAATGGACGAGTGGCGGTATTATCAATTGAAACACTTCATAGGGAAGCTTCTAAAACCCTTAAGAACTAGAAAGGATTGGAACCCTTTTGAACAGTTATTGGATACACAGGGAGATGGGAAACAGGGAATTTCTAAAATATATACAATTCTCACTGAAATATGCACAGATATAAGGCCACCATATATAGAAAAATGGGAAAGGGACATATGTGTAATAATAAATGAGGAAAAACAGAAAAAAATGTATAGATTAATTCACGAAAATATAAACATGCGGGAGGTAGAAATGTTTGGCAAGATGGTATATTACACCGAGTGTGGCACACAGATTGAATGGAGATAATTCACCTTTGTGTTGGCAGGGATGTGTAGGTAGAGGCACAATTTATCACATATGGTGGGATGTGTCCTAAAATACAAGCGTACTGGGAGAAAGTAGTGTACCTGATTCAGAAAATTACAGGGATTGACATCATATTAGATCCAGAGACTTGCCCTTTTCATAGCACTGGGCTCTAAGTCAAAAAGTATAAAACATCTGGTATATTGTATTACGTGAATGCAGTAAAGGGCTTGATACCCAAGTTCTGGCGGAGACAGGAGGTGCCGAAAATAGAGGACTGGGTTAATATGGTGGATCAAATATGTAAGATGGAGGAACTTTACCATATAAATGAAGATAAGATGGAGAGATATTATATAAGATGGAATAAATGGGAGGAATTTAAAAACTCAAAAAGTTAAAGTTAAATATGTGTATGTATGTGGGAATAATATAAAATAATATGAGTACACCTTTTTCTCCTCTTTAGAAGATGTGGATCCCCAGAAATGATTAGGAGAATGCAGAGTGGAGGGGGAGGGGGGGTGGTCGGGGAGAGGGGTGGAGGTGGGGGGGGGGTGGTAAATAGGAGATGTAGGGGGAGGCGTAATGGGTGATATGATTATTGTACTATAATTGTGTTAATGTTTTTAAAGAGAAAGTTTGTATAATTTATTCACATGAAAATTAATAAATATTTAAATTAAAAAAAAATTATAAAAAAAAAAAAATGAAAGACTGCACTCTGTTCTTCACGCAGAGAAGTCCTTCCTCCACTTGACTGCATCTAAAGCCACTGCAGCTAAATTGAAGCTTCCAGATTAGTCTCTCCTTGGCAGTTTTGGGGAACCATACTCAGAACCCGCAGCACTGATGTGTCCAACACTGGCACTCACACTTGCTACAGCAGGACAGCAACCTGCAGTTAGCTGCAGAGTTCTCTACAGTTCCAGGGCAGTAGTGATCTGCAGTGGTGTGACCCAGAGCCTGAAAAACAACCTCCTTGGAGGAGGTTGCCCTGCACAAGCACGGAATCCCAGCCTGGTGGGTTCTCCCCTGCAAAGGGTGGTGAGCCTGTTGCTTTGTCCCTCTCCCTGTCCCAACTCTTTTAAAATTCCAATGCCCCTCCCCCATTCCTGTGGGTAGTCCCTGGACACATGCACCCTGCATATAGGATGGAAGGCATGAGTCCATTATGCAGAGAGCAGAGTGTTGCAGGGCTGCTTTGGCACTTTTTAACCCTTTTGCTGACACAGACATATGTTGTACATCAGCAGCTGCAGCAGTTTTCACCTACACTTCCTAGCTAGGAGTGATTGGGACCCCCTATGGCTGGTGCCTCCAGGTAGAAGGGAGGGGGACCAGCAAACATCCATTATTAGGTTTTTAGTACAATGTCACATCACTCAAGTTAGCTATTTTTTTAGGCTGAGCAGGGTTGACCCTCATGTTCTGACCCTTCGCTCCAAGAAGCTTCCATCGGCCCAATTTTGCACTATGGTACTGTTCCTCATGGTGGCCTCCTTCAAAGCAGTAATGTTTGTCCAGTTTAACTCCAGATCTCTGTAGCTAAATGTGCTGACTGTGTTGAAAAACTCCCTCTGTCTCTAGCCCAGCCCATGCACCCAGCCCATGTCCCAAGGCCAGGATATCTCTGCCCTGGTGGATGACCAGCCCTGAGCTGGAATATGGCAATCCTTTCTGAAGTTAACCTGGATGGCTCTCAGATTCATGGATGCCAGCCTGTTAGGCTGGGGAAGTGTCCTAGGGATGGAAACAGTCCAAGAAACATGGTCACCGAGAGATTCCAGCCTTTTCATTAATATTCTTAATGTAAGGGCCATTTGTCTATCCCTGCTGCAGTGGACTGATCAGCTTCAGGGATGACATACAAGGGTTCAGTCAAACAATGGCACTGTAATAGCTTACATCCATTATCAGGACAGTTAAAATAATAGAAAAGCAGTGCTAAATCTGAAAATAAAGCACAAACAAAAATTCATATGTGAAGCTGATCAGTCCACTGCAGCAGGGATAGACAAATGGCCCTTACACATCGCCGCAACTCACACGCCCTCTCAACCCGTCCCCTCTCACACAGCTACCCCCTTATCCCCCCTCTCCCTCGACATAACACGCAGGGACTTCGTCGCTGCTCAAACTCCCTCCAACCCCGTTCCCCCTCACTCAGCTACCCCCTCATCACCCCTCTCCCACGGCCCCACCACTGCTGTGACCTCCACTTCCACCCCACCCTACATTCCTCATACTGAAGCCCCCCCAACACTCCGCACCTTTGACCTTACTACCATCGAGGAAGTCTCCAAGATCCTCTCTGATGCCCGCCTCACCACCTGCCCCCTCGACCCTATCCCCTCACAACTCCTACGACCTACCTCCCCCTCCATCCTACGCTCCCTCACCCACATCTTTAATCTCTCCCTCTCCTTCGGCACTTTCCCCTCCCCTCTGAAACATGCACACATCACCCCCATACTTAAAAAGCCCTCCCTGGACCCCAATGACCCGAACAACCTCAGACCCATCTCCCTGCTCCCATTTACATCCAAACTCCTCAAGCGCCTAGTCTACACCCGCCTAAGCTCTCACCTCAACGACAACAACCTCCTCGATCCCCTACAGTCTGGCTTCCGTCCCCTACACTCCACCAAAACTGCCTTACTTAAACTCTCCAACGACCTGCTAAACGCCAAAGCTAATGGCCACTATTCAGTGCTCCTACTCCTTGACCTCTCTGCGGCCTTCGACACAGTCGACCACCCCCTCCTCCTCAAAAAACTACACTCCCTTGGCCTCAGAGATTCTGCTCTCTCCTGGCTCTCATCCTACCTGTCACAACGCTCTTTCAACGTTACCTATAATGCTACCACCTCCCCCTCACTCCCCCTCTCTGTTGGGGTCCCTCAAGGCTCTGTCCTCGGGCCCCTTCTCTTCTCCATCTACACCTCCTCCCTTGGCCAACTCATACACCCTCACGGCTTCAACTACCACCTATATGCCGACAACACACAAATCTATCTCTCAACCTCACCACCTCAGTCTCCGCCCGAATCACACACCTACTGAGCGACATATCAGACTGGATGTCACTCCACTTCCTTAAACTGAACCTCTCTAAAACCGAGTTTCTTGTCTTCCCCCCCAGCCCGGACACCACCCCCCATTGACTTCTCCATCACATCCAACAACGCCACCATCAAACCCGCCCCGCAGGCCAGAGTACTTGGTGTCATTCTGGACTCCAACCTATCCTTTCAGCCCCAAGTCCAATCTTTAACACGCTCATGCAGACTCTACCTCCGCAACATCACCAAAATAAGCACGTTCCTAACCCCAGAAACCACTAAACAGCTCATCCACTCCCTCATCATATCACGACTCAACTACTGCAGCTCCCTCCTTACTGGCCAGCCTCGCTGCTGGCTATCCCTGCTTCAGTCGATCCTGAATACGGCTGCCAGACTCATTCACCTTTCCAACCGCTCCGTTACCGCCACCCCCCCTCTGCCAATCCCTCCACTGGCTTCCGATTGCGCAACGGATCAAATTCAAAATCCTAACACTGACGTACAAAGCCGTCCACCATACTGCCCCGAACTACATCACTGACCTAATATCCAAGTACCACCCAGCATGCACACTCCGCTCCTCACAAGACCTCCTTTTCTCTAGTTCCCTGGTCTCCTCCTCCCATGCCCGCCTCCAGGACTTCTCCAGGGTGTCACCCATCCTCTGGAACTCCCTGCCCCAACCCATCAGATTATCACCTACTCTCCTCTCCTTTAGGCGCACCCTGAAAACCCACCTCTTCAGGGAAGCCTACCCCACCCCCTGCTAACTTGCCAACCTCCTCCACTCTACCTACCACCCCATCCCCCAGAGCTATCTCCTCCTGTGCCACCATCCCCTCCCTCCTAGATTGTAAGCTCGAAAGAGCAGGGCCCTCGATCCCCTCATGTTTTGCATTGTATTGTTGTAGTTCTGTCACATGTTCTGTCCCCCTTTGTAATGTACAGCGCTGAGCGAACTATTGGCGCTTTATAAATACTGTATAATAATAATAATAACAGTCCATATATGAATAAATCTTCAAAAACTTAGTCCCACGTGAATGGCCAGATATATTCACGTCACAAAAAAATTGTGTAGCAAAGGCCACAGCTCATCCATTGGCTAATAATGCACAATTAAACTTGAAAGGATTCCACCATGTGCCACCATTGATAGAAAACTCTTACCAGATATGGTGGGCCATACAGTTATAAATGGTCAAATTTATTTAAGTAGTTTGCTCCTTCAATGGTTCCCAACATAGGATCAGACACTGCACCTCCACTTGCCAAATTTGGCATCAAAGAAAAAAGCATTAACTCCCATAGTGTAGTTTATTTAAAAAACAATGTCTGGCTTGCTGAAGTCACACTGAGGATGAGGGATAAACCTTTTTATCAAGACAGCATTAGAAGCCACTCAGCCCTTCAAAATGCAAACCTAATTCTGGCTTGGGCTTAAATGTGCATTCCAATCTTGTCCACATTTCCAGAGTAGATAATTAACAGGCTGTCTTTCTCAGTTGACATCACCTGGACAAAGGGAATGGTCTCTTCACCCCAAAGTGTTCTGGGACATTGATCACTGCTGAGGGAAGCCGCATGTAGATTTGTGTGCATCATGCTTCAACAAGTTGGTCAGATTCATGGCCAGGAACAGGGTTTCAAAGGCCTCAAGTACAAACAAATGTCAATCACCCCACCCTATTACTGGCTTTTGCAGCAAGGAGCACATAGAAGGGTGACGTATGTCATAAAACAACAAAGAAAAACTCCAAGCTCACTTACCAGCCAGCCTGCAACAGAACAAATTGCCCTATTTAACAGTTCACATTAAAACTAGGGGTTTAGTTTGCACACATTTGCAAATATATGCGTAAGCTGCAAGGCCACTTCATGCATCCTAGTGTACTGCCGTCCTAACTATTAATTTTTTGGGTGTTCAAAGTTGGAGCACATGTAAAGTAATGAATAGATTAAGGGCAGGTATGCCTGGAGGGAGCCCACCTCTCCGTAATGGTATAGGGATGCACTGGAAACTCAGCAATAGTACAATGGCAGTGAAGGTATATAGTGCGTATAGTACAGAACAGTACATACAGTGTGTGCCCGATGCTATGAGAAACAAGCTAAGGCTTTGAGCCAAATGCTTTTTACTGTGTGCTCATGAATTGAGGTGGTGTGTACTAGCCTTTGCTTAGCAGCACCAGAATCTCCTAAACAAGTTACTATATGCACAAATCAGCTGGTGAAGTCTAGAAAGACCCTTGCCCACACACAAATGAAATGTGCTTTGGCCAAATCCTATAAAAGACCCTTTTTGCCAAGTTACGGAATTTCCTATGGAAAAGGGAATTTATGAAAAATGGTCTGCCCCTGGTAGTGGATCCTGCCATTTCTGTTCTCGACAAGCATGTCATTGCTCATGTTAAGGATACTCCCTTCTTTAAAGTGGTTGTAAATTCTTACATATACCCAGTGAAGTGACTAGCCTCAGGTGATACACATAGATGAAACAAATCCTCATACATGTGCATGTTTACAGCCATATGTCTCCTACATGCATTAAAAGTGCAGAATTTACACAGGATCTCTCAGCTCTGAAAGGGTTTTGAAGTTACGGAGGTGCTGAGGAGAGCTGAGGCTGTCCATCACAGGCTGTGCCCTCCTTGTCACCTTTTTTCTCTTGGTGTCAGGAAAACTTGCTAGAATTGACTCATGCTGATAGAAGAGGAACGAGGCAGCAGACAGAAATGACACTTAGTGATCTGGTGCTCTGGATTGAGACAAGCACATTCTGTAGAGGGATGTGCTCTGTTCATATTTCATGTCTGAGGTTTACAACCACTTTAAGGATTCTCTTGTTAGATATCTAGAGTATCTGTTAATGGCAATCTTTGCTTTCACTTGCCCTGTCTTACAACTGGCCATTTCAGCTATTTCTATTTTTCAAACTGATGCTTGCTGGGTTGGGCAAATGAATTGAGAATTTCATTCTATGTTTGAGGACCCTGTTCTGCTAGAACAATTGCAGCTCATGCCTTTGGTGCTGTTGTTTTGTGTTGTTGCCCTAGAGAAGTTTTTCTCAACCCTTTTTAAGTCAAGGCGTTTTTTTAAATTATTGACAATCTCGGGGCACCCCTTTTTATAATATAATATAAGAATTTTACATAATACAACAGCATCTACACATGTAGAATACCTGACATCAGAGGTGATTTATTCTTACAAAGCAAATACACCTCTTACAGTGGTATTGACTAGTGTTTCAGCGTCTCTCTTCTCTCTCTCCCTCACTCAGCTAACGTAAGCCCAGTGCTGAGAGAGAGGGTGGATGGGAAGGGTGTTGAGGTGGACATGATGCTGTGCAGGCACCCAATATCCTCGTCAACCTAGGCCACTAGGATGCTGGCAGCTGAGCCCATACAGTGCCCAAAGCTGCAATGCAGTACAATAAAAAAAATCAGGGGCATTGTGTAACAAAAAGTCTTGACCTAACTGCTGGCTTGTTGACACTTTTTGGGGTCATTTTTAGGCATTTTTGCCAAAGCACTTCTGAAGAACCCAGAAGGCACCCCAGTTGAAAAAGTCTGCCCTAAAAAATGTATTTCTCCAGGTCTTTAATATGACACTGCTCTCTATTTATAAGTGCATAATTTTGTGGTTGAAGGTTTGGTTAGCTCAGCCTGTTTGCAAAAGTAATCTTTTACACATGACTTTTAATGGATATTGCCTTTTTGGTGAATCCTTTGATAAAGTTTTCAAGGAAGTTACCAGGGGAAAGTTATTCTGCCTCACAAAAACAGCCTAAGCCTATACCTTGGCTGCTACCTCTTTCCATTGAAAGAGGTTCTTTCAATCTACCCAGGCATCCTTCTCTAAATCAAAAGCAGGGCCATAATATTTTTTTGAAGCCTTGGACTCTCAAAATCCCCCAAGCCTACATTGGAAGCCCTCTTTACATTGATGTGATGCCCTCACTCTCTGGAATGGAGGGAGTTGGCATTTGTATTTTGCTTGATCTGTCATTTCTGTGAGCTAGAAAATAGAATTTCTATTCTCGCCCCCTCCTTGATTCTTAAGCTCCAATTTACCAGGTTCCAATCAAAGACAGGAAGACTTGTGGGCTGCTTTGAGTCAGCTTCAGACCCAAGTAGTAGTAATACCAGTTCCTTCAGAGGAAAGAATGAAGGGGTTTTACTCAAAATTATTCTTGGTTTCAATGTCAAATGGAGGCATTTGTAGGTTGAGAACCGGGGCGGAGTCTGAGCATGGCGGTGCAGGAGAGCACGCTGTGAGTGCTCTTCGGTAAACCTCCATAGCCGCCACCCCGAGAACCCTCATGTAGCGGTGCGTGGAGCCCTACCTGAGTCAGCTGAGCCTGGGACGTGAGATGCTGGAGCTGGGAGAGGGGCAGGAGTGGAAGCTGGCCCCGATCCCTAGGAGACGCGAGAGAGAGAGACGGCGGTGGGGTTGCCGAGGTGACGGAGTGACGCGGACCTGACCACGTTGTCAGCCGCAAAGGAGCATTGGGAAGGGGAGAAGCCGGCGCTCAGAGAGGAGAGGAAGATGCCGGTTTAATCCCTAACCCGCCGGGCAGCAGAGACAGCGGAGGCAGCGGTCGGACACCCATCAGCAGACGTCAGGGGACTGTAGGAATCCCCCCGGGACACATTCCAGGAGAGAGAGGTGGACAGCAGTGGTCTGGGGCCAGCTCACAGGAGAATTTTCATGAAGGTGGGTGAGTGAAGATGGCCTAAGTCGATAGTAAACTGTGAATCTATGGTGTCTTGGACTGTGTGATATGTATTTAAAAATCCTGTAAAGGGGCGCATGCGTGGCCGGCTCCCAATGAACGTGCTTTGCTAATTGCTCCGTCCACACGCCAGCACTAACGCTGCTCACACCAGCCCAGGGAGATACCAACCTCACACATACCTTCCTGAACTGTGCCCGCACCTCTCCAACCATGCCCCGCAGGAGAAAAACCCCGGGACAACCGGGAAAATTGACACAGTTCTTCTCGGCCGTCAGTGCTGGGATCCAAGATGGCGCCGGCTGCAATGATCAGAGAGGCAGTGGCAGCAGCTATGAGAGGGACCACATGGCCCAGCAGGCAGACCCCAGACTGCAACACTCGCTATATCCAGGGGGCCCAGCTAAATCTTGGCCACGACTAGATAACGACCAGTCTCCTTCCTACCAGGCCATAAGTCTTCCGCCACGCCAGCTTGACACAGCCCTGCCTGACATTGATGCTTTCCCTGCGTCAGATCAGCCCATAACGGAGATATGCATGAAAAACATGCTGTCTTCGCTCCGCCAAACCCTGCATAATGATATCTCATCCTCGCTAACCAATATCAGTAATTTAGTTCAACAACAGGAACACAGAATACTCCACATTTAAGCTAAAATGGGAGATATCATCACTGCAAATAACGACCTGATAGACGCACATGCAGATCACTCCGCTGACATCAAACAAATTAACCTGAAATTAGCCGATTTAGAAGATCGATCAAGGCGAAACAACATTAAATTCAGAGGAATCCCTGAAACCGTCACTAACGAGACTTTGCTACCTTATCTACAACAATATATTAAACTTCTCATCCCTTCACTTTCTGACGTGTAGCTTGTGATCGATCGTGCCCACCGACTACCTAAACCTTCATTTTTGTCCGCATCTATCCCAAGAGATGTCCTGGCACGCATTCATTTTTACCACATTAAAGAGAGAATTATGACAGCAGCCAGAAACCCACCTCCGCTCCCACCATCATACACGAATCTCCGACTATATGCAGATTTATCAAAAACCACGCTCCTTAACAGAAAAAAAATTATTTCTATCACTAAGGCCCTAAGAAATCACGGCATAGGTTACCAATGGGGCTTTCCCACAAAGCTGACAGTGAAGCATCTAGGCAGAATTTTTACGATTAAAACTCTGGAAGCAGGCCTCGATCTACTCAAAGCCTGGAACATACTACCTGCGGACACACAGGACACTACATCTCCCAATCTCCACCACATGGAAGCAGTATAGACAGCAACGGAGCTTAAATTACTTTCAAGCAAAACCTATACTTCTCCTCAGAGGTCATATCTCCCTCTATCACTTTCCGGCGATCGGCCCAGTTCCGACAATGTTCATTCTATATGAAAATGTTTGGCATGATCCGTCCCGCGGTCAAAGCCTGTTCGAACCCCCCAGTTCTGAAGTAGCAAGTCAAGCTACTCAGGTTACTTGCATTTTACACAAGTTCTTTTTTATCTCCCTCTACTTCCTTATTTCCCCCCTACCTTGGCACCACCAACAACTCGTCTACTCTTCTATATCCAGCATCATTGAATCTGTTTGGAACACTCACCCCAATTCTTCGATCGAGCCTAGTCCATGCCATAACGGAATTACCACTTTCTTCCTTGCAGTGACACCTATTAGATTGCAATTTTTTCAAACAACACCTCAACTTTATATCCACCCCGGAAAAGAATCTACCAATGATTAATACTACATCTCTGAATGTACGCGGCCTGAATTCTCCCTTCAAAAGATCGATACTCCTAAAAGAAACCTGAAAATCCCAAGCCGATATACTTTTCTTACAAGAAACCCACTTCGCTACAAATAAAACCTCCAAGCTACAACTTCGATTTTACCAAATGTTTATGGCGACCAATCTCAAGAAGAAGAATGGCGTTATTATTGCCATTAATGATTCTATCTCATTCCGAACTATCTCAGAAACAGCCGACCCACATGGACGTTATCTTATATTAGTTTGTCAAATAAATGACATTACCTATACTTTAGCAAACATCTACGGTCCAAATACCAACCAGATGCAATTTTGCCGCAAATTGCACACTCTCATCTCAACCCACAAACAAGGTAGACTCATCATTGATGGAGACTTCAGTGTTATTGGCAACCCGTTGCTAGACTCATCCTCAAATAAAAGAGTCACCAAACCAAATTTCAACCACTTTTTACACAACCATGATCTCTACGACATATGGAGATGTCATCACGGCAATGAGAGAGACTACACCTACTACTCCCCATCCCACCTATCCTATTCAAGAATCAACTTTTTCATAATGGACAAATGGACTCTACAACACGTGATATCGTCCAAAATCGGCACCATAACCTGGTCAGACCACGCTCCAATCAACATATCCTTGGATGACAATCGACGCCCAGCAATCCCGCTCTTCTGGACACTAAACTCATCAATCCTGAAAAATCCAGAAAACCGAAAACATTTGTTAGAAGCCCATAATCTATTTTTTGACACCAACTCTACCCCTGATATTCCTATTACCACACTGTGGCCTGCTTATAAGGCCTACATGAGAGGTATCCTCATACAACTAAATTCCCGTATCAATAGACAACGGACCCAACAAGTTGATCAATTATTAACTTCATTTAGACTAAACGAAGAAATCAATAAAAAGAACCCGCACCCTTCAATATCGGCGGCCCTAACCTCAGACAGAAACAAACTACCCACCATTTTACTCCATCAATACGACATTAATCTTCAAAAAACAAAATCAAAATTTTATACGCTTGGTAATAAAGCAAATTCACTCCTAACCAAAATTATTAAACAAAAACGACTTAAATCCAAAATCTCCACGGTCCAACATCCCACCACACACACCCTGCTCACAAACCCACAGGACATAGCCAACGCCTTTGCATCCTATTATCAGAAATTATACAATATTAAAGATGACCCGAACACAACTCAACCGATGACTAAATCCATCGAAAACTTTCTAGCTCATACTAATCTACCCCAACTTACACCGTCGCAACTTGAATATCTCTCCATACCATTCTCACCCTTAGAAGTAGAGAAAAATATAAAAACCCTACCTTTAAACAAATCGCCAGGAAATGATGGTTTTACTAACGAGTTCTACAAAACATTTGCACCCAATTTTACACCACATTTATCTGTCCTATATAACCATGTTGCCTCTAAAGGGGAATTTCCTTCTGAAATGCTACAGTCAATAATCACAACTATCCCGAAGCCGGGCAAAGATCCCCAACTGGTCCAGAACTACAGACCGATCTCGCTACTAAACACAGACATAAAACTATACGCCAAAATAATTGCCCAAAGATTGCTTCACTACTTACCCACATTGATTCACCCAGACCAAGTGGGCTTTATCCCCCGCAGAAAAGCACCGGATGCCACTAGATGAATCATATCCCTCCTACATTATCTTGAATCCGCTAACCAGCCCTCCTTACTTCTATCACTAGATGCAGAAATGGCGTTTGACCGAATTCACTGGCAATTTATGAAGCTCACACTCCAAAAATTTGAAATCAAGAATTGGATGTTAAAAATCCTGTAAAGGAGAGCAGGGGGATTCCCAGGGGGATTTTAAGACATTTGGAAGAAGATAAGAGGTTTCTGGCCCAGGAAGAGAAGAGGAAAGGAAGGGTTAACTGATAAAGAACAGACCAATGCTGGCATCCTAATATATATCCTAAAGTCTCCCTCTAGGCTGATTAAAGAGAAATAGATACACAGAAGGGATGAAGAATAAGGGTGCTAAAGGAAGCGGACTTAAAGGGTCCCAGATGGGTATGATTAAAAAAAATATGTCCCAGGGGAATGTGACTCCAGAAAGGTCCCAAGGTGGAAGAGAAAAGGGGGAAATGGAAAACAGCCCTAGATTATCGTTGGGCCTGAATAGTAGTAGCCAACAAAGGTCAAAAAACATAGATAGGACGGACCTGGAAAATTACTTACAAGTACAGAATAAAAGAGAAATGGCAGAAATGTTTAAAATCCTGGAAAAAGCCTTAAAGCAAGAAATGACAACTATACGACAGGATTTGGGGCATCTGTTATTGAGAGTGGAAGAAACGGAGGAAAAAGTTAAAAATCATACCCAAAACATCTCAGATTTAGGAAAAAGGATTGGGAACACTCAGAAAAAATTGCTGTATAAGATGGAAGTACAAGAAAACAGAGATAGGAGAAACAACCTTAGGATACGAGGAGTCCCAGAAATCTTTAAAGGAGAAGAATTGAGAGAAACCGTTTGTAAAATTTTTAACTCCATTCTGGATAGACCTGAAACAGAGTTAGTCAAGTTGGAGGGAGTCTATAGATCAGGAAAGTTTCACCAAGGAAAGGAGAAGGAAAAACCAAGAGATACAATTGCTCAGCTGCACAAGTATGGGGAAAAGGAGGAGATTTGGAGAAGGATCAAAGGAAAAACAGTTATTAAGTATGGAGAAATGAACATTCAGATCTTTGCGGACTTATCACCTGAGACTTTGTGGAGAAGGAGATCTTTGATACCCCTGCTTGAGCGGATGAGAGAACGGAATGTACACTATAGATGGGGTAAACCAGAGTGTTTAATCGGATGGAAGAATGGTGTTACAGCATATCTGAGATTTCCAGAGGACCTGAGAGACTTTTGCGGTAGACTGGAATTACATAGAACAATTATTAGTGGGTGGGAAGAAGAGGGAGAAATGGATGTTAGGGGAAAGGAGGTATGGCAGACTGTTAGAACAGGGAAATGAGGAGGAATAGAGACGTGTTGGGGGGGTTTGTGTTTTTTTGTTTTTTTTTTTCCTCTGTCCCCTCACCACTTTTTCTTCCCGATGACGTTTCCTCTAGATGATGTCCCATTGGGGCTTCGTGGTTTGAGGTTTTTTTTTTTTCTCTCTTCACGCACCGTGGAAAATAAAGCTAATAGAAATAAACAGATAGATGCAGGGTAATTGGGGTGGTTGGAAGGAGGGAGTGCCGTTCATGAGTGGAGTTTAGCCCTAAGGTTCAATCAAGGGTGGGTATAGACCCACAAATGATTAAAGGCAAATTAGAGTCCTAAAAATGGGACGGGTGGTGGGGGGGTGGGTATTGGGAGTGGTGGGGGGTGGGATGGGAAGGGAGTAACAGGGGAGGATGGGTAGGAGGGAATGGGGAAGGGGTATTAAAATTAACACTCTGCATATGGAAGGGAAGTACAAGGGAATTGAGGGTGGAAAAGAGGAAATTGAGGAGAAAAAAAGAGATACAAGAAATATGGAAGAGCTACGGTTTATAACTTATAATGTAAATGGGTTGAATTGTCCTGGGAAAAGATTTAAGCTATTCAAGGAGTTGCGACATAGAGAAGCTTCTGTGGTCTTTTTGCAGGAGACACATCTCGAGATTAAGTCAAACATTAAGTTGAATTCTAGAAACTATCCAACATGGTTTTACGCAGATTCCCCAATTAAGAGAGCAAAGGGAGTAGCAATAGGGCTTGCAAAAAACATAAGACTTGAGCTGGAGGAAAGAGTAATAGATCCGGAGGGGAGATTTTTGTTTTTGAGAGGTAGGTTGCAAGAAATTGAATGTACAATTGCGAATATTTATTGCCCAAATAAGAGACCGGAGTTATATTTGAAAGGTGTTTTGAGAAAATTGATGGCCTTCAAAAAGGGGTCCTTGATAGTAGCAGGCGACTTGAATTTTTGTATGGATCCAAAAATGGATACGACCTCTCCTGTGCAGCGAGAGGGAGGTAGGTCTCTGAGAATGATAAAGAAGGTGATGCATGAGTGCCAACTGGTGGATATTTGGACAATAATACATGGAAAAGAGAGAGACTATACCTTCTTCTCTAATGCACACGAGATGTACTCGAGATTGGACTATATATTTGTCAGGGATCCCCTCGATCCCCGCCGCGATGGTCCCAGCGCAGGCGCAGTATGTGCAGCGAGCTCTAGGTCCGGGCCGGCCGTGGCGCGCAAGTTCGCGCATGCGCAGTAGGAGCCGCGGCCGCCCGCTGGGCACCAATGGCAGCGCAGGGCACGATATTTAAATGGCCCTGAGCTGTCATTCGGTGCCTTCTGGTCTTGTCCTTGCCCTGCATCCTGTATCCTGAACCTGTACCTGTAAGTTGCTGACCCGGATTGTACCTGACCACTGCTGAATTCTCCTGCCCAGACCCTTGCTTTGCCTGACCTCTCTTCCGTATGTCCCCTATTGGATCTGACCTACTGTTGCTGACCTG